>NC_134852.1:188452391-188761419 GCF_049852395.1 Peromyscus maniculatus bairdii | reverse complement strand
GTGACTTTCACACTTTGCCTCAGCCCAGTATTGTCATCCTGATTCCCCAGCATACCCACACAATGTAAACGATGTGCACGTTGTATATTAGGAAGGCCGAGACAGACAGATGAAATAGCATCTTCATCAGCCACTTGCTGTGTGACACCAGCAAGTGTTCTGCTCTCTCTGACCTCAGTTTTCTCACATGTGAAAAAAGAGATATTAATGCTCATCTCCAGGACTGCTGGAGGAATTAGTAGAATGTATGAAAAAAATCAGGGAAAGATAAAGTAACCCTAAAAGATTAATCCCCTCCCCATTCCTCACTCTTTGAAACAAGCAATAGCTATCCCACACTGCCACTCAAATGGAGGTACAACAAAATAACCATTATGTGCATTCCATTTTGTCCAAACAACCTTACATCCAGAAAGGGCTTCATCGGAGACTTAGCAGCCTATGCCTCATTTCATCGGCTTCTCAGATGTCAGGGCATCTTAACATCTCCTCCCACCATTCACTGAGGCTCTGCCCTGGGTCAAGCAGAGCCCTAGGATGATGCACTCAGCTGCTGCCCTCCCCAGACTCTGCCCAGGTGGGAAGAGGCAAGTGATACCGCCAGCTGCAGCTCAAATAACTAGTGCCCCTGTCCAGACTACAGAGGGTGGGAAGGATGGAGGGAATGCTCTTTTCCCAGAAGAGGAAAGGATTTACCGATGTGAAAAGATTAAATGGGTCTTCGAGGGCATAGCGTCATGCCCGCGTTCTTTCCTTTGTACTTAGCCTGAGGTAAATGTGTTCTGTAGCCCAGGCAACTGGAATGTCTTTAAGACGTTGCCTCTCTCGAAGTAACTTCGCTATGTTCCAGCTGAGGACAAAGAGCAATCATTAGTTGAATCAGCAGTGTGCTTTAGAGAAGGAATAATTGTTGGTGGAGGTGATGCAGTCACATGTTTCATATGGACAAGTGTTTCCTGTCATACAGTTTTCCTTAAAGAAATGAATACATTTTCTAGATCACAAACCTCCTTTTCAATGATCATCATCATCACCATCATCATCACCATCATCATCATCATGATGACCACCACCACCACCACCATCATCATCACCATCATCATCATCACTATTGTGTGTGTATTTGCATTGCCACAGCACTCATGCAGAAGTAAGAGGGCAACTTTATGGAGTTCGTTTTCTCCTTCCATCTTTACACGGGTTCTGGGGTTCCATCTTGGGTTGCTGGGTTTGCATAACAAATCCCTTTGTCTGCTGGGCCATCTCATTGGCTCCAAACCTGCTATTCATTGATTTATTTTGGAGCAATCTTACCGTGTAACCCTGACTGGCCTGGAACTTGCTATGTAGACCAGGTTGGGTTCAAAGTCACAGAGATCTGCCTGATTCTACCTCACTGGGTTTAAAGGCGTGAACCTACAACCAGTCAAAAACCAGCTTTTTAAAGTGGAAAAACCTAACAATTTGTTTGTTGCTAACCAAGTTTAGGTACACTATGATGTTTTATCCATTCTTCATTTATCCAGCAAGCCAGCTCTGCAGCAGATATGGAGGTCTTCCTTTTTCTTAGCAGAAAGTAAAGCTCCACATATCAGTATGCAGCTGTGAGGGAAAGGACATGTGTGGCTTCCAGGCAGGGGAGCCGTGGGGAGGTGCTGAGAGGTGCGCATAGACTTCTCCTCCCTAATTGGGCAGGGATGAATTATCATCCAGCCCTGATTACTGGCATGAACAATGAAACAACTGCATTTTTAGAATCTTCTCTGGGATATGTATGAATATTTGGTGTGTAGGACTTTTCCTCCAAGGATAATTTTAGCCCTGAAAACTCATCAAATTATTTCAAATCCTGGCAAGTTTCAAAATATGAGTGGGTGACTTAGGAAAGGTCTATTCTCAAGAAGTAACAATGGTGTCAGCACGATCCAAGAGATTTGGAAAAGAAGACACACACACACACACACACACACACACACACACACACACACACTGAGTCATGTGGTGGTAATCTAATTGTATTGAAATATTATTTTGATTTGTATTGAAATATTAATTTGATTGTATGTTAATAAATAAAGTTGTCTGGGGGTCAGAGCTATTAGAGCCATAGCAAGAGTGTGGCGGTGGTGGCACACGCCTTTAATCCCATAGATATCTGTGTGTTCAGGGTCAGAGCTATTAGAGCCATAGCAAGAGTGTGGCGGTGGTGGCACACGCCTTTAATCCCATAAGATCTCTGTGTGTTCAGGGATACAGCCAGCATTGGAGACATATGCCTTTAAGACCTAGGGGGCTGTACATTCAGACAGTGACGAGGCAGTCATGTGTTTGGGTTTACAACCAATGAGAAGGCAGAACAACATACTTTAAAAATACGAACCGACAGGAAGTAGGTCTCTTTTCGCGAAGCTGGGACAGCAGGAGGAAGGGTGAGATTTTAGCTCTGAGCTCTGACCTCTCGGCTTTCTCTTTTACATTGTTTCTGTGTTTCTTATTTAATAAGACGGTTGGTTACATCTACATCTGGCGCCCAACGTGACAAGAATCCATTAAAAACTGCTTGGCTTGGCGGCAGGTCCGCTTTCCCGCAAGGGCGGCAGGCGGCCCGCGGCGGCGGCGGCGGCACACGGCGGCCGGCGGCGATCGGCTTCTTAGTCCGAGCTGCTGGCATCCTAGTCCAGGTAGCAACTTCTAGCCCGGGCCTAGGTCTGTGAGCAGCTTGCCTAAAGCCGGTGCTACAAACAACTCAGACCTGCCCTGCCGAACAGGGCCCTGCCTGTAAACGCACGTGGTCGGAGCTTAAGGAAGCCAGACCCAAGCCTTGACTCGGCACAAGAGGGAACACGTGGCTGCATTTAAGCTTTAGCCGGCTACGCTTTCTTGTGCATTCTCTCTTTCTCTCTCTCTCTCTCTCTCTCTCTCTCTCTCTCTCTCTCTCTCTCTCTCTGGATTTACACCTGGGACACTAGGTGGCTGCTTTGAAAATCCCCTCGGATTTCTACTGTTCTACGCAGATTTGGTAAGTCATAATATATCAGATATTTTAAAGGAAACTATCTAAAAGAGAATTTTTTTCCACATTAAAAAACAAATGGGTTTTATGTGTACATTGGAAGAAAATTGGTTTTTGTTCGAAATTTTAGGCAGTCTGGCAATGGAAGAACTATATAATATTAGTATTGGTGGAATAATGCACCTCATCACTATAATAATCCACATTTTAATATTTAAAAAGATAGTCAATTTAAGTGCCAGGATAACAGCGTTAGAAGAACTTGTTAAACCTGTAAAAATTCAGACAGAAGAAATTAACAGTGAAGTTGTTTCAAGTCAGGATCATAAGGTTGCAGAAAGAAAGCCTGTTTTCACACAGTCACCCTTAATTTATCCTGTAACAGTACAGCAGATGCCTGATCAAATGGCTACACAAAATACTTGGGCTCCAATTGAAATGTTGGATTTAAAAAGGTTTAAGGAGGCAATAGTATCTTATGGCATGCATTCCCCATATGTAAAGCAAATGTTAAACACTTGGTCAACATATAATAGGATAGTACCACAGGACTGGCGGGACCTCGCACAAGGTGTTCTGGAACCCAGCCAGAGACTTCAATTTCTGACTTGGTTTAAGGAGGAGGCTAAAAACATAGAAAAACAGTGGAGGGATAAAGGAGTACAAGTTTGCCAGGATCAGCTTATGGGCGAAGGCCAATATGCTTCAGCACAAGCACAATGTTTATATGATGTCCAAACCCTAATTTTATGTCGAACGGCAGCCTTGAATGCATGGGACAAAGTTGAGGAACCAGGAAAAAAATCTGAGTCATTTACAAAGGTGAAGCAAGGCCCAAAAGAGTCTTTTACAGATTTTTTACAAAGACTGGCTTCAGCAGTAAAGAGAACGGTCTCGGATTCAGAAGCTGGTAAGGCAATAATTGAATCTTTGGCCTTTGAGAATTCGAATGTAGCATGCAAAAGAATAATCAGGCCATTAAGGGCAAGATCTGCACCTATGGAAGATTGGATTAGAGAAACAATTAATGTTGAAGCTGATGAGCATGATGATACATGGGTAGGAGAAGTAATTTCAAAAGGTTTGAGGAGTGTTAGATGTTTTGGATGTGGAAAGCAAGGACATTTGAAAAGGGACTGTAGACAGGTCATTTCCAGAAACAATGTTTCTTCAAGGAACAATGGCAACAGAATGCCCCTTCCTTCTGGAGTATGCAGAAGGTGTGGTAAGGGAAAACACTGGACCAACGAATGTAGATCAACAAAGGACAGACAGGGTAATCCTTTGCCTCAGTCTTCGGGAAACTCCCAGAGGGGCCTCAGGCAGGCCCCCAGTGCAAATCCAGTTCAAACCTTTCCGGCAGCCATAGAGGAAATGCCTGCTCTGGAGAGCGATTAAATAACCAAATGCCTATTGGAATAAATCATGCTGGTCAGAATGATGAAACAGAGAGAATAGAAAATTCAGGAGAAAACATAAAGAAAATTTTTTGGCAAACTTCTATTAATGAACAAAGACCAAAATTAACGATAAAAATAAATGGTGTTTTGTTGTCTGGTCTGGTAGACACAGGTGCGGACGTTACCATAATTGCACCAGAATTTTGGCATCCAACTTGGCCTCTTCAGGAGGTAAACGTTCAACTGTTAGGAATTGGGACATTATCTCAGGTGAAACAGAGTGCAAGATGGCTCGAATGTATAGGTCCAGAAGGACAGAGAGGAAAATTAAAACCATATGTGGCTAACATAACTATGAACCTGTGGGGTCGAGACTTGTTGCAACAATGGAATACTCAGATTAACATCCCTCCAATCTCAGAAACAAATCATAAACTAGCACATGTTACTGAGAGAAATATTAGAAGATATTGTTCTAATGAGTGGTCACCAGCCATCCATATTATACAAGAACAGGGCACAATAACTGATGATCTTCCAAAGACACCAACAGCTCTACCTTTAAAATGGTTAACAGACAAGCCTGTATGGGTCCAGCAATGGCCTTTAACAACAGAGAAACTCCAGGCTTTAGAAGAGCTGGTAGAAGAACAGTTAAATGCTCAGCATATTGAAGAATCAACCAGCCCTTGGAATTCTCCTGTATTTGTTATTAAAAAGAAATCTGGTAAATGGAGAATGGTAACAGACCTTAGAGCAATTAACAAAGTAATTCAGCCAATGGGTTCTCTACAATCTGGGATGCCTTTGCCTACTCTGTTACCAAAAGGATGGCCTCTCATAGTTATTGATTTAAAAGACTGTTTCTTTTCAATACCCTTACAAGAAAAAGACAAAGAAAGATTTGCTTTTACAGTGCCTACTTATAATAATTCTCAACCAGTTAAAAGATTTCAATGGAGGGTCCTCCCACAGGGAATGTTGAATAGCCCAACTCTGTGCCAATATTTTGTACAACAGCCATTGGAAGTGATACGTAAAAAATTTCCTAAATCTATAATTTATCATTATATGGACGATATTTTACTAGCTGACTCAAATGCAGATACTTTAGAAATAATGTTTGAAGAAGTAAAGAAAATTTTGCCTCGCTGGGGATTACAAATTGCTCCTGAAAAGATACAAAGAGGAGATTCTATTAATTATTTAGGATATAAAATAGAGCTACAAAAAATTAGACCCCAAAAGGTGCAAATTCGGAGAGATAGACTACAGACTCTTAATGACTTTCAAAGATTATTTGGAGATATTTCTCATCTACGAACTATTGTTGGGGTAAAAAATGATGAACTGACTAATTTGTTCAAAACCTTAGAAGGTGACAAGGACTTAAATAGTCCAAGAGAATTATCACCTGAAGCTGAGAAAGAATTAGCATTGGTAGAAAAGAAAGTGCATGAAGGACACGTGAATCGTATTGATCCAAAGCTGGATTGCATTTTGGTTATCTTACCTTCTAGGCGTTCTCCTACTGGAATATTAATGCAGAGGGAAGATATTATATTGGAATGGATATTTTTACCAAATAAACCAAATAAAAAATTAAAAACTTATGTGGAAAAAATCTCTGACTTGATTTACAAAGGAAAATTGAGACTTCGTCAATTAGCAGGCATAGACCCAGCAGAAATTGTCGTACCATTAACTAAGGAGGACATTGAAAAATTATGGACAGAAAGTGAACCTTGGCAAAGAGCTTGCAGTAATTTTTTGGGAGAAATTAACAGCAAATATCCCAAAAGCAATAGAATTGATCTTATAAAGAGAGCTGAATGGATCTTGCCTCGAATTGTACGGCAAAAACCCATATCTGGAGTTCGTACATTTTATACAGATGCCAACAAAGAAGGAAAGGCAGGTTACAAATCAGAAAATTTAAGTAAAGTGGTTCAAAGTCCGTATAATTCAGTGCAAAAATCAGAATTGTATGCTATTCTGTTGGTATTAATGGATTTTTCAGAACCTCTCAACATAGTAACTGACTCTCAGTATGCTGAAAGAGTGGTGTTACATATTGAGACTGCAGAATTTATCCCTGATGCTTCAGAATTAACTTCACTATTTATTCAATTACAAGATACAATCAGGAAAAGGAATCATCCTTTATATATAACTCACATTCGATCCCATACTGGTCTGCCAGGCCCTCTAGCACAAGGCAATGAAGAGATTGATAAATTATTGATAGGAAATGTGCTGGAGGCCTCAGAATTTCATAAAAAACATCACGTTAATAGTAAAGGTTTAAAAAAGGATTTTTCCATAACCTGGCAACAAGCCAAAGAAATAGTAAAGAAATGTCCTACTTGTTCCTTCTACAATCAGACGCCATTACCAGCAGGATGTAACCCAAAGGGTACTCAGAGAAATGAAATCTGGCAGATGGACGTGTTTCACTTTGCAGAATTTGGAAAATTGAAATATGTACACCACACTATCGATACTTATTCAGGATTTCAATGGGCAACTGCTTTGAGTTCTGAAAAAGCTGATTCTGTAATCACTCATTTGCTAGAAGTTATGGCCATCATGGGTATACCTGCACAAATCAAAACTGACAATGCTCCATCATATGTCTCTGTTAAAATGAAACAGTTTTTTGCTTATTACAATATAAAGCATATTACAGGCATACCACATAATCCTACAGGTCAAGCAGTTATAGAAAGATCAAACAGAACTCTAAAGGATATGCTAAATAAACAGAAATGGGTAACAAAAACCCCCAGAAATAGACTGCATAATGCTCTTCTAACTTTGAATTTTCTGAATGCCAATGAGAAAGGAACAACAGCTGCAGAGAGACATTGGATAATAGAAAAAACTACAGAATTAAATCAGCCTATATACTTTAAGGATGTGCTGACCTCAGAATGGAAACCAGGGTATGTATTACATTGGGGACGTGGTTTTGCTTTTGTTTCTACAGGAGAAGATAAGCTGTGGGTACCATCAAAATTGATAAAGGTTCGATTTGAACAAGAGAGACCTCTTAATTAGAGGAGGTGATAGTTCATCAACCAGCATGAACATCCAATTTAAACTAACTTGTATCAATAAAACATGCCTTTTCATTTCATCAGATAATAACTTGCCAAAAAGGAACATCCCCAAAATTAGTCTTGGGGAAAGGTTTTTGTTTTTGTCTTTTAGGAGAATGAAGGTTAAGGAATCTGAAGAACACTGGACAAATGAGACAACTGAAAAAAAGGGACAAATCATCTATCCCAAGAAACAGAGTGAAACGGTGTATGGGTATATATTATCTAAAAAAATTTTATGTCTTCCTAAATGTTTGTTTCTGCTTTTCTCTAAAGATTTAACACTCTTGGTTTTCTAATAGTCCCAGTTCAATTAAAATTTAAAGCTGACTTTGGAGTTGGAGAATGGCTCTCTCCTTCTTTAAAATCAAGCATGTTGTTAAAAGGAAAATGCAAACTCCCTGTATCATGCCAGAATAAGAGCCATTTCTGCTATGGTACAGGACAAAAGCAAAATTAATTAAGGGACTATTCTATTACTAATCTCAACTCTTTGATTCTATTCTGATTCTTTAAACTGTTCTCAAAGTATAAATTTTATATCAAAATTTACAAGATTAATATATATATATATATACATTTTAAACTTTGTTAAGATATGAATGGTCACATAGAGTACTAACTAATTCTAGAAAAAAGGCTAGCTGCATATATATGTTTTTGTGTTCGAGTCTCTTATCAGTTTTCTGCAGGAAATCATGGCCAGGCCTAACATCAACTGAAGTCTCCAGAAAGAAGATGGGGCCCCACAACAACAACAATTCCACGTGGACAATAATAATATCATTAAGCTGACAAACATCATCCATAGATCAGCTTTGAACTACAAGGTGCTCAGAGCAAATTTGAGATGACTAGCTGAGATGATCCAGTCTCAAAGACTACTTGAATAAGGACTTGAGATAAACCCTCAACTTTGGCATTATACACAGACTGGATAATGAAGGATATAGTTACCTCTCCTAGAATTTGACAATTAACCTAAAATTTTTCTTTCAGGATAAAGAAAACTTCGCCCATACCCAGCAGGAAGCAATTTTAAGAATACGACGCCCACATTCCCAAAGAGGTGGTGTGGGGCAGGTGGTTTTTTGGTCTTTTTAATGGGTTCTGGGTCTGGGATAATTTTCAGTATTTAGGGGGGTTGGTTACAAGTTATTGTCAAGGGTTAGGAAAAAGGCTAAGCAAAGGAGATTAGATTTAAGGTTCTTGTTTAAAAAAAAAAAAAAAAAAAGAAAGAAAGAAAGAAGGAAAGAAAGAAAGAAAGAAAGAAAGAAAGAAAGAAAGAAAGAAAGAAAGAAAGAAAAAAAAAAAGAAAGAAAAGAGAAAGACAATTACTAGTTTTAAATACTTTACATTGGATTGAATTGTTTTATATTGTACACAAATTTGAAACTGATATTGTTAGAAAATGCTATATGTATATTTCTAATTGTATTTATTCCATCCATTTAACAATGTAATGCAAATTTCTGATCCTTGAATGTTATTATTATCAACTATTAGGATATAAAGAAATGAAAGCTAGTAGTTAGACATTATCATAGAACTTGTAGTCATATTGGATATGTTTTAAAAATTGAGCAGAGATGTTTTAGACAGGTCATCTTCAAACCCTTCAGAGATCTACAGAATATGGCATTTAAAATGTTTTAATAACTTAGAAAATTTTTCTTTTTTGAGACATGTCGGCTCCTGGCAGTACCAATCTACTTTAGAGAAAATATGGGCATTGAAGAAACTGCATATGGAGTCAACTTTCATTCTGGCAAAAGTTAGCCACTGGACAACAAAGTATCCTCGAATCAACAGGACAAAATGGACAGACAGATCACGAAACAAGGGACTACTGATTCTTGCCAAAACAAGTGTGGTTATGGCTTTATCAAAAGGCATCTTCTGAGGCCAGGACAATATGGCCCCATCCCTGAAGTGGCCTTCGCATCCGGAAAAGGTACAGTGCCCTTTTCTTCAAAGGCAGCTTAACAGGCAGAGGGCCGATGGATTCTGTTGTACAGTGGAACAGCAGCTGAAAGCTCATGCCTCTCGAAAGTAGACTGGCATTTAATAGAGGGATGTGGAGAAGAAGGTGATGCTGAGATGAAGCCATATATACACAGCCAAGAAGAATGGACAGCTGAATTAAAAAACTGTCAACAATTTCCAGAATTTAAAATCCTGAATCATGACATGACACTAGTGGAATTCAGGTGTTTCTGGTACATGGACTGCTCTCACCCAATGTGAGGTTGAACTGTTGACCTTGTGTACATCCTACTTCACAAATGAGTCTGTCAGATACACTAAGCCTATAGGCTGAAGATGATGCCCCAACACTGCGGAGAAACCTCAGGTGACTGCCCAGGCAGCTGGCTGTTTCTGTCAACTCACAAAATTTTTTGGAAGTTGCTTGCATGCACTTCCTGTTTTTATTTTTGTTAGTTACTATTATTCCCTTCTTGGGTCTCTGAGGGAGTTGAAGATTAGTTAGTTATGGTTGAAGATTAGTTAGTTATAGTTGAAAATTAATTAGGATAGAAAGTACATTAGATACATCTTGGAATTATCAAAATAGGATAGATAATGGAATTATTTTCTCTGATTCGTCAAATACCTGTTTAGGTATTTATTACTTGTATATATTGTATATAGTTATTGTACTTTTGTATATAGTTTTTCTTTTGTTAGTCATAACCTTTTGCTTTTTTTCTTTTTATTAAAATAGAAAAGGGGAAATGTGGTGGTAATCTAATTGTATTGAAATATTATTTTGATTTGTATTGAAATATTAATTTGATTGTATGTTAATAAATAAAGTTGTCTGGGGGTCAGAGCTATTAGAGCCATAGCAAGAGTGTGGCGGTGGTGGCACACGCCTTTAATCCCATAGATATCTGTGTGTTCAGGGTCAGAGCTATTAGAGCCATAGCAAGAGTGTGGCGGTGGTGGCACACGCCTTTAATCCCATAAGATCTCTGTGTGTTCAGGGATACAGCCAGCATTGGAGACATATGCCTTTAAGACCTAGGGGGCTGTACATTCAGACAGTGACGAGGCAGTCATGTGTTTGGGTTTACAACCAATGAGAAGGCAGAACAACATACTTTAAAAATACGAACCGACAGGAAGTAGGTCTCTTTTCGCGAAGCTGGGACAGCAGGAGGAAGGGTGAGATTTTAGCTCTGAGCTCTGACCTCTCGGCTTTCTCTTTTACATTGTTTCTGTGTTTCTTATTTAATAAGACGGTTGGTTACATCTACAGAGTCACTTCTCTCTCTCTCTCTCTCTCTCTCTCTCTCTCTCTCTCTCTCTCTCTCTCTCTCTCTCTCTCTCTCTCCTCCCTCCACTCTCCGAGTCCTTCCCTGCCATTCTTTTGCTTCCCAGAAATTAAAATGGATTTAACCCATTGAGAGTTTCAGGGGATATTTCTTTTCAAAGCCAAGGAATAAGTTTACATTGGCATGAGAGCCAAACCATCCTAACCCGCAGAAAAGAAGGCGAAGTTTAGGATTAAAAATAACGTAGCCAACCAGATTGTTGTTGACAACGAATTGCTGTTTCTACCTGCCACTGGTTTCTTGATTTCCCTCTCACAAAACAGCACAGTCACCAGGGCTAGTGTTGACTGCGTACCAGTCATTCTGTGTGGCTTTAGACTGTATGTGTGCAAGGACAAAAAACAAACCAAACAACCCACCCTAAAGGAATAAGTAACTACATATTTGCACACACAGGTTCTCATAGGTGCCTTCCCATTCTCATTTCAATTCCCCCTCCTGCTTCCTAGGTTTGAAAAAGAAATGTAAGATATGCTTTTCAACAAGCAGCCTCTTTCTCAGTGGACTGCCACTGCCTGGATAGCAAGTAAACAGGCTTGATGTCATCGCTCCAGTTCTGTGTATGTTACAGTCTGAGGTTAAGATCGGGCCGTTCTCATGATGAAGGTTGATCCATGGAGTCATACCTGCTTTACAAGTCATAATTCCCTAGCATTTGTCATTTGGGTCCTTCACTGGAGACCCCAGCAGGACGTTCTCTTTTCCTTGTTTTCAGTTTCCAGCTTTCCAGTAACAGTGAAGGTTGTCAGAGCCACTGGGGATCATTTGCCTCCTGGCTCATCCCTTTTAAAATTGTCCATGGTGGCTCTTCTACTTTTCCTACTTCGGCAGGTGGTTAGGCTCCTCCCAGTGGTCCCACTCTCGCTAGGGAGACAGGCTGACTATTTTACCAGTATCTCAGGCAACTTGATTTGAATTCATTCCTTAGGTCCCCAATTTGAATTTTCCCTCCGCCCCAATGTTCTGTTTCGTTATGTCTCCGAGGAACAGACACTCTTCACAGTGCTAAGTGCACAGTAGGCAGGATTGTGCCCTCTCACCATAGCTGAGTACTTCTTACTCAACACCAGAGCCTCGACAAGACCAGACAACCTGCTTCTCCTTTTGAAACAGTAAACACACACAGAGATTGTAAGTGATGTCTGTGTACTAATTCACCCTAAACTGCTACGGAATCAAGGGTGGGGCTCACAGTAGGTCATGTGCCAGGAAAGGACCGAGTAGAAGGAGGATGAAGGGGTAAGCAGAGAGTGGGGAAGGGACATCTAGGACCCCAGAGTGACCAGGGTGTCGGGAGTGGCTTGCAGGGCACTGGTGAGCCTAGGCTTCCAAACTAAGTATTGGGATGCTCCCCAAACCTTGTTAGTAAGCTCCAGAATCCACTTGCTCTTGTTCAAATGGATGACTGATTTATGGCATCTTTCTGTTTTATTTCATTATAGACCAAGGTGTCTCAGCCTTGGTACTATTGCCTTCAGGGCAAGACAATTCCTGGTTGGGGAGAGGTGGCCTGTGCACTGTAGGATAGATAGCAGCATTCTTTGGCTCTCCCCACTGGATATCACAGTCTTCTACAGTGTCTCCTGATCCTAAAGCCCTAGCCCAGGGTAATGGCAGACACAGGGAACTGCCCTGCCTGAGGCAGCAAGGGACCCTGCAATAAAATGGTTAGGGGAGTGAGGTCTTGGGACTACGGTCTGGAACACAGGTAGCATACTCTAGAAGCTGGAGTCTGGACTGGTTGTTTGGGCTTTTTTTTTTTTTTTTTTTTTTTAACATATGTTCATTTTCTTTCCTAATGAAAAGTCTGGGTTTTGGCCTTTCTGTCTCTCTGTTTCCCTGGGGTCTAGTGGAAGATACAAGGCTAAGGATGGAGAAAAGGTGGCCAGGGCTGGAGGAGGTGGGGACATGGAAGTCAAAATCCAGGTGTCGTGGATACTCAACTTGTCATACTGGAGAGCTTGAGATGGACAAAATCACATGTGGGCAGTAGAGAATCAGGTCTGGGAACTGTGAAATGAGGGCCGAGCTGGAGGCTCCCCTGCTATCTGTAGGGACTGACCCGGCAAATACCATCAAAGAACCCCCACCTTTCTCTGCCATAACCCGTGCATCACCGTCCCTGCCTACTCACCTGTGCTTTCAGGGGGGACTGAACACGGCATGGCAGAGAGCGAACACTTTGACATCTCTACCCAGAGAACTGACAGTCTTCCCAGAAGAGCAAATGTGCTCCTAAGACAGTAGGGAGACACCACTCAGAAGTGTAACAAACTCCAAAGTGAATACAATTAAGGACCAAACAGGAGGAGAGTGAGAGAGCAAGGTAAATAAATACTTCCTTAAACATTGCAGCTGGCCCACTTTTGATCTTGGGTGGAATATTGGCACTCAAGGAGTTTTTATCTTAATTAAAAACCCAAATTATATATGTAGGTAAGAGAGGCCGAATAGGTCAGTGTGGTGACATTTTGTGTGTGCTCTAACACATAAACCTTGCCTGAAGATCAGAGGGCAAAGCCAGCCACTAGTTAGCCATAGAGGCCAGGCAGTGGTGGCACGCACCTTTAATCCTAGCATTCGGGAGTCACACACCTTTGTTCCCAGTACTCGGGAGGCACACACACCTTTTATCCCAGCACTAGGGAGGTTGAGATGGGAAGTGATATGGCTGGACAGAGAAAAGGAATATGAGGTGGGTGGAGACAGTAGCTCAGGCTTTTAGGCTGAGGAGTTGGTGAGGTGAGAGGTGGCTGTAGCTTGTTCCTTTGTCTCTCTGATCTTTCAGCATTTACCCCGACATCTGGCTCTGGATTCTTATTCAGACCAGTTAGGATTCGTGCTACAGGTTAGTATACAGTAGACCTGTTTGTAGGTTGTAGGTAACAAACACACAAGACGAGAGAATCCCACCATCAAATTACCTTAAATGCACAATCAACTTGCATATACAGAGCATCTGCACCTGTGGATTCAACCAACTTTACGCCTACAATTATGAAAATACTGCATTAGTAATGATTATTTTCAGACTTTTTTTTTCTCTTCCTGCCGCTCTTCCTGAAGCCTAACAGTACAGGGCAGATGAAAAATAAAATATGAGAGGATATAGGATGGAGATTGGCAGATAATCTCGGGACACTGGACCAAGAAGGACCTGAGTACAGATGGAGTCTGAGATGAAGTTTGTTAAGCAATAGAAATCTGAGAACTGTGGCGTATATAAACATCACACACACACACACACACATCATACAGAAATCTCTGACTATGGCAGTGGGACTCTGAGCCAGCAAGTGAGACCATGCAAGTATTTCACAGAGATTGCTCTAGCAGCAGTGGGGAAAATGCAACACAGCAATCAGACCCCTCCAGGAGCGATGTGAGAGATAATGAGGGCGAGAACAATGATGGTGGCCCAGAAATTGGCAGGACATAACGACAGTGGGAATAAAGGGGGCGCTTAAGTGTGGGTTACCAAAGAGCAGGAGCTGTTTGGGGCTGCCCCTCCTCTAGTGAGGTAAATAGCTCAAAGGGCAGCTGCCAGTCATGGCTGCGGTTAAGAGCTCAAGATTGCTCCGGGAGGAAGATTGCTCTAATCGGCTTGAGCTTTTCTTCCGTTCTTTTCCTTGAATGCTGTGAATGAAGTGCAGGCGATTCACAGGGGTATCGCCCTGGAAAACCAGCTGGCTGCCAAGACAGGCACAGGGTGACATTCACTGCCGTGACTCGAACCGAGAAGGATCTGGCGTCCGTCCTGTTGGCAGGATGAGGGTTTTTTGGTTTTTTTTTTTTTTTTTTTTTTTTTTTTTTTTTTTTTTTTTTTTAATTTCCCCCTTTCCTTTCCCTGGGGCATGGCACACACCCAAGCCCCCTCTGGGATCAGGCATGCAGTAAGCAGGGAGCAGAGAAAGGGGTCTTTTGTCAAGCCAGACCTTCGTGCACCAGCAGGGACGAGAAACTCTTGGAAATTCTTCTGTTCCAGGCAAGGAAAGAAATAAAGACAAGCAGATGGAATAGAGTGATTGACAACCTAGACCGGAAACTGAGGAGAGGAAAAGCTGAGATCAGAGATCTAGGAGCAGAGCAATTTAAAACACTAAGAGGTGGAAAGGAACAAAAAGCCTTCCATACAGGGGAGGGGCTCCCAGGACCCTGGGAAAGAGGTGACAGTGTGGGTGGCCTTGGGAGTTGAGAACAAAGGGCCGGTGGGGGTGGAGCCCTGGGAAGGAGAGCTGCTGTTGAGATCAGAGCAGATGGTTTGAGCAGGAAGTTACTGTTCTGAACGCTCTTCTGGACGTGTCGTTGCATGAGATTGATCAGCTTGGCTTTGTCTGCACCCAGAGAGAAGCTCTGCCTTTCAGGAGAGGCGGCAGTAACCAAAGCCACGGAGACTAGAGGATGAGCGCAAGGCCAAGGTACCGGTTTCATAATGAAAAAGACAGCCGTCCACCGCAGTGTTCATGTCCTGAGTTACCGCCTTGCAGGTCAGCTGGGAGGGAAGTCTAATGATGGCCCAAGGGTGCAGATGAGCCCACAGCTGGAACAGAGGTAGCCTGCTACATGAGTCGCAACAGAGAGGCAGCCTACACACAGACACTTCCCCTATGGACAGTGTTTAAATGGCTCCAGCAGCTTTGACAGCTTAAAACTTCCCCCTTTTATTTGTCTAGGCCACTGAAACTACCTGCATCCAAAGTCACTGGGGATCTGAAGTGTCCAGATAGCTAGGTGTTACCCATGCTTTCCAGAATCAATGTCTCAAGAGATGTCCAGGAATCGGCAATTTTAAACTCTGCACAGAATTTATGGAGCCTAAATACATTTGCGTGCCAGCCACTCCATTTCTTTTCAGTCTTTGAGTGCCGCACATTTATTTGATTTGGCTTGTTCAACTGCATTTATGATCTGAGGTCTAAAAAGCCAATCATTTGTCTGTTTCCCCCTTTGGGCACTTGTGCCTAGTAAATGGTCAATATAAATGGTCAGTAAGTGGTGGGTGTTGATTTTATTAAATACTCTCTGGTCAGTCTGACTGGTAATAGGAACTCCAAGCTCTCTGTTAGAACTCTGACCTAGAGCTCCCATAGGCCTGAAGCTGGAGAATGGGAAGGAGGCCCTGCTTGTGCTTATGGAGGCTCCTGCCTGGGAATGGAGGTGGGGTCAGGTGCTGCTGAGCAGGTCTAGGGGAAACACGAGACAAGAGCTTGGGTAGCTCTTGAACATGGTCCGTCAGTTACTTTTCTGTGACTAGGATAAACACCAGGACTGAACCAACTTCAGGAAAAAATAGTTGATTTTGGCTTATGGTACCACAGGGAGAAGAGTCCATCATGGCAGGGGGAGGCATGGGAGCAAGAAGCTGGCCCAGCAGCAAGATCGGGAAGCCACGAGGTCACATCACCATCATCCACATTCCAGATGCAGAAAGAGTGGACTGCGAGGGAGGAGAGACTTGAAACTCTCAAATCCCACTCTTAGCAATGTGTTTTCTCCACTGAGGCTGTATCACTACCTGGGACAGCGCCACCAGCTGGGGACCAACTCTTCAAAGACCAGAGCCTATAGGGGACATTTCTCTTTCAAGCCACCACATGACAACCCTGTCTGACAGATAGGGTGATCTCCTGAGTCCCTCTCTTTTCCTTATGTCTCCAAGAGGGTGGAATTTGCTGAGTTTCCCTCTAGAATCACATTGAAGCTCTGTTTCCGGAAGCTACACTAAACAGGCTTACATCTGACTTCTCCAGGAAGTTTTGACCCTTTTGAGGGTCACACATCCTGCATATCAGATATTAATACTACAATTCAGAGCAGTAGCAAAATTACAGTTATGAAGTAACAGCAAAGTAGTTCTGTGGTTGGGGTCACCACAGCATGAGGGACTCTATTAAAGGGTCTCGGCACTGGGAAGGTGGAGAACCACTGCTTTAGAAAAAGACGTGGCTGATGTGAGTCTGAGAAAATCAGGATGGCAGTACAGAGGAGGGTCTCTTTCAGGTGGCACAGGAGCAGGTATTTGTACAGGGCATGTGGCAGTCCATGGCCCAAGAGATGAAACAGAAGAGCGTGACGAGCAGCTGAGTCGGGGGACAAGTGGCCTGAGATGCAGCTGGAATGTGGACAGGGGCACATTCTGATGTCTCCTTCACTGTGTCACACTAAAAGCTGAGAGCTCTGTCCTGCTGACCACAGTTGCCAAAGTGGTTTCTGTCTGTCTCCCATCAGGGGTCTGCAAGGTAAGCTGCTGAGTGTTCTAGAAGAGTATTAGTCACGTTCCTTAGCAAAAACAACTGTGGATGTGTTTGTAGTGTCTTTTTAATCTAAAAACAGAAGGAAATAAATGATACAATGTGTTGTAGTTGGGGATTTGAACTATCCTCCTCAGGCTGATGTGTTTGGACAGTTGGTCTCCTTTGCTAGGTCAGTGGGGGCAGAAACAGCTCCCTGACGCTTCCATCGCTGGTCTAAGAAGTTTGCCTAAGCTTTCATGGACCTCAACATAGGCTAACTAGGATTTGTGGCTTCGATGATGAACATAATTTCAGGGCTCACGGATATAGAGAAGCAAAGTGGGGAATTTTATTAAAGATATTATAATACAGGCATAAGCATGAGGGTTAAGAGAAAGAGAGGCACCCAGAAGAAATGAGACACACCCGAGTGGTGGGATGTGTTTCCCAAGGGAGAAAAGACATATCCAAAGGTTGTGGGCTCCTCAAGGGGAGTGAGCAATGAGTTGTCTTAGCCTTAACCATATACACCATTTCGGTGGCTCTCAGGCTGCATTTCCAAAGATTGCTAAGAAATCTCCCCACCCCTTTTTTGTTTTCTCTCTCTTTTGAGAAGTGAGATGGCTCTGAAGATGCCTTGGACGGAACTACAGTCTGATCAGGTAAAGCCGGGAGCCAGCAGGCTTGCACAGGGGGGTTAGGACTTGTCTTTTCCCTGTGAATGGGCTCTCTGGTGAGATTCCTAGGACACTGCTGGTTTGTGGCTAAGGAGAGAGAGAAGGAGAGGCCTCAAGCTGTATTAAAGCTGCTGTCACCACCATGCCTTCTGGGCCACAACGGACTGTGTCTTAGTTAAGGTTACTATTGCTATGAAAAAACATCCTGACCAAAGCAGCTTGGGGAGGAAAGGGTGTATTGGGCTTACACTGCCACATTGTACTGAAGGAAGTCAGGAGAGGAACTCAAACAGGACAGGAATCTGGAGGCAAGAGATGATGCAGAGGCCATTGAGGGGTGTTGTGTAAACGGATGTTTCTTGCTCCAACCACCTGTTTCCAAATACCCAGCAGCTGCTTTCCAAATTACCACACAGAGGCTTACATTATATATCCTCAGCTGGTAGCTTAGGCTTATTGCTAACTAGCTCTTACATTTAAATTAAACCACAATTCTTATCTATGTTTAGCCAGGTAGCTTGGTACTTTTTCTTAGTATGGCATTCTCATCTTGCATCCTCTACATTTGCTGGTGACTCCTGACTCCGCCTTTCTTCTTTCCATCATCCTTAGTTTGGTCACCCTGCCTATACCTCCTGCCCAGCTGCCGGCCAATCAGCATTTTATTAAACTGATTCAAGTGATAAATCTTTACAGTGTACAAGAGGATTACTCCACAGCAGTGCTGCTTACTGGCTTGCTCCCCATGGCTTGTTCAGCTTGCTTTCTTATAGAACCAAGGACCACCAGCCCAAGGATGGCACTGTTGGGTACCTGTTCTAGCTATGACCTTGAAACACCACCCTTAGTGAGGTAGCAGGTAACTGTTACATCTGCCTGTGACCTTAAAGTACATGCCCTTGGGGTGTGGCCACTCAGGACCCTTAAGACCTGGGATGCACGAACATGGTGCTCTCTTCACTCCCTTGAGATTTTGGGTGCAGGCAACAGACCAGGCAAAAGAGCAGCGTGGGACTGTGCCTCAGCCTTCCAGGACCCTGCAATAAAAAAGTCTTCTGTTCTGTATAGTGAGTTCTTTTTCTCTAATTAATTCCTTTGCCCTTTAAGCAGACTTCATAGATTGCTAGCAATATCAGGATCCATTATGGCACCACCCACACTGGGATGGGCCCTCCTCCATCAATCACTAATTGAGAAAATGCCCTACAGCTGAATCTTCTGGAGGCATTTTTTCAATGGAGGTTCCCTCCTTTCAGATGACCAGCCTGTGTCAAGTTGACATAAGACCAGCCAGCGCAGACTGCATCTCCTGAGATGGTGAGACCAAACAGACCTCCCCTCCCTTCCATTGCGTCTGTTGAGTATTTTGTCTTGGCGATGACAGAAGCAACTAATGTAGATTTTTAAACTACAATGAACAGGTTGGCCTTGGCTTTCCCACTTCACCTATATAACTAATGTGTCACATACGGAATGTGAAGTGTCCTGAGAGTTAGATTGAGATGGGAACTCTGTAGTTCACAGAGGCTAGGGCTAGTGTCTTTAACCTTTGTTTGCTTTTACCATGTAACACATTCCTGGATAAAGTTATATCGGATAAATGGACTTAAAAATTATTTTGTGTCCTAATTAACTTTGCAAGGTGGGCATATGGCTTAAGGTAGTCTTCCAAAAAAAAAAATTACAGTCTGCTTAAAAGCATTTTTGCAAAATGGTCTAGGGAACTGCCTGCTCACAGAAAATGACTTTTGACCATATGTAGAAATAGTCTAACAGTGATAAATTCAAATTAATGCTACAAAAATATGATTCTTCATCTATCAGATGTGCAAAATAACCCAGAAATTTGAGTCAGTATTCTGCCCTAGTTATTTTCTATTGCTGTGATAAAGACACCACAACCAAAAGCAATTTGGAGAATAAAGGCTTTATCTGCCTCCTATGTCTCAACCATAGGTCACTGTTGAGGGAAGGCAAGGCAGGAACCTGGAGGCAAGAACTGAAGCAGAGACTATGGAGGAGCGCTGCTTACCAGCTTGATGGAAAAGTGGCCTGCTCAGCTTGCTGCCCTATACTACTCAGGCCCACCTACCCAGAGGCAGCCACACCCACAATGGGTTGGGCCCTCCCACCTCAGTCATTAACCAAGAACATGCCCTGCAGACTTGCTCACAGCAATCTGATGGAAGCATTGAGAGTCTTCTTCCTAGATGACTCTAGCTTATGTCAAGTTATTAAAAAAGTTAACTAACCAGGACAATGAGGTTCTAAATAAACCAGCACTTTTATATTCCAGAGGGAGTGCTAAATGGTACCATCCCTCAGAGAAGATTTAGTGCATCTAGTAGAGTCACATAAGCCTTATTTTGTCATAACAGATGGGAAGGCAGATACTAGAGACAAAAAACGGGGGTCATGTCATAAGAATGCAGAAGTCAGCATGAATGGATGACTGCTGGCCAGGTAGGGTACACACTGAGGATCAGTAAGAACCACAAATTCAGGGACTGAAGCATATCAAATAAGTCCATGAATTTATAATGATACAAAAAAATCATTGGTTGATAAAATAGAGAAATTAGCAAAGAAAGGAAAATGGCAAATCTGACATGTGGACTCTATTAGAACCATTTTCCAGTCCTTTACCAAGATAGAAGCAATGATAACAATTAGAGATCACACAGGTAGGGGAAATAGCTACATTACCAGGACTATGATTTATATTTAAGAATGATATATACATATATATATATATATATATATCATGCAGTAAGACATTAACTAATAATAGTATGAGATATTAAAGATTAAAAACATACTTATAACACTAGCTATCCTGAAATTTCTGGTCATGATGAAGTAACAATGACTGGACTCTAACTCTAGACATTTGACAGGAAGCAGTATGGGACAGTGAGCCTTTAAATAATGGAAATGAATGGAGTGGGCCCTGTAGTTACCAAGCTTCTTGTTCAAGGTTTCTGGACTGCTGGATATGGAGGAAATCCCAAAGAGAAGCTGGCCCGCATCTTCAACTTCAGTAGCAGAGTTGAGAATTCATAGGGACCACACTAGCTAGAATTCACAGGGTAAATTAACACAGATTTCTCCTTCAGCCCTTTCTTTAAATGTTTCTGGTTTTATGTTCATTTTGTTGATATCTGTTTCTTAGTATAAGTGTGAATGCATTATAAACAGAAAAATACAGACATTTCACTATTTTTTTCTGGCAAGGATGAATAATTAAAATCTTGAAGATGGTCATTTTGGCTGATAAAGACTAGTTAGAATGTTTTGAATAGAGACAGATATTTAGTTTTTCACTTGGCTCCGAGACAATTGCTTGTGAAGTAGCAGGGACCTGGGATGAGATCAAACTGTTGAGTATGAGCTTTCAAAATGTGACATGATTCAAGAGCCATCTATACATTGTGTGACTCTGGAGGCTAGATTCACACCAAAAGTGTGCCACAGCTGGGTAATTGTCTTTAAACTTTTGAACCAGCCATAGTGCCTAAGAGCTTAGAAATGAGTGAGTACACATTTTATGGATTTGGAAACTGAGACCCAGTGAAGCGAATTTATTTGTCTAGAATCATTCAGCTACTTGGCTGGTAGTTGTCAGGCACCTGTGTTACTTTCTAGTCTGTGAAGACACTAACATGCATTTCCAGTAGCAAGATTGCTCTTAGTTGGGACATCCTCAAGGTGCCCTGTCCACTGCACAGAATCTTTGTCGCTGTATGACAGCACACACCACAGCACCAGCCAAGGCTATGGTTTCTTCAACTTTGAATATGCTTAAAGCAAGCTAATGCTGCTCTTTATTTTCATAGATAAGGACATTTACTTGGTCTTGAAGAATTAAATAAGCATGATATTTGAATAGGAAAGATAAAACTCCGACAAACACTTCTAGAAAGAACTGTTGATTTGTCTATGACTTCGGCATTTCTCACGTGAGAAACATTTGAAATCCCCATGTAATCAGCAGAAGAGCCATGGAACCTTCCATTTCTCCATGAGTACAGTTGAGCTGACCTGTTACCACAAGGGGGACCTTTCCAGCCCTCTGCTTCATAAACTTGATGAGCCTGTTTCTTTGCCAAATTCCCCATGAACGCTTCCGAGTCTTGATCTTGCTACATGTTTCTCATCCACTTTGAACTTATTTCCTACAGAGTAGCATTAGTCTCCTGCTTAAAATAGGAATTTCTGAGTCACTCATCTGATTCTAAAATGTTTATTAGGTGTTAGTGTTTGGAATGAAACTTTGAGGTAGAAGCCCAAGGCCATTCATCCTTTATCATGCTCAATCCTAAGATGGACAGTAAAGGGTTATGGGGATGTGCATAGCGGTAGGGTAGGAATGTGGGTAGGGATGGGAAATGAGGAAAGGAGGGAGGACGCAGAGACAGAGAGAGACAGAGACAGAGGCAGAGAGACAGAGAGAGACAGAGAGATCCTAGACTATCCCCACTGCAGAATCCCAGTTTCTGACAACATAAGAAGGCGCCTGGGGGCACCTGTATTTGAGACGTGAACTTGATTGTTTCAAGTAACTAATCTGAAGGAATGATGTCTGGAAGAGAAAGATATATAAAGAGTTTCAAAGAATTCTGGCATGAACTTCAGTCCTCATGGAGACAAAAATCAGACAAATGATACCAGAAGATGCTTAAAGTCCACCAATTTATGCCAAATAAAAGGTTTCGAAGTCATCAGTGTGGGAGAGTGGACTACACACACACACACATACACACAAAAAAAAACACACAGGAAAACGACAACAAAAGCAAAAATTTAAAAAAAAAAAAAGAAGAGAAAAGGAAACAAAACATGAGAAGATAAAACACTGAGGCTCCCAGCCCCCAGTAGGAAAGCTTCTTTCTGCACTGGTCCATGGTTAATACAAAGTCAAGAGCTCAGTGACTGCAGAATTCTAGCCACAAATGGAGATCTGCATCACTGCATCCCCACACTGTCCCTACACCCCAGGCTCAGAGAACATCAAGGAAGAGGTGATGAACAGTTGAGTCAGAGGTAGCAAAGGACTGCTGAGAACCTGTGTCTTCTGGACACGGCAGAATTGATGCGCTCAGCAACTCACAGCAGCTGTGGTTTCCTGTACAAGACCAAATTCACCTTTATTTTACTTAATAGCAACCCTCCCTCCCCCAAGGATGGCAATGTTAGCAATTCAGATACACCAAAGAAGACTCACAAAGCACTTCCTTTATGCATCAGTTTACATCCTCACAAGAGCTGGGTACCATCTGGTGGCCAGGTAGAAGCATTTACATCTTACAAAGGCTCATATGTAACTAGGTAAGGTTCTTAGGGTTGAAATCCTTAGCAGTGAGTGTCTTCTCAACATCCATCAAGCCCATAGATAATGAGATGGTCCAGCAGGATGACAGACAGTGGTCTACTACCTCGTCACTACGGACGGACTAGTGGAGACTTGTAAAAGAATAATGTTCATAACCAACAAATCAGAGGCCACCACTTCCCATGTACAGTCACATAAGAGAATCTTTACGTACCTCCCAGCTGAGAGACAGTCACAAGGACAAGGCAGAGGACAAGAAGAGAGTCATGAGCACTTGGGGGCCACACTCATGTCTCTTTATCATCAACCACTGTAAGTGAAGCTCCAGCCTGGACTGGGAAGAGTAGGGGGAGAGATTGGTTTTTCTCAACAACCTAGTAGGCATGGAGAGACGTGAGATCATAATGAGGCACTGTAAAGACGGCTCCACTCAGCTGACAACAGTTATTTGTGCAGTAAGGCAGGTCCATGTTTATACCGCAATCAGTCAATACGCCTCAATCAAAATGCTTTAGAAAAGGAAAGAACCATTGGAAAATCAACAGTGTTCAAAAGAAAATGCAATCCGTGAGTATGCTTTATTTTGATCAAATGTAATTTCCTCAATGAAGAGCTACTCATGAGCTTTTATGCACCAAATAACATACAATGAAGATTTGCAAAAGATATGTTGAAGGATTACAAGAAGAAAATTTATAACGCTGTAAATGTAAGAGCCTTTAACACATGCTCAGGCAATTAAAGCTTGGTGAGGAATGTGCGTACTCACAGCCATGCAGCAGAGCCTAGCCTGGAATCCAGCTAGAATCTGTTGACCGCTGGTACACGAAACAAGTTCACTCTGTACTGGTTTTTATATTAGCCCCCAGAGTCCTTGAGCCAAACTCTAAGTTAGAGAAAGTGAGTTTCTTAAGCTGCCATGACTTCCCCACTACTAGGGACTGAAATGTCCAAAATCATGAGGCGAAACAAGCCCCGCCTCTCCTACACCGTCTCTGTCAGGGAGCCGTGATGGAAAAGAATGCACACCTGGATACTCAACTGCTGAAACGGTGCAAACGAGTTCGCTCCTGTCACGAACAGAGGGGATGAAAGGAAGAAATGAGCCGAAGATCTTCTGTGAGCCAGGCTGAGCAACAAGAAAGCTGCCTGGGCCAGGTGGGGCTCTCAGGTGCTTCCCTGACTCCACTTCCTGTGAGGATGTGAGGTGTTACTTGGTAACTTCTGGAAGATAGCTCAGCCTGGATTTAAGTACACACCTCTTGCTCTGTGATGAATAGGTAGAGCTTTGGAGGGCATTCTTCTCTTAGTGGACAGAGGAACAAAGCCTTGGCTGTCCCAGGCAGTTCCTCCCTAACTCGGGTTGCTATATCGCCTGAGAGGAACAGGGTTTAAGGCAGTTCCTCTCACTAGCTCGTTCTAGTCATTCTTGAGAACCGTAAGGCCCTCTGGAGAACAACCCTCCAGTTGTCTGCATTTTTTTATGTTCTAAAGAGCTGATTTGCTCGTGTGTGCCCAGGTGTATATGGGACATCTATGTCAATCTTTCTAAGATTCTGTGGACACCTCAGACGAGAGGGAAGAATGGACAAGCTGAGAGATGGCGAAGAGACTCATGATATGCTATCTCCTGCTTGGGTTATGGCTATTATGACCTTGACCTCACAACAGCTGTGGCTACCTACACAAGATCAGGCCAGTAAAGTAGAGTTCCAGCATGAAGGGGGTCAGGCTACTGAGGCCCTGCCTCTAACTGAGGAGTTAGTGGCAGTTGATGAATGTAGGAGGAGGATGTTTCTTTAGGGATGTGGCTGCTGGTAGGTTACTCATGCCCAGTGCATACAGGAAACACTAATTGGGCTCAGTGTGTGTGTGTGTGTGTGTGTGTGTGTGTGTGTGTGTGTGTGAGAGAGAGAGAGAGAGAGAGAGAGAGAGAGAGAGAGAGAGAGAGAGAGAGGACAAGCATGGGTTGGCAGGGAGAAGAACTATGGAAGATGCAGAGGAGTTGGAGGGGGTGAGAGTGGTGGTGATCAAGGTACCACATTGTAGTCAAGCATGGAATTTTTAAAAAATAAACACCCCCCCCTCCAAGAGCCAATTTCCCCCTCTGGCCTTGTATACATAGTTGAAAAAAGGAAACGCATCCATGTAACTAAAGTCAGATGCTTTGGGGTTTTTTTGGTTGTTGATTACAAGACATAACAAAGAAGGTTCTCATGATTGTGCATAGAGGCAAAATACCTTTGAAAGGCTGAAGCAGGTTAATTCTTGGACTTCAGGAATAATTCTTCCTCCTTAAAACAAAAGCAGAGAAACAGCCTAGCAGTACACAAAGACAGCATCACCTCACTAAGTGTGAAAGTGACCTCAATACATCAACTGCACCCATCTCTTTCCCTTCCTTCCTTCTCCCTCTTTCAAACAATTGGGGAGATAAGCAAAAACAAGGGGGGAAGGTGCTTTCCTCTGGTCTCCAGTAGCCTGGCAATCAGTCACAGACCAGACGCTGAAAAACACAGCGTCTCTTCAGCTGTTTTTAGAAAGTACCAAAAGAACAAACTGCTCTACACGGAACAACAAAAGTACCAGGCTGAGCCAAGCATTCTCTTTGGAAAGTCTTTCCATATATAAAGTCAGCACTTGGAAATCATGTAAGTTCCAGTAAAGGAAGGGAGGAGGGGAGGAGGGATGGAAAGGATAAATAAATCTCATCATTTAGTACATAAGGCATTGGAAAAATATCAGAAGCAGCCACCGAAAACTTCTAAATGGCATAAAATGAGTAAGACTCAGGCAGTCTAGTTGTAGTAACTCTGTGAGCTGCATTTGAACTTGTGGGTCTTTGCCATTTCTGGGAAGGTCAAAAGGAGAGGACATAGTGACACCATGTTTTAAAGAGAATTCTGGACCTGAGCTCTGCTTGCTGTCCATCATTCACCCATCTAACTGTGAGCCCAGCGTGCCCATTCATCACTAGGATGGGCCTTGAGTGGGGCCTGGGTTTGCCTAGGGTAGTAAGGTCTTAGTGTCCTAACTATAACGATGACAAGCTTGGTCCCTGCAAGTGCTTGTGAGTAAGGCTTACTGGTGAGGTTAATAATCTCACAGACCAGTAGGATATCTTTAGTGTTCTTGTTCTGAAAAGTTCCTGTCTGTAGACATGTCATAACCAAATATTTTGGCTTCCTCCCCTGACC
This sequence comes from Peromyscus maniculatus bairdii, assembly GCF_049852395.1. Lineage (NCBI taxonomy): Eukaryota > Metazoa > Chordata > Mammalia > Rodentia > Cricetidae > Peromyscus > Peromyscus maniculatus. The sequence goes on along the minus strand of NC_134852.1, from coordinate 188,735,128 downwards.
AGCCCAATTTTCTTGAGACAATACTACCATGTTTTAGTCTGTTGATGTAATATTGTTATTATAGACAGGGCATTTTGTAATGCTGTAACTTACTTCTCATAGTTTTAGAGGCTGGAAAGTCCATGACCAAGGCATTTCTTGCTGCATTACCACATAGTAGAAGGTGGAAGTGCAGGAGAGGGCAGACACGCATTCTAAAGGCCTGTTCAACATGGTGGTGCCTAAACATCTAAACGTCACCCCAAAGATTCCACTCCCAGCCCGGCTGCATTTAGGGTTAAGATTTAAATTGTGGATTTTGGACAAAAATAACCAAGCCATAGCACACTTCATACATTGCTGTATATTAAGTATCAAGTAATTAGATGCTTAATTGCTATCATGTAGCCACATGGCTGGGTGATTTATTGGGTAGCCTATGGAATAATACTAAACAATTGAAAATATATAACATTTACTCTCTTTTAAACACAGATAGAAGCTAAATCAAATCCTTAAGCAGCTGAATAAAAATATCCAAACATAGAAACCAAATCTATCTATCTATCTATCTATCTATCTATCTATCTATCTATCTATCTATCTATCTATCTATCTATCTATCTACTTATCTATCTATCTATCTATCTATCTATCTATCTATCTATCTATCTACCTATTTATCTGTCTGCCTGCCTCTTTCTGTCTTTTTCTATCAATGACCTCAATAGATTTCTTATTTATCTAGAACACTTCAATAAAAAGCCTCTAGTTAAGTTTCAATATTCATAGATCAAGGTGCAGGATTTGCACACTGCTTTCTCATTAGATGAGAAGTTGTGTCCTGAAATGTGATCTGGCTGTTTGATTCCCATCAAGAGGGCTTGCTTCCAGTGGCAGCTTGTTCTGAAAATACCCTGTACTTTAGTTCTGTAAATCTGGCTCTGTTATCATTTAGGGAGCAGAGGGGGCAGGGCAGGGTGACTCAGTCATGCAGGAATAGGAAAGAACAGTGATTTCTTAGAAATAAAAAGTTGAAGTCAAATTCTTTGAGCCAACAGGGAAGTTGCTACAATTGTGGGCATGTGCACACATGCAGGTCTATGTTTAGAGCTGTGATTCATAGCCAGGAAGAATCAAGATTTTATAATCATACCTGTAAGATGCCTCCTCTCCCAGCTTCCTGTGGATCGGGATGAGAGAACAGGCATTTTTGTTTCTCATGTAATGCTCACATTATGTTATGCTCACATTCTTCCTCACAGTTTTTAGTAACTAGCAGAATCCTACGAATTTGTCCAAAGCATGCTCCAAAAGTAACTCTGGACTTGTTCGTTTATCACTTCTTGAAGGCGATGATGTCATTTTATAGTGACATTTTTGTCTACACTGGAAGTCTTACTGATTCCCCCCCCCCTTTTTTTTAAGATAATTTATCCCCAAGGTGATAACTTCACAAGAGCCTTTTTAGCTCTCTAGTTCCAGGTCAGCCAACATCTATAAGGAGCAAATTCAACTTCAGGAAGGCTAAAGCTGTCAAACTCAAGATGCTGGAATCCAACAGGCTACAACCAGAAAGTAGAGTAGATTTAGGGTCAGTGAAGGAGTTCAGCTCTCACTGAAAGACTAAGATAAAACACTGGATTGAATCCAAGCTCCAGACTAGAAATGCTCTAGATTTGATAGTTTAGCTCTGTTATTACTCAATTTCTAGGTTCTTTTAGCCAAGAATCAATCCACCAATGACTTGCTTGGGCATCCATGGAATCTCTCAGGGGAGGAAGCCCCCCTAAGCCTATTTTTATTTGCTCTGTCACTGAGAAAATGTATGCAGAGTAGCAAGTATCCACATTCATGTCCAGCAGCCCAGGAACCCAAAGACCTCTCACCTATTTAGAGGTGTAGGATAGGGTTAGTTCATTTGGGAAGTGGGACCCTCCCAACCTGGCTATTGCAGGTGGGGGTCCCCAGGAAGCAGACTCTGAGGTGAAAGTAGGCAAGTGAGAAATTTTTAAGGAATTGCTTGGAGAAAATCTGTTGAAGGGACAGAAAGAAGGGAGGATTGGGCAGAGGAAGAAACTGAGTGTTGGGCAGTGTTAACAGAGGCTGAGCCAACCATATGAGGAATTTTAGAAAGAGTGAAAGTGTTCCTGAGTGGGGCTCCTTCTACTGTGTTAACCAGTCATTAGAAACAGAAATCCGTTGGGAAGCAGATGTGATGATGTGATCTTGGTAGGCAGTTTCTTCAGGCTGGGGAAGGTTCGGGGCAGTCTCCATTGCTGGGAGTAATTGGTCCTTCATTCCTGAGGTGTGATCTTGGCATTTCATCTGGGATCTCCCACACTCACCTCCCACTTGACCTCTAGTTCCCATTACTGATCTATAGTGCATAGCGGGTAAGTATTCAGGCCCTGATTAGTGAAGGACTGACTTCAAGACCAGCCCTGCGGAAATCAAAGAGCTGGCAGATTTGTTACCAATGATCCTGCTTTCTTGCCTGGATTCTTGTGTTCTCTCCTCAACACTTTTTCCTTTCCTTATTTTTTGCTTCCTCAACTGACTACTCATCTGCTCACTTTCCCACTTCCCCAGATCCACCTCTTGAGTGGAAATGCCCTAATTAATTCATTCCCCAGGCCTTCAATCAAACAGGGGTTTGATCTGCTTTTCAGTGGAAAACTTAACCTTAGGCCAACCAAGTAGCACCCTCTGGATTCCAGGTTGGCTTGGGTGAGGTCAACAGCATCTGACATCCGGAAAGAAAGTGGTATTGTGATTCATCTGACTCTAGAAAGTTAAGGGTGGCCCTAGAGAGATCTGAAAAAGTTGGTGTGGATCGGACAGCAAACATCAAGCTTCTTCCGTAGTTCTTGCCTGCTTGAATCAAGCTTCTTCCGTAGTTCTAGCCTGCTTGGTATGACTGAAAAGTACCAATAGTAGCAAGATCGGGAGGCCTCGGAGCGAGAACGGCTGTACCCAAGCCCTCAGGCTAAAGATTCAGAGCTGAGCAGTTTCCCCCCTGAGCTGAGCAAGGATCCATCTCTTGTCACATTTGTGGAGTTTGTTCAAGTAACGCTAAGTAGAGAGCTGGGGGAGCTAGATCTTGTTAAGGAGGTTTGTAGAAAGGGCTATTGTCAGCTCCTCCGCCTGTGTCCTGATGGGGCCCCCATCTGTTCTGTCAGTCTACTTTCCAGTAGCAAGAACTGCTGAGACTCTAAAAGAAGACTCAGTAAAAAGAGTCTCAAAATATTTTCTTTATATATCCTAACTTTCTATTGTTGAAGGCCAAGACAGTATTCCCAGAGGCCTTATGCATGCAAATATGCTACCCAAACTGCTTTCCATATGTACCTAGTTTATTATTTAGGAACCACCTAACTTTTCCTTTGATAGTATGTAATTTACAAAATAGTGTGTATTTTGAAAAATCTCATTATGCATATTTTATATGCCCATGGATTGTGTTGTAGATATTTAACACAACATAGTAAATAAGTAAGCTATTGAAGGGGTAGACTTGGGGGAAAAAACAAATTATGAGTCGAGTTCAATCCTGTTTCAAATGGCTCCTCTTTCTTCCCAGTGGGATTGTTTCATTCTGTGATGCAGTGACGTTTCCTGACATTGCACTACAAAGCAAATTATGTGAAGGCAGGGATTTTGTTTGGTTCATAGATGTATCCCTGCACCATGAATAATGTTTGGAACAAAATTAATAAATAGGTAAATATTTTCATAATAAAATTTCCTTCTATTATAACCTAGAAGGTTAAAAAAAGATCTCAATTTGCTCTCAGCTCTCAAAAATTTGTAACAGCTGTCTGCCTTTGCCCCAATCTCTTTTTCACTGATAATGACTTAAGTAGTAAGATTTTTGGTTTAGAATATTGTAAAGTTGACCAGGAGTCCTGAGTCCCAATGCTGATTAAGAGTCAATAATAATTAACTTGAGGGAACCTTCAACAAGTCAAGAAAATTTAATCTATTTTTATTTATTCATCTACAAGGGTAACTTGACAATACCTTTATCTTACAGGATTTGAGATTGGACCACATAGCAGAGCAAACACATGCTGGTTAGCAGCAAGAATTCTGGATCAACTCCAAATTCTAATTATATCACTGTATACAAGATATTAATGCTGATGGATTTTTACTTCTTCATATGTGAAATGCAAATGAAGTACTCTTCCCATAGAATTTTTTTGTGTAGATAGATATAGTATATAAAAAACACTTCAAATAGTGTTTTCCACATAGAAGAGTATTCGCAGTAAATGTTTGGTGTCATTAATAAATATAAGTCAGAATTGAAAATTGGGAAATGCTGTACAAATGTAAGATAGTTAGGTTTCCGCTTCAATGGGTCATTGATGATTCAAGCTAAGCTTAATTCTAATATCGGAATTAAGACCTTGAGATAAAGTAGAGAATGAATGATTTGGCTTCTGTCAGGCTGCACCTCATAGTTGGCTATGTGTCCTCTTGTTCCTAGAGATAGCCTGAGGCACTTGAGCACAGAGCACAGCTGGTGAGTTGATTCACGGAGGCTCTGCTTTTCTGAGTTCCGTCATCATCCACCTATGCAATTTTGGACATGTTACTTAATGTATTTGATTCTTACTTTTTTTGCCAATGAGAATAATAACAACAGCTTATTGACTTTCTAGAATGTTTGAGAGAGGCTTAGTTAAGATATTCAGTATTCAGCTGGGGGGGTGGGGTGGCACACACCTTTAAATCCCAGCACTTGGGAGGCAGAGGCAAGAGGATCTCTGTGAGTTTGAGGCCAGCTTGGTCTACAGAGTGAGTATCAGGATAGCCAATGCTATACAGAGGGACCCTGTTTCAAAAAGCCGAAAGGGGGGGGGGTCTTCAATATTCAGATAGGAGGTTGTTAACTTCTATTGACTTATTCTATCTGCCATTTTGGCAGGACTTTATTCTTTATAAAAATAGTAGGCTGTTTAAATGCTTTTTTCTTTTTTTTTCTTCTAGTCTTCTCCATGATGCAAAGCTGAAAGAAGTCTATAAATTAAGACTAACACCCAAATGGCTTTGTGGCCTGTGGAACTAGAGAAGGACATGTTGGCTGATCATTCAGCCTAACGGCCAATGCAGAAGAGCACAGTGCTTTTGAAAGGCCAAGTCTGTCTGACTGGTTTAGTTTTGAGGTTTAATATATTGACTCCTTAATGAATCCAACATTTGTATTCTTGTAATATTCTATAAATATGAATATTACAGAGTTGAACAATTGGATGGGGAATAATGTATGAGATTATACTTTTTTATTTTTGTTCTTCAGTTGCAACTGTGGCTTGATTCTGCTTGCATCTAAAATGGAATAGGTAGTGTTAGAGCATCACTCTGGTGCTTAGCAATCACAGCACTGGGCAGAATACAGTAACTACCATGAAACACTGGAAAACAGGCAATATAAACCATGATGGTGGAGAAAAACACGTAAGAATCACTTTGCTATAGATTTCCTATTGGGAGACATTTTCCTCCGAATGCAGGGGCCAGGAGTGTGATCTGAGCCGAGTAATGTCATTCTCCTGGGCTGAAGAAACACAGGTCATGTTTTGGCATTGGAAGTGGCCAAAGTCTGCAAAGCAGAGCGTGCCAGAAAGAAGGAGCCTCAGAGTTGGGGTGAAACCTTGGAAGAGGGTACACCCGAGTTCTTGCTGAGACTTTCAAATGCAGAGAGACTATGCAGGCTTATCAGAAGGCAGCTGCTACCTGACTGTGAACGAGAGATAATAAAGATTTGGAACTGGAGATCTCCCCCAGCTAGAGGAGGAGTCAATGTCGGGTTAACAACTTAAGCATCTACCTCTGTGATCAAGGCCTCACCTTAACGATAAGGACCAATCCTTAAAGAGAGTCTCCCAACTTGCTCTGTGAAATACGAATCTTTCACAAGAAGCCAAACAGAGGGTTTCCCACAGATCTACTCTAAGAAGTATGAGTTCAATGGTGGTCAGCCAATAACTGATTTGTATGCTACAACAAAATGTAACGTTTTCTTAATGAATATAACAACACAAAGTTTCTGTATTATATCATGGATAATATAAAATAGTCAAAAAATTATTGAGTTTTCAAAGACATAGGAAAATGAGGCCCCTAACTATTGTAATAATTAAGACAGGAAGAAGCAGATGAGAAATAGCCCCAGGGTGGTGTAAATATAGGATTTACCATGTGTGATAATTAGTGTTAACTGTGAATTTTTCAGAGTCCAGAGCTATCTGGAAAGTGAGTCTCCTGAGGGATTGTCTACATTACGTTGGTCTATGAGCAAGTGTGTGTGGGAATTATCTTGATTAATTAAGATATCTTGATTAATTAATTAATTAAGGTGGGGAGATTTGCCCCCTGTGGGTATCACCATTCCCTAAAGCATGAGATCTGTGTAAGAGTAGAGAAAGCCCTCCTGAGAGTTATCATGCATATGTTCATTGCTCTCTTTTTCTGACCACAGACATAGTGTGGCCAGCTGCATCAGATTTCTGCTGTCTTGACTTCCCGGCATGACAGACAATGTTTCTCCCTTAAGTTGCTTCTGCCAGAATATTTTGTCACAACAACAGGAAAAGAAACTAAGGCACCATGTATGAATTTTAGAGAAGCTATTATAAGCATATGAAAAGAAAACAGAAAAATAAGAGCTACAGAAAAATATACCTTAATGAGTAAATAAGGAATGTCAGCGGAAGAAAAATAGAAGAAATACATACATATATACTTATAAATGGAAATGCTAAAATCAAAAGTATAGTAACTTTTTAAATATAAAGCACAGAAAGGAAAAGTGAATGAAAAATAGACAGAACCTTAGGACCTGTGGAACAAATGGTTCAATATACGTGTGATGGAAGTAAATATCTGTTGGGTTTTTTGTTTGTTTCTTTTTGTTTTTGGTGAGACTGGTTTTCTCTGTATAGCCTTAGTGATCCTGGAACTTGCTCTGCAGACCAGGCTGGACTTGAACTCACAGAGATTCACCTGCCTCTGCCTTTTGAATGCTGGGATTAAAGGCATGCACCACCACTACCCTGCTGGGAAAAATATTCTAAAAAGGATAGACAGAAAAAAAGATCAAGAATATAACGACAAAAAAATTCTAACATTAAAAATTCTTGAAATTAAATGTGAATTGCAAGTCTAGGAAAGAACCCAAACTTCAGGCAGTAAACTCCCACCTAGACAGGGCAAACTGAGACCCATCAAAGGTGTAGACTCTTGAATCAGGGAACTGAAACCTATGATACATAATGGAGTGCCAAGGATGAGATACCAATACTAAAATGAACAAGAAAGCCAAAAGAGAAGCAAAGAAAACCCTTAATAAGCCGTAATTCTAGAGCTAGAAAAAAAACCCATTTTTTAATAAAATGGAGGAATACAGGTAGAGGTAAACAAAAGCTTAAGGAGTTCATTGTCAGCAACTGCATCATGAGAAGTGCTGAAGGATGTTCTTCAGGCTAACAGAAAGTGGTTTAGAAGAAATGGATCTCAGTGAGGAAAGAAGAGGCCTAGAAATGGCAAATAAGGCAGTATATTTAAAATATGGCTACTTTTCACTTCATAAATTCCCATTCATGCAAAATTAATTATTATTTAAAGATGCTTTATAATATCTATATAAAGGAAAAGATGTTGGAGAAGCAGTACAATGGACAGGGTGGATGAAGGGATGGGATTGTCTTTCCTGACGTTATTGCGTCTGTGAAGTGATACGTGGGAGACACAAAGTGGAATGTGATGACAGCTGTGAAGGGAAGGGTGGAGAAGGAAGGTCAGAGGTCAAATGTGAAGCGTGAAATTTGGACTCCAAGTAGACTTTGCTAAGGATACAAGTTATTAGCCTTTTGAACAATCATAAAATCATTAATACAAAAGAGGTATAACTAAGGAGTCAATTGTGAAAAATGAGACAAGATATATATATATATTTTAACAGAGCTGAGGACCAAACCCAGGGCCTTGCGCTTGCTAGGCAAGCGCTCTACCACTGAGCTAAATCCCCAACCCCGAGACAAGATATCTTTTTTAAAGTTCCATTTTAACCCCAAGGACTGCTGGAAACAAGCAAATGCTGGGAACAAAACAAACAGAGGGAACAAAATAAAAATAAGCGTCGAGAAGGTTAATTTAAATCCCAACATAGTTTCAGTAAATGTAAATGGCCTAAACAATATTCTAATAGAAGGTAGACATTTCCTGGTAACATTAGTAAAAGAGTAGTATATGATACCTACAAGAGATACACTCCAAATATAAAGATACCAGTAGATGAAAAATAAATACATCATACAAAAATTCAGCATAAAGAACTAATATATTACATCAGATTGGTTAGATTTCAAGAGAAAGGTGTTAGAGGAGATGAAGAGTGATTCATAATAACCCTTAACATGTAGCACCTAACAAGGAAACTTTAAAATTCACAGGGCAAAAACTGACAAGCAAAACTAAGTAGGTAAATCACAATTATAGCTGGCATTTTTTTTGACATCCCTCTGTCAGTAATTAAAAGAACGAATTGTAGGTGGAAGTTTCTGTTCTGCCAAGAACTCCCAAATATCCAGCAGCCACTTCCCAAATTACCACACAGAAGTTTATATTAATTATAACTGCTTGGCCCTTTGCTCAGGCTTATTACTGATTAGCTCTTACACTTGAATTAAGCCATAATTCTTATCTATGTTTAGCCACATAGCTTGGTACCTTTTCTCAGTTCAGCATTCTTATCTTGCTTCTTCTCCATCTGGCTGGTGAATCCTGACTCAGTTCTTCCTCTTCCCAGCCTTCTCCTAGTCTGCTCTCTCCACCTATACTTCCTGCCTGGCTACTGGCCAATCAGTGTTTTATTAAACCAATTCAAGTGACAAATCTTTACAGTATAGTAACACGAATCTTAAAAGCTCTTACAATAAAAATCCCAGAGCCAGATATTGGGGTGAAAGCTGAAAGATCAGAGAAGCAGAACAGCCAGCCACTAGTTTACCTCTACAAAATCCTCAGCCTCAAGAGATAGAGAGTTCCTATTTCCTCATGCTTTACATATCTTTTTGTGTCCTCCTACATTACTTCCTAGGATTAAAGGCATGTGTCACCACTACCTGATTCTGTTTCTCTCATGAAGCCCACTGTGGCCTTGAACTCACAGAGATCCAGATGGATCCCTGCCTCCTGAATGATAGGATTAAGGTGTGTGCCACCACTGCCTGAACTGACATCTAATGTAGTGGCTGGCTCTGTCCTCTGATCCCCAGGTAAGCTTTATTGGGGTACACAATATGTCACCACAATGAGAACATAAGAAAACATCAGCAAGGATATAAAAGACTGTAGCAGTCAGAAGTTTCCCTGTGTCGTGCCCAGTCTGCAGCTGCTCAGACCCAAATAAACACACAGAGGCTTATATTAATTACGAACTATATGGCCATTAGCTCAGGCTTATTACTGACTAGCTCTTACACTTAAATTAACCCATAATTTTTATCTGTGTTTAGCCACATGGCTTGGTACCTTTTATCAGTTCTACCTTGTCATCTTGTTTCCTCTGTGTCTGACTGGAGACTCCTGACTCAGCCTTTCTCGTCCCAGAATTCTCCTTGTCTGTTTGTCCTGCCTATACTTCCTGCCTGGCTACTGGTCAACTAGTATTTTATTTATCAACCAATCAGAGCAACACACATTCATAGCATATAGAATGACATTCCACAGCAGATTTTAATGATGGATGTGCTGCCTGATTCCTATGTCCATGCACTTAGGAGGCTTGAGGCAAAAGCACTGTTACAAGTTTGAGGCCAGCTTAGGGTACAGAGTGAGATGCTGTCTCCAAACAACAATAACAGTCAGTTGACACAGATAACTATACTCAATGATGGAGCCATCAAATAAATCTCAGAGGGATGGAGAGATGGTCAAGTGGTTAAAAAGCACTTGCTGCTCACTCTTGCAGAGGACCCGAGTTCTGGTCACAGTACCCGCATCAGATGACTCACGTCCTCTGGTAATTTCAGTGGATCTAACACTCTCTTTTGGCTTCTGCAGGCACCTGCACTCATGTGTGCACATATCCACCTACAGACACACACATACACACAGGTGAGAGTTGTTTTTGCTATCATTTACTTGTATAATTTAAAAATTAAATATATCTATATCTTACTATGTCAATAGAATATATTGTATACTAATACTGTGGGTTTCTGTTACAATGTAAAGAGACATAAGCCATTCTATCTCTGGCTTCTCCTTTTACTTCCAACACAGATTAATCATAATTTAAAATATTAGCCTTCAGGTTTTATACTGTGAGAACTGAGGTACAATTTACTGCTGACATGTAATCATGCCATATGTAGTTATCAGTATTGTTTCTTTCATAACTTTATGTCAATTCTGGCTTTGTTGATTGCCAGAATCTTATCAAATAAAGACTTTCTGTTTATTTATTTTTAATATTTCCTACTTGTTCCAACGGCTTATCCTTATAAGTTTCCCAGTGTAGGATTTATGGGATAGTTTTCTATCCTTTTCATCTGAAATAAAAGATAAAAGGAAGAAACAAAGAAGGAAAGAAAGAAAGGGAGGGAGGGAGGAAGGAAGGAAGACAGACAGACAGACAGACAGACAGACAGACAGACAGAAAGGTTTCTCCAGGAGCTTCTATCTGTTCACAGTTTCCTGCCAGTCTCACTGCCACGCTGGGGCTCCCTTTGATACCCCCCCAGAGTTCTTCCCTGCTCTCTCCTGTGTTGGATCCCAGAAATGTTCAGATCTTTAATAATCTTCCTTCATTTACTTCATTGTGCTAACCTTGTAGAAACCATAGCAACCTCTGAGAAAGAGTGAGTCATAAGTAATTACTTTTTTTTGGACTGTACATATGTAAGAGTTCAACTTTATCTTCTTAATTTACTGCTTAGTAGGATATGGAGTTTAAATTTAGAAATAATTTTTGTTTAGACTTTTGAAGACATCTTTGTATTACTGTCCCCACTGTTAACTGTTGAGGAATCCTAAAACATCCTGATGCTTCCTTCTGTTGTTGCCTTGAAATTTCCTTAGACTCTTATGTTTTGGGCGATATTTATTTTTATATGGATATGCAAATGAGGCAGAACAGCTTTCCCCATTTTTAAACCAAACTGTGAAGTTGGAGAACTTATCTTTTTACTGGAAAATGAGATTGAGGTGAGACAGAGGCCGGGAAGGCCTGTGGGGATGGGGCTAGACAGTGGCTTCTGGACAGGGCAGTGGCACTCAGAAGCTCACACAGCCTGCACAAGACCTGCACAGGGCAAGCCAGTCAGCACTCCATCATGGAACTGGGGCCTTTTGATTTCAAAGCTTAGTCCTAAAGTCACTGTAATCAGGAAAGTTTGTTAGTGGTGTGCAGATAGACACTAGTCAGTGAAATAGCGTGGCAATTCTAAAACAGATCCACACGTCATCCTCAGGCACATGAACAAAGAATACATTTTCAACAAGTGTTGCCTAAACAGTGGGACAGTCTCATGAACAAAAATGAGGCTCTTCCTTTACTCCTCGGACTTTTTTTTTTTTAACCTCAAATGGATCATATATCAAGACATAGCTGAAACTATGAAGTTGTACCAGAAAACTTACAGTAAAGAAAAGTTTCTTAGCTGGTGCATACAAGAGGCAAAGTGTGAAAAACATTTGATAAATTTGATTTTAAAAAAAATTAGACATTTTTTTTATTTCTTGAAAGAATTCATTTAGAAAATAAAAAAGCAAGCCCCAGACTGGGAGAGAAAAAATCATGGTATATATGTTTGACAAAGAATTATATCGAGACTGCATGAAGAGTTAGTAAGAAGTCAGACAACCCAACCTAAAAAAAATGGAAGAGTTGGACACTTCCTGAAGGAAGACACACAAACGAGACATTAAGCACACAACACAAGCTCCACAACATTTATCTTTTAAATGCGGTGTAAAACTCCAGGGGGCTCCTCCCACAAGCCCACTGGAGTGTCTGTATTGGAAAGACAGAAGCAGTAAATGTGAGCACCCAGAACAAGCAGAGGTCTCCCGTCCTAACGCTGCACAAACTCCTCTGCAGTTTCCCACAGGAAGGTCTGGATTTAAGCACTTGTTAGCTTGACTATGCAATGGCATGCTCTGAAATCTTTGAAAGGTAGGCAAAGATCCTGAATGGTAATAGTCTGGTGTGCAAACAAATGCAGAAAAACCCATTCCATAGATAGATCAAGTTGTGTCCTATCCTGGCATGGACCGACCATTATGCAATTCCCTTTCCAGAAATTCCTGTCTTAGGATTTTACCCAAGAGAAGTGAAAGCATATGTCCATACAGACTTGTATGCATTTGTTTTAACAGTATCATTCACAATAAACAAGAACTGGAAGAAATCTAAATGCTCAACAAAAGGCAAATGTATGAATGAATTATGATATATTGAAATGATGTAACATTTTTCAGAAATAAAAAAGAACACATTAAATACACACAGTCAGACTGACAAATATCAGTAGCTTACACTGAATGAAAAAAGTGAGGCACAAGAGAGTATATATTCCATTCATTAAATTTCACACCAGCTACAGTTAATCTCCATTGACAGAAAATGGATCAACATTGCTGGGAGCCAGGCATAGGGTGAATGATATCAAAAGACATAAGGAAAGGTGTTGGAGTGATGGGAGCATTCTATGTCTGTCTCAACTGCTGTGCAAATGTATACATTTGTCATAATTCATTGAACTTTACCCTTAAAATGGGTACAGTTTACACTGTATAAATTATACTTTAAAGTTATTAAAAACCCACATGGGAAGGGGGGTCTCTGCACTGTAAGTTGCTGCCACACAGGTTTCTACTCTTTGGCACATCTTTTGCCACCCTTTTAACCTGAAATACAAATGAAGTAGCAAAATGACAGAGGAAAAAGAGGGAAAAAAACAAAGCTTATGGTTTCCAAATGCTTGTCATCTTGAATATGCAGTGACATGCCTTGAAACCTTTGAAGGGTGAAAGGACAATGAACGGTAATAGGAACGTCTGCTCATACAAATGAATTTAGAAAACCCCATTCTGTGGCTAAACCAGAGTCCTGCCCAGACGGGTACCACTATACAAAGGGCAGCACAGACATGCACTACCCGTTCCCTGTGAATGAGAAGTCAGACAAGTGCATCTGCATGGAAACTGTCTCACGGAGCTGACTCTTTGGTGACTCACCAATCTTGTCTCTCTCCGAGACATTATTTGTAAACATTGTGCTAGTGGAGAATGCAGGAGAATATCATCGAGAGGGACATGTTTCCTGCTTATAAGTCCTCTAGAAGCGTGAAGGATCAAGTCCAGCGAAGGGCATTGCAAGGATGAAGGAGGCCAGTGGGCAGCCCGCCCTAGAAGAAAGTCCCACACCACTTGTTGAGGCCAGGAGGTATTTTTCCCAGGTAACAAGCAAGTTGAAAGAAATAATTTGTATTTCCTTAGAAATACCACATTATTTTTAAGTGTTGGAATTTAAGTACAGAAAAAGAAGGGAAATTTGGAAATTAAAATGAGATATTAACTGAGTGGAATGTTTTAAAATATATTAAACATATTAAAATGTTTGGCCTTAATCATTTGTGTCCTGATTAAAAATCAAGCATAAAAACAAATAAGATATTTACAGGACAAGTAGAGAAAAAATGAGTATTAACTAACTATTGGATCTGTAGAAATATTTTAGATATGACAAAATTCTGGCTTCTTTTGAAAGTTGTTCATATGTATATAATTGTATATATTGTAGACAATAACAATATTCATAGATAAACTGATTCAATGTCTGGCATTTGCTTCTGTATAATATGGGTAAGAAGAGGCACACAACTTGGGAAACCTTGACTTGATTCTTACAGCATAGCACCTCTTGGAATTCATTACTATGGGTGAATGGGAAGGCTGGTGTCAGCCCTCTGGAGAACAGTCTGAAGTATGCTAACTAAGGCCCAGAACAGGAAAAGAGGCCTTACAGAGCCTCGCTCTGCTTGGGGGATCCCTCTACTCTCAGCTTCCTTTGCCTCTGTCCATGGTTTTACAACCTCTATCTTCTCGGCTTGAGTCTTGGCTCTTCTCTGTCTCTGGGGCTGACTCAGGGTGGTTGATGGGTGTGGTTGAGTGCTCTACTTTCTTAGTGTGCTGTCTCCAGTAGAGGCTCCTGTGTCTCTACATGGTCAAGAACCCCAGCCAGACAGCACCGTGCCCCTCAGCCTCCTGGGTATAAATTCTATAGGAGTTTCTAAAGACCTTGTCTATTGAATGCTATACAAAGAAAACGCATAAACAGGATTTGTAGCTGGCACTTAGAATTAAGAGAAAAGGGTGAAATTAGGGGTTCATTCCACCAAAGATCTTAGCAAGCAATGTTACAAATTCCATATAAAACAATCCCACAAACTGCTATTTGCATTCACTTTGGATTTCCTCAGAATGCTACAAATTGGCATTGTTTTGTGTCACAACATAAGATCAATTTTTTATTATGGCCAATGCCCCAAGGGAGATTGAAAAACTTTAGGAAAATAATTTCAGTATCCAATAATCAAAAGAACAAAAGGATTCAGAAAAGAAACATAACCAAATGAGAATTTCTTTCTAATCAAACTAGCAATAATTGGTCACCTAAATCAAAGAATGTATTTCTTACTTGATAATTGTTCTTATTGTATGTAGTTTCATTTTTGTTAAGGCTATACCTTTCCTTTCTTTTTGGACAATACTTGATAATAATTCTTTTTTTTTTTTTTTCTTTTTTTTTTTTTTTTTTTTTTCGAGACAGGGTTTCTCTGCGTAGTTTTGCGCCTTTCCTGGAGCTCACTTGGTAGCCCAGGCTGGCCTCGAACTCACAGCGATCCGCCTGCCTCTGCCTCCCGAGTGCTGGGATTAAAGGCGTGCGCCACCACCGCCCGGCAATAATTCTTATTGTATATAGTTTTGTTATGTTTGAGTTAGAACCTTTCCTTCTTGCTTAAGCAAAAAAGGGGAAATGTTATGGGAATTCTGTCACTGGTTTGCTAGCCAATTGAGAGAAGCATTTTTTTTCCTTTTATTTTATTTTACAATACCATTCAGTTCACAGATTAACACACAGATTCCCTTGTTTTCCCCCTTCCTGCTCCCCTCCCCTTCCCCCGAGCCCACCCCCCATTCCCACCTCCTCCAGGGCAAAACCTCCCCCGAGGACTGAGATCGACCTGGTGGACTCAGTCCAGGCAGGTCCAGTCCCCTCCTCCCAGATTGAGCCAAGCATCCCTGCATAAGTCCCAGGTTTCAAACAGCTAACTCATGCAATGAGCACAGGACCTGGTACCACTGCCGAGATGCCTCCCAAACAGATCAAGCCAATCAACTGTCTCACCTATTCAGAGGGCCTGATCCAGTTGGGGGCCCCTCAGCCTTTGGTTCATAGTTCATGTGTTTCCATTGGTTTAGCTATTTGTCCCTGTGCTTTATCCAACCTTGGTTTCAACAATTCTCGCTCATATAAACCCTCCTCTTTCTTGCTAATTAGACTCCCGGTGCTCCACCCGGGGCCTACCCGTGGATCTCTGCATCCAGATTCCTCAGTCCTTGGATGGGGTTTCTGGCACAACTATTAGGGTGTTTGGCCATCCCATCACCAGAGTAGGTCAGTCCTGGCTGTCTCTCGACCATTGCCAGCAGTCTTTTGTGGGGGTATCTTTGTGGATTTCTGTGGGCCTCTTTAGCACTTTGTTTCTTCCTTTTCTCATGTGGTCTTCATTTACCATGGTCTCCTATTCCTTGTTCTCCCTCTCTGTTCTTGATCCAGCTGGGATCTCCCGCTCTTTTTCCCTTGACCCTCATCCTTCATTGCTCCCACTCATGTCCAGGTTGTTCATGTAGATCTCAGCCATTGCTCAGCTGTGTTCATATCAGCATTGTTTGTAATAGCCAAAACCTGGAAACAACCTAGATGCCCTTCAACTGAAGAATGGATAAATAAATTGTGGCACATATACACAGTGGAATACTACTCAGCAGAAAAAAAAACAATGACATCATGAGGTTTTCAGGCAAATGGATGGATCTAGAAAAAATCATCCTGAGTGAGGTAACCCAGACTCAGAAAGACAAATATGGTATGTACTCACTCATAGGAGGATACTAGATGTGAAACAAGGATGACTGGACTGCTACTCACATCACTAGTGAGGCTACCTGGAAAACAGGACCCCAAGAAAGACACGAGGATCACCCAATGACGGAGAAATGGCTGAGAGAAGCATTTTGGTCCAAAAGGTGGGGGTGGAGAGTGGGGGGGTAGGGCACTAGGGAGGCTTTTTTTTTTTTCTGAGTGAGGAAATGAGCTACGGCAGGTGTTGGCCATGACTGGTGATTAGGCTTAGGTTCCCCTTTTTGTTCTTCAATATTTGTGCATGGGATTTTGCATTTTAATAAACCATGAAGAAATTTCTAACATGGTAAGAACTTGATGAGATAACCTTAGTCAGGCTGAAGGGGAGACACCCAGAACCCCATGAGTCTGGCTGTATGCCAAGGCCATATTTGGCCAAAGAATGTGTGCCCTTTGAAATCCCAGCAGGTAGGCACCTACACATGCCCAGCTAATGAAAGGTATGTTTATTCCTGCAGCCCTCGGGTAGAGAAAACAATGACCCTCCTGCCAAACAAGAACTTTCATAGTGCTCACAATTCTGGAAGCTTTTAATATAAATCCTCTGAAATCTGTGACACTCACAACCTCTTCTTTGAGTGCTACTCTGGAATGAGTTTACATGTTCCCATCCCCTTAAAGAAAGAAGTTAGCTCAGTGCTGGGGTGTGGCTCAGTGGTGGATCTAAGTGCTTGAGGCCCTGGGTTTCCACCCCAGGATCATATCAAGAAAAGTAATAATGAAGTCAGTTTCCAGCCGGAATGGTCCTTTGAAGAGCATAATTAAGATGGAGAATCAACCTCAGAATGATAGGCTCATTTGGAAAATGTTCAGAATTTGATTGAAGAGATCGAGGGAAAAAAAAAAGAAAAGAAAAAAGAAAGGAAGAAATGATTGAAAGAAAGGGCAGGGCATGACAAGGTAGACCTTATAGGGAATGTACATTACACCTATTGGACGGATTCACAAGGGGACTTTATTGGTAGTAAATCTCAGGGCACGAAGGAGACCAGGCCTGCCTTACTGAAGGCGGAATAGAGAGGATCTTGGCCTGGCTCCTCTGAGCAGTCAGCCGTGATTCACTGGGAACACAGCTGGGGCTGCAGGCAGATGGGCGAGAACTCAGCAGTGTAGGCACCGCGGCTTCCTGGGACCGCAGAGACTCACAGCTCCATCATCTCTGATGCAGAACGGGGCCTTGCCAAGCTGTCTTTGCCAAGAGAGCAGAACCCGCTCGCGTTCCCACTTTCTCCTCTTTGTAGATTGCAAATGAGGTGGCAAGGATGGCATTTGGGACACTCCTGGCAGGGAGGGCATCCCCCATCCCTGTTTCCTCCGTTCGACCACGCTCTCTTCAACTCCCTCTGCTCCTGCTTTGTGCTGGAAGAGCCTGGAAGGGCGCTGGACTGACCTGTGCTCAAGTCTGCCCTCTCTCCTTACTTGCTGTGTGGTGTGACTGGGAGCAAACCACTGGGCCTCAGTGTCATTAGCAACAAGACAGAGAGGTAAGAACTCTTTGGCAGGAGGAGTGGGCTAGTGCATATGAAGAAGGATGCTGCCAACATTCAACACCCACTCCAGTCAATTGCAGGACTTTTAATATTTTGCCCAAATGCAGCTGTGAGGAGTGGTCCCGTATGGTGTAAGACATTTAGCACCATGCCTAGTCTCTACAAATTTGATATCAGGAATGTCCTCACCTCCAGTTGGAACGATAAAAAATGACTCTAAACATAGCCAAATGTCTAGGGGACAAAATGGTTTCTGGCTAAATATGACTTCTGGGTTCATTTGCCTCTTGTGGTGGGGAAGCAGACTGCCGTGGACGGGACACTCCAAGTAGCTTTTAACTGCTTGCATAAGTTAAAAAGTGAGCTAGTAGAGGGACCCTTACGGGGTTGGAAAGATGGCTCAGCAGTCCAGAGCATGCGCTGCTCTTGTAGAGGACCTAGCTGCCATGTCAGGTGGCTCATTAACTGCCTGCAACTCCAGCTGGAGGAGGTTCAAACCCCTTCTGGCCTCACAGCACTGTGATCACATGTGCGCGCGCACACACACACACACACACACACGCTTATACACGCATATACACGCACTTAAAATAGAGATAAATTTAGGTGGGCCTTAACCCAATCTACTTGGTGTCTTCATGATAGAAAACTTGACCAAATGAAGATAGGGCGTGCCTGTATAGAGAGGGCTCTGGAAGGCCAAGAAGTCAGGCCTCAGAGCAAACCAGCCCTTGATTTTAAAATTGTAGCCTCAAGAACTGTCAGAATATTAATTTCTGCTTCTTGAAGACTGTCAGTATTCTGTTACAGCAGCCCTGGCAAAAGGATAGGATCAGTTCTTGGAGTCCTGATGGTACCCACTGAATTCAGACATGTCATCCTGGCCATAGCAATGTGTGTGGCTTCTTCAGAGCCTGGCAGGATGGCCTTCCCGGGACAAAGCTCTTCAGTATGGTAAAGACCACAACAATAGCAACATCAATAGCAAGCGTACGGGAACTGACGTTTTTAACCCACTGAGGCTCCCACTTGCCCCCCTGTAGCTTCCTACTTGTAAGGTCTCTCTCCTAATGGCCAGACCCCCTAGGCAGGGTCCCCTAGCAAGGTGTCCTGTGTCAGATACATTCTGAGGATCATTTCCCTTCAGGAAGTCCACCTGAGTTTGTCACATCTGAGAGTGAGTGGACAGACTCCCCCAGGGTGTAGATTCTGTCTGGCCCCCTCTCCTCTGACAGACACTGGACATAACAGCTCCACTAAATAAGCCTGGATCGGACAGAAGGGGAGCTGTGGCATTCCAACTATGAGTCTGACATCTCCAGGCTCGGAACTGTTTTCTGTGGTGGAGGACATAATCCACAGAGGTAGGAGAAAACTACATCCTTGCTGAGTAACTGAGTGAATCAGCTGTTCTCATTTTCCCCAAGGAGGTGCCTGGCTGCAGTTGCTTTTGAGTAGGCTCCTGGATGATACAGGCTACTTATCGCCTTGCAACAACAACAACAGGAAAAGCCTTACTCAACATCTTACTACAGTTCAGTTTACTTAAAATAAATCTGATTTTATCTATATATGGCAGTTTTGCCTGCCTGTTTGTGTGTGCATCAGGAGGTGTCAGATCCCTTGGAACAGATGGTTGTGAGCCACCATGTGGGTGTTGGGAGCCAAACTCCGGCCCTCTAGAAGATCAGCAAGTACTCTTAACCACTGAGCCATTTCCCCAGACCCTTAAAATATATTTTATTGAGGGCTGTGAGGTGGTTTCTCTCTCTGGCTTGCACTTTGACCTAACTCAAGGTTTAAGTTGGATCAAGCTTAGATAGAATTGATCTTTGCTTTTTCCTTCTTTTTTATTCTTAAGGATTGATATTATCTATTTATTATTTTTGCAGGGTGTTGGATGTGTGAACATTTGTACATGTGTTTGTGGAGACCAGAGGACAATGTCTTCCTCAATTTCTTTCCATCATGTCTTTTGAGAGAGTCTTGCACTGCATCCAGAACTTATGGATACAGAGAGGCTGGCTGGTCACCAAGCTCCAAGGATCTGCCTGTCTTTGTCTCCCCAGTATTAAGATCACAGGTGCACACTGCTGTGCCTGGCTTGTATGTGGTTGCTAGGGATCTGAACTCAGGTCCTCAGGTTTACATGGCAAGTACTTTCCTACTGAACCAAACTCCCAGCACCAGAACTGATTTCTCCAGCTGTGAGCCTGAGTCTTTAAAGGTTGAGCCATCTCTCTGGCCTCAGAACTCATTTTTCTAAAAGATCATCTAAGTAATAGGTAGGTTTCCATCTCCTGGAGAGGTTATATTTAAGACAAGAATCTACAACTTGGTCTGAGACTCTAGCTTGGTTTGATCAGGGACAGAAGAGCAAGGAGCAGAGTGGTCATGATAAAATTCTTCTGGTATAGACGACCAATGACAGGAAAGGTGTTTTGCTTATTGCTCACGGAAGAGGGACAGCCACAGTGCAGTGTCCGTGACTGAGAACCAGGGACAGAAGAGAACACCCCTCTGAGAGTGAGTGCACATTCTCGGGAAAGAGCAGAACGGCTTGGTTAGACTTTCCATCGTCGTGACACCCCTGTGTGAAACAACTCAAAGTGCGGAATCGCAGTTTCTTTTTCTGTTGCTGACAGGACACTCTGATGAAAGCACCTAAAGGGAGGTTTATTCGACCCACAACTCCAGGTTATAAGACTTCACTGAAGGGAGGTCAAGGCAGCAGGAACTTGAAGGAACTGGTCACATGATATCCATAGTCAAGAGCAGAGAGCAATGAATTAACACTGCATGCTAGTACTCACTTCACTTTCTCTACTGTTACATAACCCAGGACTCCCTGCCCAGGGAATGGTGCCACCCACAGTGGCACCTCCTCTTACCTCAAGTAAGGTAATCAATGTAATTCCTCCTGTAGATGATTCCTCATTGAGATCCCTACTGTAGATGATTCCCCGTTGAGATTCCCTACCCAAATCCTAGTTCATGTCAAGTTAGTAAAACTGATCACTGCAGGCAATACAGATTTATTTTAGCTCATGGTTTAAGATGTTTCAGTCCATGGTTAAGTGGCTATATTGTTTCTTGGCAATGGTGAAGCAGGACATCACGGCAGAGGGCATGGCAGAGCAGAGCTGATCACTTCATGGCATCCAGAAAGGGCCACGGCTAAGATATGTCTTCCCACAGTGTTCTTGCCTCCCAATAGTCTATTCAAATTTGAATCCACCAATGGATCAGTCCTTTCATTAGGTCCAAAATCTCATAAGCTAGCTGTGTCTTAAAGTCCACTCACAGAACCAAAAGCGTGTTTCACTGATCTTCTAGATGCCTCTCAATCCAATGAATTTAACAATAAAGATTAACCACTACAGTGGTTATGGACATGGGTCCCAACCAGACTTTGGTTTGGGTTTTGGTACTGTCAAATGTTTGTTGAATGACTCTGACCAAGTTATTTAATGCCGTTGACATGTAGCTCCCATTTCCATAAGACAATGAAGGTTTTTTATAACACATAGATACTGTGAAAATAATTTTCCCCATGATTTGTTTTTGTTATTTTGAGACAGAATCTCATTGTTTAGTCCAGGCTACCCTCAAACTTGCAGCAATCCGCTTGCCTCGGCTCCACAAGTGCAGTTGTGCATTATGACCAGCTATGATTCTTAACCCACGAGCCTGGTAAGTGTCAGTTGATGCAATATCTACCCAGTAAAAAGTCTAACTGGCTGGGCGGTGGTGGCGCAGGCCTTTAATCCCAGCACTCGGGAGGCAGAGCCAGGCGGATCTCTGTGAGTTCAAGGCCAGCCTGGTCTACAGAGCGAGATCCAGGACAGGCACCAAAACTATGCAGAGAAACCTTGACTTAAAAAAAAAAAAATTTAACTGGTCAGTTCTTAGTACTGTGAACACTGAGAGAAAGGCTCAAAAGTGATCTGGATCTTTTTCATGACAAGATACTTTTTTAAAAAAACAGGATCACTTGTTGGAACCAACCATGTGTCTAGGGGAGAAGGTATGGACTCCCTGCTGATAATAAGGATGGGGCTGAAGGCAACCTGTCACCTCAGTATGGTACAGTGGACTTGTTGAGATGTTATGTATTTTGTGGTGAGATCCCAGAACACATTGACAATACCCATGATGACAAAGCAGTGCATATATAAATTATAGGTCTTTTTTGGGGGGGAGGATCTGGTAGAGCTACCATGTTTCCAATATAAAATGACATGGAGACGTGGGTACAAAGTAACACCAAAAGAAGAAAGTGGGATGCTACTGACTGCCTTCCTTAGCCACTGTGAACAGCAGAAGTCACACAGTCCTTGTCACCTGCCCTCTGCCCCTCACCGCAGTCCACAGGCACCAGCTTGTTCTAATGAGCCAGCTCTGGGAACCACTCTTGCTTTTAGCCCTGGTGATTGGGTTGGCTCCTAACTTCATCCTTGATCTTCATCTTTGCTGTGATTTCTCACACTCTGATTCTGCACATGGTACCTTCCGACTGCCTCTGACCTATGATATTATTTCTGTCCAGAGGATATCTCGCACTCATACTTGATCCAGGAGACATCAAGAGAGGATGAGGTCCAGTGTGAGAACCTTCAGAATCAACAGGACCTCCTCAGGGCCTGGGTAACGGTGAGCACAGACCACCACATGGAGGACTGGCCCCATGTTAGGGCTTGACACAGTATGCAGGACACAGGGTTGGATTCAGTATGTCCATGCGTTCCTGGGTGCCTGGATCTTCACTTCCTTGCCAATTCACTCAGTTTCACAAAGCAGAGTCAGCTGTAGCCCACATCTGAGTAACCGACATTTTCATCCAGGCCTGGCAACAACGGGAGCGTGAAACGTGAGTCAGTTGTTTTATTCCACTTCCAAGCGGAGAGGGGCAGTGCCTCATCCCGTGTGAATGGAGTCATTCAGGAAGACTCTCCTCCAGAGCGGTATTCAGGCAGAGGTCAGGACTGCTCCTAATTAGGCACAGGCTGACTCAGAAGGCTGGGACCCAACACAGTAGCCAGCTGCAGCAAAATGGGCTGTTCTTGGCCATCTCACGAGGCTGGCCTTTTCCTCAGTCTCCAAGCACCCCCATCTTTCCCTCTAGCCAACAATCACAATGATATACAATGACCTATTTAATTGTAGCAAATCAGTTCTTGCTGTCATGAACAATTTCCTCCCACTCCCAAGCATCCATGGTGGGCTCCAGTTGCTGATGGGCCTGTCTTTTGCTGAAGACAGCGGCTGCCAGCCTGAGAAGTTGGCGGGAGACTCAGAATAAAGCTGCATTTCTCACCAAGATGGGTGTGGGAGCAGAGGTAGGTAAAGGAAAGACCTGGGCAGGGGGGAGCCATAGGAAGGAGACACAAGACTGCAGGTCAGGACAGGGCACAGGGACATCAAAACATCTAAACTGGAGTTCAGAAATTTCATAGACTTTCAAGTATTTTGCTGAGATGTGATCTTTCTGTGGAGTTTTGTACAGGGCTTTGTTACAAGATTGATATAGGAGATTTCATGTGGGACTTTGCTGCACAAAATCTTGGTCAGCATCTGTGCTATCCACTAATGTTTTTGGTACAGATCATTTATTGGAAAGAAGAAAGATGAGTTGTGTACAACAAAGTAAGCTTGAGATGAAAAGGGAGGTCATTTGTATAATTCACAGTATTTGTTTCATACTGACTTCCTTCCCTACCACATGAGGATCAGGATTGTGTCTCTTATTGGTCTATCCCCAGAGCCTAGCACAGCATGGCTATCTGACAGGTGCCAAAGTGTTTATTGAAAGAATACATTTAAAAAATGCCCCCACTAATGGTTCCATACCACTTCTGATTACCTGCTGTACTATAAAGCAAGGTCCCCTGTGGCTTTTCTTTAGACACACTAGAGGGTTGATGAATTGGGGAAATGGTAAATCTATCAGCAGGAGCTTTGAGGAGACCGTCTCTAGAAGGATGTTGTTCAGTCCTAATAAGGTGGTGCTGTTGGCTGATAACATAGCTGAACACCATATCCAGGAAGTAACCTGGGCTCTGAGAAATCCACCTCATTTACTACGGAGGAGGCCAACGCCAACCTAATTTCTGTAATTGCAGAAGTCATATCACTAGGTATTTCACATGCTGATCTATAACAAAGACAATAAAGCTGTACTCAAAGAAATACATACATTCATTCCCCGATGACCCTCTGATTCCTCTATTATAAGGAGGAATTAAGCGCCAGTCACATAGGAACAAATACCAAGTGTTTGTAGTTACAACACCCTTTAATTTTTTTTCCCATTTAAGCTAAAATGAAATACATTAAACTGAAAGGGAAACTGTAGCTTTTGTGGTAGAACTGAAAGAAAACGGTCTTTTGACTCAGAAAGCTGGGTTGAAGGCCAGTTGAACTACTTACTAGTGAAGCAAACTCAGAGACGTAACCGAATGTTGGGGGTTCGGTTTCCTTGTTTACAATACAGGAGTATAAACATCCTTGTATGTTTTGATGGGTAGCTTTGATGTAGCTTCTGTGATTTTCCATTTTCATATGTTCTAAAACATAGCACATCCTCTAGACTTCTGTTTTTTTTTTTTCTTTTGAAGTTTTCAAGTAACATGTGCATAAGCATCCTTAACCCATTTCTAGGTACCACTCTAAGGCTGGTTCAGACTTTTGGTTCATTTTGAGCTGCTATAAGATTACTCAAGACTGGGTAATTTATAAAGAACGTACATTCACTTCTCACAGTACTAGAGTCTGGGCTAGGTCCCCAGGGTTGGGTTGGGAAGAGCTAGCTTTCTTTTCCTTTCTTTCTTTCTTTCTTTCTTTCTTTCTTTCTTTCTTTCTTTCTTTCTTTCTTTCTTTCTTTCTTTCTTTCTTTCTTTCTTTCTTTTCTTCCTTCCTTCCTTCCTTCCTTCCTTCCTTCCTTCCTTCCTTCCTTCCTTCCTTCCTTCCTTCCTTTCTTTCTTTCTTTCTTTCTTTCTTTCTTTCTTTCTTTTTTTTTTTAACTTACAAACTGTATGGCCATGGCAGGCTTCTTGCTATCTGTTCTTATATCTTAAATTAACCCATTTCTATTAATCTATAAGTTGCCACGTGGCTCGTGGCTTACGGGTATCTTAACATCTTCTCATGGGGCGGCTGGCAGTGTCTCTCTGCCTCAGCCTTCCACTTCCCAGAATTCCCAGGAAGAGCTTTCTTAAGGAAGGTAGAAAGAGAAGGGAGAAGGAGGTGGAGAGATAGTAGGAAGAGGGGGGAAGAAAGAGGGACCAACCCTCCTTTCATAGAGAATCCTCGTTTATGATACTGAATCTACTGTAGTGATAATTCCATTCATTCACCCCCACCTGCAGGGTCTAACCAGCTATCATTAGACTCCACTTCCTACCACCATTGCACTGGGGACTATGTTTAATGCTTGATGGTGGGGAGAGAAAGCCAAATACAGTATCCAGCACAGGACATCGGGAATCAAGATGATAAAAAGCTGGTGATCCCATTACACAGAGAAACTGATCATTAAGGGGGAAAAATGGTTGTCACCAAAAACTACCAACAACAACAACAAAAAAAAAACCTGCAGCAGAAATGTCATCCCTGGGAGTAGTGACAGAATTTGTAGCAGGTGAGATGTTTTGTTTCTGAAAGGGCTCTGTGGAAGTAATCTTGGCCTTGAAGGAAAGAGAAAACCAAAACCAAACAAACTAAAAAAAACATTTCCTTTGCAAACAAAGGTAAGGAGATAGTGGCATTTCTCAACGAGCCACAGAGAAGAGAGAAGGCAGATGTCTCAGACCTGAGTTAGGCAGAAAAGATCCAGGATGGCAGCAAGCTGAGTCCCAAGGAGTAAACAGATAAAGAACTACCTGTGTGCAGAGACCCACAGCCAAGCATTAGGCAGAGCTTGTGGAATTCTACCGAAGAGAGAGGGAAGAAGGATTGTAGGAGCCAGAGGGGTCAAGGTCATCACAAGAAAACCCACAGAATCAACTAACCTGGCCTCATAGGAGCTCACAGAATCTGAACCGACAACCAGGGATGTTGGTTGTTTTTTACTCTTTTGAGGAGCCCACCACCCAGCTCCCAAATAAACCACACAGAGACTTAACTTACTTATAAATTCCTGTCCATAACTTGGCTTGTTTCTTGACAGCTTTCCTTAAATTGTCCCATCTACCTTTTGCCTCTGAGCTTTCCCATTCTCTTACTTCTGTAAATATTACTCTTATTCTGTGGCTTGCTGTATAGCTGGGTGGCTGGCCCCTGATGCCTTCCTCCTTCTCTGGCACCTTCCCCAATCTCTCTCTTCCCAGATTTTTCTGTCTATATATTTTCTCTGCCTGCCAGCCCTGCCTATCCTTTCTCTTGCCTTGCTGTTGGTCATTCAGTTCTTTATTAGACCATCAGGTGTTTTAGACAGGCAAAGTAACACAGCTTCACAGAGTTAAACAAATGCAACATAAACAAAAGTAACACACCTTAAAATAATATTTCCCAACACAAGGAGCCTGCATGGGACTAACCTAGGCCCAATACATATATGTGACAGTTGTATAGCTTGATCTACTTGTGGGATTCCTAACAGTAGGTACAGGGATTGTCCTGAATGCTTTGGCTGGCTCTTGGGAACCTGTTCTTCATACTGAGTTGTCCAGCCTTAATACAGGGGGAGGTGCTTAATCTTACTGTAACTTAATATGCCATGCTTTGTTGATGATACCTATGGGAGGCCTGCCCCTTTTTGAACAGAAACAGAGGAGGAGTAGATTGGGGGGCGGGTGCAGAGGGGAAAATTCAGGGAGATAATGGGAGAAGAAGAGGGAGAGGAAACTGTGGTCAGGATGTAAAACAAATAAATCAATTAAATTTAAAAAATGAATTATCTATGATGGAGAAAAGGACATTGAAAATGTTCCAACTCTTACTTTAGTAACTAATTTTGGTTTTGTGTAAGTTTTCAACTTCAGAAAGACATGAATAAAGAGTATAATTTTAATGTAGAACCAGAAATAGCTGAAATGTGAGAAGATGAAAAAAATAAAAGCAAACAAAGTGTTCCTAACCAGCAATGTTTCTTATGTTTAGTGTTCAGCCTTGTGTCCAGGGGCAACCTTTGTTTCAGACCTTATTAGAGACCCAGTCTAGTGTAAATACTTCCTTTTGCTACTCCTTCATTTTGAAAATGTCTCAGGCTGTCTCTTCTCCAGATCCTCCCTATTCTTTTTACTCTGTCCTTCTTGTCCAATGGACAATACAGAATTCTCTCTGAGGCCCATGTTTCTGAAATACAGACATGATCCCCAAACTTCCCCCTTTCTTGTGTTCCACACATAATTTCATGCAGTTCTACAGAAGACCAATGTCCACCTTCCTTGAGATGTCCATAAGAGTCTTAGAGACTCTCCTGCTTATTTAGTGCTACAAACCCTCTGTCCTCTCCCCTTTTACTATCATTGACCATTCATCCATTATAATAGCCTGATCAAAACTCCTCTTGATTTTCTAGTGCACTTCCTGTTTAACAGGCTAGGTATGGCAGATACATATTAGATTAGCCTTCTCCCTAATTGTTTCAAATTTCTATGGTAATGGCACCCTAAGGATGAAATTTCCATGCTGGGAATGAAGATGGGCCACCCGTGGGATCCCCAGGGTCAGAAGAAAGACCATCTCCATACGCATATTGCCTCATGCTTTTTTTTTTTTTAATCTGCTATAAATTGTGACACTGCTGAGCAGAGTGAAGACATATGACACTCCCTCCCCTGCCATTGCATTAGTTATTTTTCTCATTGCTGGGACAAAATACTTGACAGAGCTACCCCTCGAGACCTGCTTCCTCTAACAGATCCCTCTTCCTAAAGGCTCCACAGCTATCAAAGTAGCACCGGAAACTGGAGACTGAGCATTTAAAACAAGCTTGTGAGGGGCATTTTAGAGGCAAACCATAAAATAATCAAAGCTGTATTTTGGTCAAAACTATAAGCAATTTCCCCTATTTCTACGTGCTTCATGTCATTTTTCTGTTATTTTAGGCTTGCATTTAGACCCAGAGGCAGTGCTTACGTTTGGGGTTCTGGCAATCCTACCTCTGTTTCAGAATGCCCATCTCTTTATCTCTGGCTACTTTGCCAGCCATTCATTCAAAATCTATCCACCAGTTCACTAATCCATGCTTTAGTGTCTAATCTGAAATTTAAGCAGAATTTTATTCCAGAAGGTCTATTTGTTTCCTGCCTATTTTCTTACATACTATTGTAGCCTTTAATTATTTTAAGCATACTCTGTTTTAGTTTCATAGATTGTTATATTTTCTCCACATCATGAAAATACTGTTTCTCTTGCTTCTGACATATGTCATCTCCTTCAAGGCCGATTGCTTCCTCAAGCAATGTGGAATGCTCTTATAAATGCAATTGTTTTAATTGCCAACTTGACACGATCTTGAGTTACCTGGGAAGGGAAGCTCACTGAAGGACTATTTAGAGGTGGTAGGCCTGTAGACATGTCTATAGAAAATTATATTGATGGGTGGGAAGACCTGCTCACTGTAGGTGGCAGCATTCCCTGACAGGATATCCTGGAATATATAACAGTAGAGAAGAAAAGCTGAACATGAGCATATACGCATTAATATATTGCTCTCTCTGCTCTTGACTGTGGACAGGATGTGACCAGTTGCTTCAAGCTTTTGCCAACCTTGATTTCCCTGCAGTCACAGACAGTAGCCTGGAATTCTGAGTCAAGTAAATCTTTTTTCTCTTAGTTAGCTTTTGTCTGGGTGTTTTTTTATCACAACAACAGGAAAATAAACTTAGCGGTTGAGATTGGGCGGCGTGATGGTGGATTGCGTGAATCCTATGCCCTCTGAATTAGAGAAATATTCCTCAAGAACTATATTGAGTTTGCCTTTGGAATTTCACAAACCTTAAACTAATTTTAATGCAAACATTTCACTTTGGCTTTTTTGCACCCTTGAAGACAGTGAAGAGTTGAGGCCTTTCTTCTCATATGGCATGGACTTTGATATGTTTTGAATTGTATACATTTCCTTTTTCCCCCTCCCAGATCCTAGGCTTCTTTCAGGATCTGTTGACACAGGGAACCTGCAGATGGGCTTTTCTTAGCCATGCTGTCATGGACTGGATAGCTTTTCAAAATTCTCAGTCTCCCCCTGCCCCCAGAGGTACAGTCCCAGTTTGCTTGCAAGACAGTTTTAAAAGTCCATGTGTTCAGAACTTTTTCATATTCACATTTTTCTTATTTCATGTTACTTTTATTTCTCAAGAGAAATAAATCAGACCTATTATCTACCTGGGAGTCTTACTTAGTTCACCACTCATCTTCCCTGATCTGTAGTTTCCACACCCCTCTTGTGATCGCAATGGTGGCGAGTAGCGTGCGGGGGTGTGTTTCCTTCCTGACAATGCTTTTCATTGTAAAACCCTCCACCGCCACTGATGGAGTGTTGAGAAATGCTGACTCAGTTATCAGTGACAAAAGTGGTCAAGCCTTCTAGTGCTCAGCAGAAGGGGAGGATGCCTCGTGTGGAGCAGGTCTTTGAAAACTTACCATCAGAGACTGTGGCAATACTGTGTCCCCCAATACATTGTGCACTTTAATAAACTTATCTGGGGTCAGAGAACAGAACAGCCACTAGATAGACATAGAGGCCAGAAAATGGTGACACACACACACACACACACACACACACACACACACACACACACACGGTTAATCCTAGCATTCTAGAGGCAGAGATCCACCCAGATCTCTGTGAGTTCAAAGCCACACTGGCATGGTGGCACACGCCTTTAATCCCAGGAAGTGATGGCAGGAAGCAGAAAGGTATATAAGGCGTGAGGACCAGGAACTAGAGCCTGTTAAGCTTTTAGGCTTTTGAGCAGCAGTTCAGCTGAGATTCATTCTGGATGAGGACTGAGAGGCTTCCAGTTAGAAGAAACAGGATCAGCTGAGGAACTGGCAAGGTGGCTTGTTCTGCTTCTCTGTGTTCACCCCAATACCTGGCTCCTGGTTTGTTTTTATTAATAAGACCTTTTAAGATTCGTGCTGCAGAGTACCAGCATCTTCCCCTTCCCTTTGCCATTGCTATTGTGACCATGACGCCCACTTAATGGACATGTGCAGACCCACACCCTTTGCTTCAAACAAGGTAGGGAACAAAAGGTCAGGGCTACCAAATGATGCTACTCTAAGAACACATTCTAAGAAATCCTCTGCATTTGCTATTCATGGGGTATATGTTTGTCTCTAAGCTTGCCAAAGCCATTTTAAAGTAGGAAAGATAAATAAGTGATATTTCCCAGTGACTAAAAGATTATTAGCAGCAAGTTGTTCAAAGTTTTAGGTGGCAATAAATAAGATGAGTTAATATGAGGGTGACATTGTGAAAAATACTTTGCTGTATTATTTGAAACGAGGCATATGAGAACCTAGAATTCTTCCTTAGGGGAAGTAACTGCATATGAAATTTCCCTTTAAGAAGAGAGGTCTTAACAGAAACACAGTTGCTGGATGGAGTGTGTATTTTTAGGACCAAACCTGAAGAGGAACCGCGTGTTATGCTGGTGGCCTTTCCCTGTGTTTTCTCAGTATTCTCCCTGGATGAGAGTTGACTGCAGCTCGTTCTTCAGACCGTCTGGAGAACTCAAAGGTTCCCATCCATGACTGCTCTGATGGTAAATTTCTGGGGCAGGCTTATGCGCTTACTAAGTCCAAAGTTACATCTACCTCCTAGTGCTTGTCACCCTCGGGAGTGACCTCTGGGTCTTCCAGCCTTATCAGGCTCCCATGACTCCTTCCTGTCACCCTGCACAGGTGGCTGAATAAACAGCAGGATGTCCCACAAGGTGCCCATAAATTAATGCAGCGGAGCTGCCAAAGAGTGGATAATTTAGGGCTCCAGAAATTTTAGCCAAAGTCTGATTTTTTTCCAGTCACCATATGTGGACTAGGAACTCCTCTCCCTCTCCTTCCCATCTCCTCCTCTTCCTTCCCCTCTCTCCCACTCCCTTCCCCTCTCCCCTTCTCACCATCTTGCTGACATTTTTCCTGTGTCTTTGAACACGTTGATTATGATACACTAAGTAGGGACCACTTCAAATCTTCCTACTTGCAACTTGTTTTGCTTCTTTACATGAATTTTTTTTGTTAAATTTAGAAGTGTGGGTCATTTAAAAACATTCTTTGTACCTCTTTCTTTCTCTCCTAGCCTTCTGAGATACCTGTCAGTAGGCTGATGGCTCATTACAGGTCTCCGAGGCTATCTATTTCTGCATTGCTATTCCAAAGGTTGGGTTATCTCCATCATATGATTTTAAACCTGGCCAATTCATTCCTCTGCAGACATGAATCTGCCTTTAGTCCTCTCTCCTGCCTTTTTCATTCTCATTTTATGCCTTCAAACTCTATAATTTCCATTTATTTGTAATGTTTCTAACCCCTGAGATTTTCTGTTTAGTAAGACATCTCTCTCACCCTACCCTTTAGTCCTTTACATAATTGCTGCTCTAAATGCTTTGCCTGTGAGTTCCCGCATCTGAGCCTGTTAATCAGCAGTCCATATTGAACACTCCTTACCGTCCCTGCCCCTCAAAGGCCAAACTTCCTTGCTTCTGCTTGCCTTTGACTTGTTACTGAGAACCAGGCTCTTAAAAATAGATTGCAGCTTCTGCAATCACACCTCCGAGTTCCTCCGGGCTTGTTACTGTCATTTCTTCCCGTAGCTTTCCTCAGCTCAAGTCTACGAAGCCTTTATTCCTTGTCATCTTTAACCACGGAAGTCTTTCATTGTTTGGCTAATGATTTAACAGAAATTTTCTTAACTGTATGGATACACTAAATCTCTCCATGACTGATGCTGTCTGTGTGCTTTGGAGAATATCCGTCACGCCCAGGCAGGCAGCTTGAGCTCTGCCTTAGTCTTCTCTTCCTGATAATGGGCAATCTCAAGCTCAGGTAGTGGTGACAGTATAAGAAGGACATATTTTATTTAGCCCAGGGCGGTGGTGGCACACGCCTTTAATCCCAGCACTGGGGGAGCAGAGGCAGGTGGATCTCTGTGAGTCCAAGGCCAGCCTGGTGTACAAATCAAGTTCCAGGACAACCAGAGGTGTTACACAGAGAAACCCTGTCTCAAAGGAAGAAGAAGAAGAAGAAGAAGAAGAAGAAGAAGAAGAAGAAGAAGAAGAAGAAGAAGAAGAAGAAGAAGAAGGAAGGAAGGACACATTTTGGGCATGTGTGCAACCTTGTACACAATCAGAGCCCAGAGTTTTTCATGGTTCCCTATGAATATTCCATTTCTCATTTCGTCCTGTGAAATATTTTGGTAAATTTCTTGTTTGCTCCAGTATTATTACAGTGATGTTAAGCAATTGCCACCTCCATGACAAAGGCTATTCAAAGTAAAAGAGGCCTTAGTTATGTCACTGGAGACAAGCCCTGACTGTAGGCATTATTGAAAAAAAAAAAAAACAAACAACAACAACAACAAAAAAAAAAAACTCAGACAACTCAAAGGACAACAATCTCCAGTGAACATTACATTTCAGAGCTCCTGGGGTGCTGCTGAGGCAGGGGAGGAGGTGTGGGGGGTATGTTCCTCTTTAAGACTTGTACGTAGAGCTTAACAGAGGGGGTGGGGCATAATGTAAATGAAACCACGAATTCAACGGTTTATCTTAAATAAAACCTCCTTGTATTGTGACTGTGCAGTCAACTTCTGGTTATGAAAATGTTGACTTTTTGGTCTTTACCGGTGTTCTTGTTACTTTTAGGGAGCAGAGCATACTTGGGGAAGTTCTTATTTTGCCATGCCTACCGATCCTGTCCTTTTAAAAAATATTTATTTTTATTTTATGCATATAGGTATTTTGCTCGCATGAATGTCTGTGTATACTCTGTGCCTGCCTGGGTTGGCAGACACCAGGAGAGGGGGCTGGATCCTATGGAACTGGAGTATAGATGTTGTTAGGAGCCACGTGGGTTCTGGGAATAGAGCTTGTGTCCTCTGGAACAGCAGTCAGTGCTCTTAACTGCTGAGCCATTTCTGCAGCCCCACTAAGAACATTTTAATCATTAAAACATATTTAATATTATAATCATGTGTAGATTTTAAAGTAAAATGACTTATGCATAAAATAAATGAATCAAAACAAAGTGGGTGATGTTAAATTCTTGAACCTTGAATACTATTTCTATTTATTAACAACTCATAGACAGAAGCGAATTAATTCCCTGTGGAGGTCTCCTTTTTCCTTGAGGTCTGTCTGCTGGCCACCAGTCCATGAGGACAAAATGGTAGTAGCAACGACAAAGAGCTTTGTACGGCCTGTGAGTATGATGGAAATAGCCTCCCTGGAGACAGCTTCAGGGGATATATAAGACTGGGGACAGTAGTTGAGGAACCATCTAATTTGCATTAAGTGGCACGCTCCTATCATACAGCTGGATTAGCAGCAGCAGCACGACCCTATCGAAATAGCAAGAGCATGTCACCTAATTACCATATGGGAGGCTGGGGAAGAGCATTTGCAGGGAACTGTGTCAAGGGTTATCTTTGAGGTAAGTCAGGCATCAGGGTCTAGAGACATTCTCCAAATAAGGTTAAGTAGAGAGCAGGAAGCCCTTGCTGGGGGAGAGGGAGTCCTCCATATTGTGCTGACCTCAGAGAGAGCTGCCACGCCGTGGTAGATTGCAACCTCTGACCAACAGAGCCTCCCAACAATTTCCCAAAAGGCACCCCCACATCCAACTAGCCCACACTCAGGTACCATACAGGACACCTATTTAAATCTCAGCTAGAGGAACAATTATTTATTTGTTTGCCCCATATCTTTAATGAGGCGTGCTCACACTAAAGATTTCTTATTCATCTGTATTGAAGCTTACAAAGGAGTCCAGTTCCCGTGGTTTGTTTTTCTCAAATCTTGCAAACCCATCCATACAGTTTCTTTAGATCTCATGCTCCTGTCATCCACTCACACCCTAAACAGAACTCCAGCCTGAGTCTTCTGGGAGACCTTTTTGATAGGAAAGGTACATTCTCCAGAATTCCAGGTATTCATATCCTCTTTGCCTTTGTTTCTCAAACTCCCTCTTGGCAGGTCTGCCCTGAGCTCTGTATTTTTTTTTAAGATTTCACGAATGTGGATTGATTATGAGACCAGAGGGAGCACCAATCTCATTCCTCACTAGCAAACAGCTGCCTTGACCAGCAGCGCTGGTCCCTTCTTGAAATATCCACATCAGCATACGATGTGTGATATCTCCCTATCAAGACAAACAGAGGCAGCAGTGGGGAGCAGAGGTACAGACCAGGATTTATCTGCAGAGTTCCACTTGAAACATTGTCCACGCTACTAGGTTATTTCATGAGTATATGCTCCTTAGTTTTTTTTTTTTTGTTTTGTTTTGTTTTTGTTTTTGTTTTTTTGGAAGCACAGCATACACCCAGAGAAGTAGAGATGTCACCAGTGTGCAACTCAGTACAATTTTGAATTGTTAACACAGTTTCAAATAGTTGAAAAAAAATTTCCCTTCTTATGTTCCTCAGAATCCTGAAAGACCAAATTTCTCCCCAACTCCTAGGACGCCTCTCATCTAAATCACAAGAGAGAAGTGGAGGGGGGCCATGGATATTAGGGATTCCATATTGAATTTACGTTGTATCTTTTGTTTTATACCTATCATGTATGAACACTTACAAAAGTCTAGTTTAGAGTTCTTATGTGCTAAGTGAAGCTCAGGGAGACGGCTTGTACTTCATGAGGAAAACCTTAATTTTTAAAACTCACCAGTTTTACACATTTTTCTCATACCATCAAGCTAAAGTGCCTTCTAAATGTATACATATGATACCCAAGACAAAAGGCTACTCTCAGTCTTTGTCAGAAAGGCCTGAGGGTAGTGACCTGCAGACTCGTGGCTGCCAAAGGTGCCGAGAATAAGTGACAGCTGAGAGCCTATCCCTAAACAAGACATTTCATACTACTTCAGCTTAAGGCTCAGGTTGCATTGCAGAAGAGGGGACCAGAAGAATGCTAAGAACCAAAAGATGGGGAGGAGGGCTTCAGAATGTCGCCTTCTAGGCACAACACAACCCCTGCAAATCATGAACTCACAGTAGCTGCACAGAGCCTACACAAGACTGGCCCTGATAGCAGTCAGTCGTGAATGGGGGAAGGCTCGTGGGGCCCTACTTCTTACTGCTAGTCTATTATTGAATAGATATGAAGGGTGAAGTTGATAGAGCAGTTAGGAGACGAGAGTAACCAGAACATATTGTAAGCCTGTATGGAATTGTCAGTGAGCAAATTATTAAATAAATAAATATTTTTCTATCCATTTATATATCAGCTGGTTTTCTGGTTTGACTAGTGATCTGTCTTTGATATATATATATATCTTCTCATTGTCCAAACCACCTGTGCTCAGCCTCATACTTCTAGTCCCAACAAGTCAGTGAACTTTCAATGAAAACAATGATGACTGGCCTTGATACACAACACAAATAACTAGCACCAAAGCTAACCCTCGAACCACCCAATCTTGAGTCTATTTGTGTCAAACAAACGTCTTCCTAAGTTCCTCTTAGCTCTAGGCTTGTTTTTATTCTCATGAGACGTGAAGCAGAACCAGGAGTTTGACGTGACCATCAAATGTTCCTACATTATTTCTGAGGCATCTTTTTCCAACCTCACATGGCAGTTTGTTTCCAACTAAGCCATAGGAGGTTTCCAAACAAATAAGGCTTATTTAGAACAGTTTAGATGCAGGGAACTAAAGGACTCTGACAGACTGAACCCGGCGTAGTGATGACTCAGACTCCTGTTTGATTCTGAGACAGCGGTGTCACACAACTGAAAATGAATCTGAGACTTGTTTTCCCACCACCGCATCTCACTTTTCCTTCTCTTTGTGAAAGACAAACATTTTCAAATAGAAATTCATTAAGAAATTCTTGTCTTGAATTTTCCATTAGGAGTCCAAATTTTCAGTTTATTTTTGTATAAATTTACCCCAAAGTGATAGTCTATTCTATTCTCAGGCCGTCCATTCCTAGCAGTGTACTATTAGGAATCAGGTTGTTACCAGGCTCCTTGAAAGTCTTGCCTTTGTAATTGAGATCAGGGTCTTATGCCAACCCTGGGTTTATAAAATTTCCTCCAAGCTTGGAACCCAGGGTTGGGCCATTTTCCACATAGCAACGTGGAGGCTAATTTGCTGTTGCTCAAGAGCCATTATGTGCCCCTCGGTGGAAAGCAACTCTGTCTTGTGGATTTCATTTCTAATCTATTCTATAAACTGGGGAGTCTTTTGCCTTCAATAAGAGGAGAATTTTCCAAATAGTTCTGTTGTTGCCTAAACCCTTAATATTCAGTAGAACTCAGAAAGACTTCTATTAACCAAAAAACAAAGCTGAATACCAATTGTATTTGTTTGAATCCTCTCAAAAGTAAAAATGCTATGGAAGTCAGGGTGTCTGAATCTAAGCACAAACCCTATACTGTTAGATTTGTGAGATTTCATCTCTTTAATTTCCCCTTCTATAAAATTATGGTTATATTGGAATGAATTTTATTGATGTGGGGGAAATATTGAATGTGAGATAATGAAAATCAAGTACTTAGCACACTCTACTCAGTAAATAAGTCTGACAAATTTTATGTTTTTTTTTCCCACAATCTGGGGCTTCTTTTTCAAATCCACTTAGTTTTTGGAAATAGAAAAAGTTCAGAGAAAATCCATGGTCACCGAGAACTACCAACACATCTTTTGTCCCTGTAGATACTCATATTTCTGCTGGGACCTTGCTGTTTGTAAGTTGTTCACAGTTGTTTCCTATGTACAGTATCCCACAGATACAGCTCTTTTCTTCTCCGTTTATTATAACCAAGCAAAACTCTTCCAGCAAAAAAAAAAAAAATCCAAGAAAGCGAACAAAATAAAACTAGACCAAAATAAACTAAATATGCATGTTCTCTTTTCCAAGAATTTTGGCATCTTGAGACTAGTGTTCGTACCAGTTAAAATGAATGTTTTTGGAGATGTGAGTAAAGTTCCCATCGTCACACTGAGTTATACTTCTTCATCTCGGTGTGGTGTATATACATCACGCACTGTGGCATTAGGGTCAGCTGTTGGTACTCTCCCAAGATTAATCTTCATGTTAAAAGAGGCTGGAGAGTTATTATAAAAACCTTTTAAAAAACTGAATAGATTCTAGGCAACACATTCCCTGGGGTGAGTAGAAAACACTGTGAGTCAAGGAGCAGAGTGCAGGCCTTTGTAAGACAACAGGAGTTAAATGCACCAACAAATGTCACTAACAATAACTAATGAGCACTTTTTAAAAAAAATTACCCCAAAGGTTTACACAAATGTATAACAGGGTTTATATCCTATGACCCTGTTGTCTATTCTGTTCTGTTCTGGGGCAGCCATTCCAGATGAAAAAAACAACAGTAACAGATGCTCCCACCCGGTAGCAGAGAGCCATGCTGTCGTTTTGACTACAGTGGGATTAATCTGTTTGCCATTTCTCATATGTCTATCTCCTAGGAAATTCCTTATCAAGATATAATCAAGACTAAATATGGCATATTTTGTCTTTGGATACTTTCCTAGTGGATGCTTTACTGTACACTTATTAAAGTTGCTGGCTTTTTTTATTTTTATTTTTTTTAGCAATCAGTGGGTTTGTTGGTTGGCCTGTGGGAACTTCTGGATTTATCATTAGCAAATAAAAATATATAATAAGTAGTATCACTTATAATTGTGTGGTGAACATGCATATCTATATGTGATGAATCATATAACTTGTAAGTCATATAAGTAACTCATGTATCAGGGATTTTCACAAAGTGAGTATATATAATTCATCCCCTTCCTTATAGGTATCTACTTAGGATCTTCTTTTCTGAGGAGAAGATATGCATTTTACAATGCCCTGCCCTGGCAGAAGCAGGCAAATTTTTAGCTTTTATATTGGGTAGGCAAATTTATCAGTAGAATGTAGTTTTAAAAAGCTCTCTGCTGGCACAGAGCTCAGTCTCATCCTGCAAACAGCTAGCTCCTGGGTGTGTGTGGGTCTTTAACTCTTGTTATTTTGAATCTGTCTCATAAAGGATTTTGAACTTGAGCAGAAGGAAAGAGATGATGCTGACCCTTTGTTACTTCTGCATCGAGTCAACCCAAGACTTGGTTCTTTGAAAACACTGACAGCATCAGTCTTTAGCCAGTCTGAGAGAGGAAACCCAAATGGTTGAAATCAGAGATGAGAACAGAAATTATAATAGAGTCTACCATTAGAACTGAAGGATCATTCACGAGTGCTTTGACTATTCATATTCTAAACCTATATTCCAACATATTATAAACTGGAAATTTTAGTAGAACTGGTTAAACTCTTAGACAATTATGACCTGCCAAATAAAATCAAGAGCATGTAAACAAGTAAACAGATTCAAAACAAGCAAACCAGTAATGGAGTGTCTACCAGCAAAGACCGGCCCAGGACCTGATGAACTTGCTGTGTGTCCTACCAGACCTTCAAAGAAGACCCAATGCTAACACTCCTCAAACTGTCCCATAAACTACAAAGAGAAGGGCCACTGCCTAAGCCATTCTATGATGTCAGCATCATCCTGATACAGAAGCCAGCTAGGAGTATAACAACAAAAAGAAATAATCGCAATTTTCAGATGACATGATCCTAACACTTAAAGTGTCCTAAAGATTCCACCACAAAACTTTTAGCTCTGATAAGCACTTTAAGAAAATAACAGGATACAAAATCAACACACAAAAGTCACTAGCCTCTCTATATATCAATAATGAAAATGCCAAAAAAGAAATAGAAGAAGAAAATACCCCCACAATAGCATTACAAAAAAAGTCAAGAAACAAATCTAAACAAGAAGGTAAAAGACTTTTACAATGAAAACTTCAAACACTGAAGAAAGACTTTGAAGAATTAGAAGATGGAAAGATCTCCCATGCTAACGGAAATCAGAATTACATCATGAAGCCAGCAGTATTTATGAAAATGATTTACAGAGCTGATGAAACCCTACCAAAATTCCAATGATATTTTTCACAGAACTAGGAGGAAAAAATCCTCAAATTTATATGGAAGCACATAAGAGCTTAGATGCCCAAAAAGCAATCTTAAGCAGAAAGTAATTCTTAGAGACATCACAGTACCTGATCTCAAATTATACTACAGATCTGTAGTAACAAAAACAGGCTAGTACTGGCACAGAAACAGACATGTAGAGCAAAAGAATAGAACAGAGGACCCTGAAATGAAACTCTGGGCTTACAGGCCCCCTAATTGTTAACAAAAATGTTAAAAACGTGTATTGGGAGAAAAGCTTCTTCAGCAAATGGTCCTGGGGAAATCCACAGGAATAAGAGTGAAACTAGATCTGTATCTCTTACCCTACATAAAATCAAATGAAAAAATGGATCAAAGATCTTACTACAGACTTTACCCCCGCCTCCCTGAAATTGCTAGGGGCAAACACTTGAAGGTTTCGGCATAGACAATAACTTCCTAGAAAGGATTCTAATAAACTAGGAATAATCCCAATAACTGACAAATAGGTCACTTGAAATTAAAAAACCCTGGACAGCAAAGGAAACCATCCACTGTGTGAAAAGCCAGTCTATAGAATGGGGAAAAGTCTTTGCCAGCTCTTATCTGATAGGGAATCGATATCTGGAATCTCTAAACAAAATTTTATATTCTAAAATTTAATACCAAAAAACCCAAATCATCCTGTCAATATGTAGGCTCATGAATTACACAGATAGTTCTCTAAGAAATATAAATGTCAATAAATATGTGAAAAAGCATTCAGTCCATCAGAGAAGTGCAAATTAAAACCTCTTTAAAAGTCCATCTCACCCCAGTCAGAATGGCTATCATCCATAAAAGAAATGACAACAAATGCTGGTGAGGACGTGGGAAGATAGAAATCCTTATATCCTACTTGTGACAATGGAGGTTTGTGTAACTGCTTCGGAAGTCAGTGCAGAGATTACTCAGAAAAATAATCCCTGAAAACGTAACTACCACATGACCCACCTATACCACTCCTGGAGTCAATACACGAAGAAATCTAAGTTAACATACTACAGATTTATGTATACATTTATTTTTATCACCACACTTTACAATAGCCAAGACTCAGAACTAGTCATGCCCATCAAACCAATGAATGAATGAAGAAAACAGGGTAAATGTGCAAAATACAATTTTATTCAGCCACAAAGAAAAAGAAATCATGACCTTTGCAGGAAATGGATGAAACTGGATATCAATATTTGAAATGAGACAAGTCAGACTCAGACAGACATAATACCAGGATTCCTCTCACATGTAGAATGCCAATTTAAATTGTGCATCATATATATGACATGTAACTGGAAAAGGACTATGGGGGAAGGTCAGATCTAAAGGGAGGAGAGAGGTAAGAGAGGGTAATGGGAGGTGTGTATCCTCTGAGCAAAGGAAGCAACCTTTCTGGGAGGTGGGGGGGGGAACGCAAGAGGGGGAGGGGAGGGGGAGGAGAGGGGGAGGGCGGAGTCACTGACAATGAGAGCAAGCCATAAGGACATGAATGTGTGAAAACGTCACAATGAAGTCCATTTCTGTGTACAATAACCTACCCCCGAAGAAACAAAACACTGGCCCTTTAAAGCTCTGGATTTCAGTGTTTACTGAGCTACTGGAATATACTCAGCTGTAAGGTTATATCTCATTTGATCTCCTCTGAGCCTGGGAAGTTGGCATTGTTACCTCCATCTTACAGAAGAACTGAGATGACAGTCAGTGAGAATCAGTAAAGGGTGGGGCTTAAGGACCACAGTTGAAGGATCCCAAAGTTCCTCCTCATTCTCCTCTGAAGGGGCTTGCCAACAATGTGTAGAAAAAACCTTTTCTTTTCCGGAAATGAAATCTTTCAAGCTAAACATGCAAACTGAGAAAAAGTTGAGGTGTTCTGGTTGTTGTGTGGGCGGGAGAGGGTGTGCTTAAGGACTAATCATCTCATTCTCCCACTCTCACTCTGTGTGGTAACCCCTGGGTATGTCTTTGTGGCCGCTCTGATTACAGCTTGCAGGCCATTGCCTCTCTGCGTTTCCAACATGTCTTCTCAATGGGATTGCTCAGGTGGGGGGTGGGGATGGTGCCCAAGTACAGCTCTCAGTTTCAGGAACAGCCACAGGAAGCTGCCCACTAGCAGCCCCTTGAAGAATCAGAGCTCTGTTGTGGATGCTCCTGGCCTTGGGCTACCCTGGTCTAGCATGGAGGCTGTGGAGAAAAATGACCTTGGTGACGGCACAGCCCTCTAAAAGGTGCCACCCAGCCCAAGCTAATCTTGCCAAATACAAAGTGTGGAGGGTGGAATAGCCAAGGCAGGGTCTGCAACGAGGGTCTAGCCTAAGAAGCCTCCACCTTGCGCTGGACAAGGACAGGCACACGCGATGCTGTGTGATTCAGATGGAGGGGAGCGAAGCTGGCAAGAACAAATGGTCCCATGCGCAATTCTTTCCTTTTATACAAGTGAAAGGTCTAATTTACGAATCCTGTAAGCACTACCGACTGTGGAAAGATTTGGCCATATGGAAAGGTTTCCTACTGCTGTCTTGGCTGGGGGGAATATTCAGAAGTTTGGAGTAATTGTCAGAAATTAGTCACAGGGACGTTGCAGGGGATGAAGTCAGCATTGCGGCCCTGTGTGTGGGGGTGGAGTCGCCTTCCATCACAAAATGTTTCTGTGAAGGTTTTTTTCCCTCCCTCATCTCCCCTCCAAGGAGAAAAATTTCTGCACCTTTCTAGTAACCAAGACTTTGTTCAGTCCCTAGGAAACACCCCTTTGCAGAAGAAGCCTCTGATGATTGCGGCTCTCATTTTAGACAGGCTTTTATCTTCCTTGCCTTCAGGAAGCAGGGGCAGCCCCTTTCATCCAGATGGCTTATCCATGTGCAGGCTCCAGAACTGGTTTGCTTATAGACTAAGACACTGAGGAGCGGTGTGTTACTACCGGGTCCTTCTGGGCCCTCACTTTGAAAACTGACAAAGGATTCAATTGCCTGATGAGGGAATTTGAGGAGCAGAATCTATAGGTTTTGCTGGAACAATAACCCCCAGAGGTAACGGGCCATGTTATTATTAACTTTTGTGTATCTCCCCCAAATTCAGTGGTTGAAATGAATTAGTCTACCATGGGAGTCAGATTTAGAAACAGTCTGGCAGAACTCAATGTCTCCCAGGAGGCTGCAGTCAGATGGCTTGATTGTTGGCACTGGATATCCAGGTTGGCTCACGGATGTGGCTGGCAACTGGCACCGGCCGTTGACTGGAAACTCAGCTGAGCTGTTGGCCAGAAGCCCATGCACACGGCTTCAGAGGCACGGAAGTTCCAGGGTCACTAGAGTTCCTGCATGGGGGTGTACGTAGGCTCCTCTAGAGTAAGTGACACAAGGGACCTGGGCAGAAGCGTTGTGGCCTGACTGCCCCAGATCTGTGTCTTGCGGCTTCTGCTGCCTTAGTTCGTTGTAGCTGAGTCACTCACAGAGGCCCAGATTCAAGGAAATGAGAGGTAGTTAACCCGTCTTGACGAGGAGACTGCCAAGGTGCTTGTGCATGCTAGCCATGTTCTCCTGAATGAGAGTCTACAGAGAGTTATCCCTTCCCACTTCCACTCATTTTGGGGGCAAGTGACGAACTTTCCCCTGTCTTTTCTGTTTTTTGTCCAGTACCAAGGGAAGAAACTTTATGTGGTATTCCCTCTTTTCCTTCAAATTCTTAATTCAAAAAGAGAAAGAAACTCATCTTGGCTGTTTACATGTGGGTTGGCAAATGTATCATGTGTGCAGTCCTGTGATGTGATGGGTTCCTGTTCTAAAGCACTCATGAGACAGCTCGGTGAGGAAGGAAGCCTGCTGTCTTAGTCTCTGTGTATAAAACGTGCAGCTAATGACCCAGCCAGTGCGAAAGCAATGTTACTTGTAGAAGAGGAGACAGAAAGATCCTTAGTGCCGGAGGCTGGAGAAGAATGCTTTGAACTAATGCCTACTGGACATGACAAGAGCCATTGTACTCACGGACCCACAGCTGCGGGCGTCAGCACAAGACATGCACAAGATCAAGCCTGTCAACATGCCGGTAGGAACAGGGAAGGGGCTCATGAGGTCCCACCCCTGGCTGAGGGTCTATTGGCAGTTGATGGCCACTAGAGGAGGAACAGTCGGGTTTTCTTCAGCTGTTTGGACCCTCACGTAGGGGTATATGCAGATATGATCTAATTACAATATATTCATGTACAAAATTACCAAGCAAAAAATGAAAATTTAAGAAAGAGAACAATTTTATTGGGAATTGGGAATTTCTGGAACTTGAGGCAGGATTCTGGAGAAGGAAAGCTTAATAAACCCTGTTGGGGCTGTCCATCAAGATGTTTCCAGGCTGGCTCTCACACTCCCCTGGGTGGAGGAAGAACGACATCGAGACTGAGTCACAGTTTTTAACTTTCTGTGTTTTATCCAGAACTCTGCCTGGAAGGGACCAGATGTTGACAGACACTCTTGGACAAGAAAAGCAAGACTCAAAGTTTAATGAAGTTATAAACTACTTCAAACAGACACGTTTCTCACCTCCGTGTCTCACATTCATGTACATTGTTAGCAAACTGCAAACAACTTAAGGAGACTAGAGAGGTGTTCACAGTCCAGGCTGAGTACGCATGCTCATATTCATGTTTTCATCTCCACTGGAAGGAGTTATTGAGAGCCTTGCAAAACCCACCGCCCAAAAGTAAAAAATATAAACAAACCTAACCCAAGCCAAACCAAACCAACCAAACAAAAAACAACACCCCTCCCCCAAACCCCCAAACCAGTTGCGTCACACGGCATTACCCTTTTGTTCAATCAGCTGCACCTGCAAATGTTCATTGCAATGAGTCATTGGTCCAGTTCAAGGACTCTGGTTTCTGGTGCACCATCATAACTGGATCCTCACCAAAACTTCTCTCCGACATCCTGCACCAGCCAGAGTCATGGAGATCCTGTGGGTATCATTCCATAGGGCCAGTCCCTTCACATGCTCCAGCAGGTCAGAGATGGAGTGAATGCTAGGATGGGCCAACCCAAGGCCTTGGATGTGGGCTTAGGTGATAGCTGAGCTGGTCAGTCTAGGCAGCTGGCTCCACCCTCCTCAGGTGAAGGGCAAAGCCAGCTCTCCTACACCATGCCATCAAATCCAGTTCTTCCATGCCTATGGTGAGGGGTGGGATCATCTCTCCTGAGTTTGGGGGGCCATGGGACATTGGGGCCAGCTCTCCTGTGAGGGTTGGGGCTAGTTCTCCAGCCACAGTGTCTAGTGAGGGGCAGGGACAGCCCTCCCAGGGCCAGTGAAGGGTGGGGCCAGCTCAACATGGCCCTTGGATATCATCACACATGGTTCCTATGACCCCACAAGCATTGACACAGACCCCAAGTGCAGCAGGACCACGGACCCAGACATGGCCTTTGGCTGCAGCTTGGGCCTAGAC
The DNA here is from genome assembly GCF_049852395.1 of Peromyscus maniculatus bairdii. Taxonomy (NCBI): domain Eukaryota; kingdom Metazoa; phylum Chordata; class Mammalia; order Rodentia; family Cricetidae; genus Peromyscus; species Peromyscus maniculatus. The sequence continues at coordinate 188,690,837 of NC_134852.1, read as the reverse complement.
ATCACTATGGCCCCTGTGACAGCTCAGATCACCCAGATCAGTATGGCCCCAGTGGCAACATGGCTCTTGGACACCAACATAGTCTCAGGTGGCTAACCAGACCCCGGACATCCTCACAGCATCAGTGATAACAGGAGCCATGGACATCAACTCTGACTCTGGCTGCTGTAGGGCCATGGACCCAGACATGGACTTCAGTAGCAGCGTGGGTCCAGACAACACCATGACCCCGGGTGGCAGCACAGGCCACTCAGATCAGCGTGGCTCTAGTGGTGGCATGGCTCTGGGACACTAACAAGGTCACAGGTTGTGGCCTAGACCCCGAGCTTCTGTGTGGCCTTTGGTGGCAACATGGGCCATGGACGTTAACATGGACCCCAGTTGCAATAGGACCAGACCCAGACATGGCCTTTGGCAGCAGCTCAGGCCAGAGGGTCACTATAGCCCCAGGTGGCAGTGCAGGCCACCCAGATCTGCTGTGGGATGGTCTGTATGTCAAATCTGTTCCTCTGATTGGTCAATAAATAAAACACTGATTGGCCAGTGGCTAGGCAGGAAGTATAGGCAGGACTAACAGAGAGGAGAAAAGAAAGAACAGGAAGGCAGAGAAGACACTGCCAGCCGCTGCCATGACAAGCAGCATGTGAAGATGCCGGTAAGCCACAAGCCACGTGGCAAGGTATAGATTTATGAAAATGGATTAATTTAAGCTATAAGAAGAGTTAGCAAGAAGCTGCCATGGCCATACAGTTTGTAAGCAATATAAGTCTCTGTGTTTACTTGGTTGGGTCTGAGCGGCTGTGGGACTGGCGGGTGACAGAGATTTGTCCTGACTGTGGGCCAGGCAGGAGAACTCTAGCTACACAGTATGGCACAGCTGCAGCATGGCTCTTGGACACCAACATGGCTTCAGCTGGCAGGCCAGACCTTGGGCATACCCACTGCCTTTGGCTGTAACAGGAGCCAAGGACATTAACTCAGACCCTGGCTACAGTCCATGGCCCTCAGCTGCAGCTCTGTCCCAGACGTCACCATGGCACCATGTAGCACAGGCCTGCTGTGGGATGGTCTGTATGTCAAATAAAATACTGATTGGCCAGTGGCCAGGCAGGAAGTAGGTGGGATAAGGAGAGAGGAGAATTCTGGGAAGCGGAAGGCTGAGGCAGAGAGACACTGCAGCCACCACCATGACCAGCAGCATGTGAAGACGCCAGTAAGCCACCAGCCACGTGGCAAGGTATAGATTTATGGAAATGGATTAATTTAAGATAAAAGAACAGTTAGCAAGAAGCCTGCCACGGCCATACAGTTTGTAAGCAATATAAGTCTCTGTGTTTACTTGGTTGGGTCTGAGCGGCTGTGGGACTGGTGGGTGACAAAGATTTGTCCTGACTGTGGGCAAGGCAGGAAAACTCTAGCAACACAGGCCACTCATACCGCTATGGCCCTTGCAGTGGCATGGCCCTCAGATACCTACATGGCCACAGGCGCTGGACATCCTTGTGGCCGTTGGTGACAACACAGACCTTGGCTGCAGTAGGACCATGGACCCAGACATGGCCTTTGGCAGCAGCCAGGCCTGGAAGTCACCATGGTCCCAGGTGGCAAGCAGGCCTCCCACATCAGCCTGTTCCTCACCACCTTCACTTCTTCAGTTCCTCCTCTTTCTACAGCACACGAACCATTCTGCTTCCTTTTCTCTCCCATTTCTCCACCACACATTTGCTCACAATAATGGCACCCATCTGTGCGTGGCTAGCACCTGGCTGAGCCGAATGGCATCCGGTGGGCCCATGGTTGTCTATCCCGCCAGCCCAAGCCTGTAGTGTTCACTCTTATGAAGATTTATAATGAAAAGGATCAAGCCGAGCAATTAAAAAATATACCATGTGCAGGTTGAGGAGAAAAGATCACCAGGAAGTGGAATGGGGCTAAGTCCTGTGTTCAAGGCGATAAACAGATTAAGAAATGGAATAAAGGGAAATGGAAAGAGGGAAAGAGACCTCACCCAGCTAAGCTTCCAACTTGCGAAAAGGATTAAAGAACAGCTTAGGTCCAGCCATGGTGGTGCATGCCTTTAATCCCAGCACTCTGGAGACAAAGGCAAGTGAATCTCTAAGTTCTCGGCCAGTCTAGTTTACAGAGTGAGTTCCAGGACAGCCAGGCTTAGGCAGTGAAGGTAACCATCAAAAACAGAAACTGGTGAAGATGTAATAAAGGAGGAGGTCATGTTCTAGTCCCAGCAAACAGCAGAACTTGGCAGCTTTGGCAGTGTGGTTCTGACTTCAGAGTCAAGGTTAGAAGAAAGGGGTTATGGAATCTCCCTCCATGACTAAGGAAAGCTGCTGAGGGCACGTGTCAGAGGTGCCCCTGAATGCAGGCCCAGGGAGGCCATTGTGGGAAGCTGTGAAGGTGAAGCCTGGGTTGCCTTTGAGACCCTAAGATGTTGGAGATGCCAGAGTCATGGGATACCTGCCAAGGAGCACTGCTAACAGGGAGTGGAACCAGCCCAAGAGAGAAGTGTGCTGCAGTCAACAAAGCTGAACGGAGCTGGAGATGTGGAGAGTGTTTTGACATCAGATGTGGAGATGCTGAGTTTGGAGTTTGCTCAGCTGGTTTTTGGTCTTGCTTTGATCCAGTATTTCCTCACTATGCTCCCTTCCCTACGTTTTGGAATGGTAATGTATTTCCTGTGCCATTGTATGTTGGAAGTATGTGATCTATCTTTTAATTTTGATTTCATAGGAGATTACAGGTAAGAGATTGCATGAATCTCAGAAGTGACTTTGAACTTCTAAACATTGTTGAGACTGTGATAGATTATGGGGACTTTTAAAGTTGGACTTAAAGCATTCTGCATTATATTATGGCTACAAGCCTATAGGGCCCAGGGAGTAGAATATGATTTGAATAGATATGGCCCCCATAGACTTAGGAATGCTTGGCCCATAGGGAGTGATACTATTAGGAGGTGTGGCCTTGTTGAAGTGGGTATGGCCTTGTTGGAGGAAGTGTGTCACTGTGGGGGTAGGCTTTGAGGTCTCATATATGCTCAAGCAATGCCCAGTACACAGTCTCTCCTTCTGCAGATCAAGATGTAGAACTCTCAGCTCCTTCTCCAGCACCATGTCTGCCTGCACACTGCCTTGCTTCCTGCCATGATGATAATGGACTAAACCTCTGAAGCTGTAAGCCAGCTCCAATTAAATGTTTTCCTTTATAAGATTTGCAGTGGTTACAGCCATAGAAACCCTAAGACAGAAGTTGTTTCTCAGAAATTCTGCATCTGTGATGTTTTGGTCCAGCTGAATCTAAGGACCTTGATCACGGTGCCCACTGAGGCTAAGGGTGAGAAATGATGGTGGCGAGATGAGCTTATGCTGTTCTGTCTCACAGGCCTTGACAGGCAGACAGTCTAAGTGACAAGTAGGGAGATTATAGGAAGAAAATGGAGTTTTGACAATATAAACTCTTTCTGCTTGGAAGCTTTAATCTATGTCAATTCAAAGGTCATAATTTGTAAGCTTAGAAAGTCAGTTCTATAAAACAAAAAACAAAACAAAACAAAATATCCCAACCTTTAAATACAGGGAAAAGAGAAATGTAGTATGAGTGAGACAAGTTACTCTGGGATGAGGGCAAATCTGACACCTCCCACCCCTTCACCCCTCCACCTCCTCCACCACAACCCCCTGTGACCCTTCAGTATCAGGCATCTGCTTCTCTGGGTCAAAGACCCCAGAGGTCATGCAGTGTTAAAGCAGCTTTCTACTTTTTGTTTTGGAAACTATTGTTTAAGCAGCTGTTATTTGCATCCTTAGTCTTCCAGGGGACCGAGAAGGACAGCTGTGGGCATTGGGAGAGACTCTGGTGGGAGTCAGTATCACAGGGCTGGTGAAGAGATGTTCACCGGGAAGGCCCTGCAGGTAAATTACTGTTTGCTTGTTTGATAAAAATTGGAAGGTTGTCTTCCAGAAATTATGCTCCAGACTGCAGCCAGGGATTATTGGTCTTTAGAGTCACTGAATGCTGTTTGCTGAGATAAACAATATGTGGCCTGATGAGGTTTTTGAGAAGGCTACTTCTAGGGAGAACTGTGCCAGCTTTTCCTTTCAGAGAATCCATTTGAACAAGGACAGGGAGGAACTCAGGGTTGTTTTTCTCCCTTCAAAGGAGGAAGCAGCTTGTATCTTCACTTGAGCTGAGCAATGAATAATCTGGCTAGAACTCTAATCTTGAGACCAAGCTCTATCTGGTGAAAGATTCGAGGCAGCATGGCTGAATTAGATCGTCCAGGATTGATTTGTTACCAGGAGAATAAATAGCTATGTCTCCTAGCGCCATAGTCCTGATTTCTAGCCTATTTAACGTAAGTGAAAATAGCATTAAAAATGCAAAGCTGGGGATACTACAAAGCAGGGAAGATAAGCCGGAGCCACAGACATCATTTGCTGCATTTTAGCAACAATTAGGCCAGACCCAAAAGAGAATAAACATCCTGCATATGGCTCCCTTAAAGCTCAGAATAAAAAATGCACCAGCAGGGGGCTGGAGAGATGGCTCAGAGGTTAAGAGCGCTGGATGCTCCTCTGGAGATCCTGCGTTCAATTCCCAGCAACCACGTGGTGGCTCACAGTCATCCATAATGAGATCTGGTGCCCTCTTGAGGTGCACAGGCGTAAGTGCAAGTGGAACATTGCATAAGAAAGGGAGGGAGAGAGGGAGGGAGGGAGGGAGGAAGGAGGGAGAGGAAGAAAGAAAGAAAGAAAGAAAGAAAGAAAGAAAGAAAGAAAGAAAGAAAGAAAGGAAGGAAGGAAGGAAGGAAGGAAGGAAGGAAGGAAGGAAGGAAGGAAGGAAGGAAGGAAGGAAGGAAGGAAGGAAGAAAGAAAGAAAGAAAGAAAGAGAAAGAAAGAATGTACCAGCGAAGGGTTTATTTGCACTCACTCAGAGTTCAAAGTGCACAGTTCATCAAGACAGGGCAATGGGAGAAGAATGTCAAATCCTAGCCACTAGACCAACAGGAAGCATGGAAAATATTTTTATTGTATTATTATTATTATTATTATTATTATTATTATTATTATTATTGTGGTTGTGTATGTGTGTGAGTGCACAAGTTTCATGTGTGTGGTGGTTAGCAAAATCAGTTACAGGAATCGGTTCTCTCATTAACAATATGGAGCAGGAAGATAGAACTCAGGTTTTCACACTGGGAGGAAAGTGCCTTTACCCACTGAACCATCTCAACAGCCCACAGCAAAACAGTAGCACTGGTATTCCTCTCACTTTCTGGTTGTTTTTTTTGTTTTGTTTTGTTTTTTGTTTTTTAAATTGAGCTCATGATCCTAACCCATGGACTAGTGCCACCCATATTTAGGACCTTCCCACTTCGGTTAAAGCCCTTTGGAAACAACCTCGCAGACATAGAGCTTTGTTTCCTAGGTGAGTCTAAGTCTGGCCAACTTGACAAGGAAAATTAGCCCTCACGCTATTCCGTTCTACTCCATCAGTCCACATAAGCACATCTCATCTCCATTTTTAGTCAACACCGAGCCGTTTTGTTACTGTGGCTTTACGGTACAATTTGGGGTTGGGTTTTGTGATACTTCAAACATTGCCACCTCCACCCCACCCTCCTCACTGCATAGGATTGTTTGAGCTTTTTAAGGTCTTTTGTACTTTTATATGGATGTTCAGATTGTTTCTTCTGTTTCTGGGAAGAAAGTCATTGGTATTTTGATGGTGATTGCATGGACTCTGTAAAACGCTGGAGGTGAGAATGTAATGTGGTCTTTACAATAGTAAATCTGTCATTCTGGGAACACAGGAAGTCTTTCCATCTTCTGGTTTCTTTTTCAGTTTCTTTCTTCAGTGTTTTGTGGCGGTCATTGTAGAGGTCTTTCACTGCTTTGGTTAGAGTCATTCCTAGGTATTTTATTCTTTTTGAGGATGTCATTAATTCCATTATTTTCACTTTGGACGGTTGTTATTGGTATAGAAGAGAGCTCCTGAAGTCTGTATGTTGGTTTTGTCTCCTGCTCTGCTTTGCTGAATTTGCCTGTCAGCTGCAAAAGTCTTCTAGTGGGGTTTGTTTTGATGCTAGAGATGGAAGCCAGGACCTCATGAATGTAGGCAAGCACTGTACCACTCAGCCATGCCCAAAGACCTGTGGTATCTTTAGAGTCTTCTAAGTACAGAATCATGTCATTCGCAATAGGGATGACTTTTTCCTCCCCTGTTGATATCCTCTTTCTTTCATTTGCCTTATTATCATGACTGAAAATTTAAGTACTATAGTGAATGATATCGCTGAATAGAGACATTCTCTTTCATTCCAGAATTTAGAAGAAATATATTCATTTCCCCCCTATTCAGTACAGTATTAGCTGCAGGCTTTTCATATATAGCCTTTATTATGTTGAGGTATGAACATTTGATGCCTGTTTTCCTCTACAGATGATGCTTCCTTCTAAGTCTTGAAGAAGGCTCAGAAAATGCTGTTTGTCTGCTGCCACTGCCCGGGCTCTGCTCCCATTCTGATCCGTGGTCCTTCTGTTTGTGGCCGAGGTCTGTGCATGTCATAAATAGTCATGACTGTGTAGTTTTGTGTATATATTGGTTCATTGTAGTTCAATAAAAAAATTTACTAAGAAAATCTAAAACTCACCCTTTGAGAATATCTACTAAAATTCACATGTTTAAGAAAGACATCAGGGGGCTGGAGAGACGGCTCAATGGTTAAGAAAGCTCACTGCTCTTGAAGGTGACTGGTGTCTGGTTCCCAGCACACTATCTGGCAGCTCACGACCTGCAACTCTGTCTCCTGGGGATCTGACACCTCCCTGACAACGGAAGAAACATGGTGTAGATGTCACGTGGACCGCCCAGAGCCCACACTGGGATAACAATGGTGCCCGTTTGGGCCCTGCTGCGGATTTCTATAGCTTTTGATTCTCAGCAGAGAGATACAGACAAGGGGAACACTGAACCCTTCCCAAGGGTGTTCCTTGATTACCGAAGGCTGCAGGAAGCTGTCCTGCTCCTTTCTGCGCCCACTGTTGCAGAGAAAGAAGGCTAACCTGCCTAGGGCTTTTGGAATCTTGCCCTCAGTGTTCCTGTGCCCACACAAAGTTCTCTCATTTAGAAACCGTGCTTTTTTGCAGAACGTTTCAAATGGAACAAATGCACACCAATCAGCAGGGAGCTGCAATCAGCAATCAGCTCCTCATTCATGCAGGCAGGTGACCCAAAGGCTCCAGGCATGTCCCCCCCACTCCCCACCCCCGCCACTTCTCCCCTCCCCCAAGAATGCAGCCAGTTGACAGGGACACCACTCAGTTTCATGGAGGCCTGGGCCACACCATTCTCTGCTTTTAGCAGCCTTTCAGATTCTTTCTCCTGAGGGTGCAGGTTTGCTAGAGATTGACTGCTGGCGTGTTTCTTATTCTTTCCGAGGTAAAGGAGATTGACAAAGTTAAGGCAATAAAACACCTTCGTCTTAGCAGGTTGAGGTTCTTCCAGCAGCCAGGGTTTCCAAGGACCTTCAGGACAGCCTCTGAGATGTAAATATCCCATCCCTGGAGTTACAGTGCATCCCTTCTTTGTACACCTTCAAGACAGATCTGCTTCCTCCTGTTTCCCTCCAAAGGCAATAGAACTATTGCGGGTTGATTGCGCCCCCTGCAGGCCAGGGCTGGGGAACTGCGTGATGCAACTTCCCATCTATAACTAACTCCCTGTTTTCCTCCATTTTCTTGGGACTTAGCTCAGATCAGATTTCTTGACTATACTCTTTATCTCCCAGTCTCCTTCTCTCTCCCTTCCCCTTCTCTCTCCTCCACATGAGCACACACATGGCTAGTAAAGCTCTCAAAGGCTTGTACACACGCTTTTCTTTTTAAGCCCCGACATCATCTGAGCTCTGGCTCAGTTATGGGTGGGGTAAGTCCACTTCTCTATTCTTCCATTTGTGTTGTACGCATTTTTCTCTAATCACAGTGGAAAAACTCATGGGTGTCAAAGAATAACTCTACCAAGGGAAGGAATCGTCACTGTGCATTCAACAGAAGGAAGCCAGGCTCCCAGAAGAGGGGGCTCCATTTCCAGTTTGCATGGGATTGTAGGCATTCTTGAATCTTAAAGTACTAAAACTGGGACACCCCCATTGAAACCTCTACAGTGATGTCACCGTACTCCCACAGCTTAGTGGGGGGCTCCAGTCTTGAGCTCTCCTTTGAGTTTTCTCTGTTCAATTACAAGTGGCTCTTACAAGTCATGGGCCTTTGGAAGAGACCCACACTCACACATCTGGGGAGGTATAGACAGCAACTGTTTTAGGTTTAATACTCAACTAGTGTTGATTCTGTTTTCGAATCATTCCTATTAAGAACTTCCATTAAGTAACATAAGAAGCAACCCAGACAGAGCCCTTGTCAAATAAATATCAATAATTTTCATTTGTTCGCTCTTTTATAACTTCTTATTTCTCTAAACAGCATGCACATCTCATAAAAACTAAAAGAGTAGTTTTTTTTTAAATTGAGTACTTTCACATACTCTTCATAACACTGTACTTAAGGTTTATTTGATAAATAAAGAAGCTGAGCCTCTGAGAGGCCGATAAGCTGCCCAAAGCCAAAGGCAGAGAAAGATGTACACCCTGGTCTCTGACCACAAAGCCTGTGTTCTAGTCTACCCATATCTGGTTTATTTTGTATGTGGCTTCTTGGGCACAGCAACACATTGCTTAAAATCATATAATCATCTCTTCATTCTCATTTCAACAATCTTGCCAGTCTGTGTTCAGCCCTCTTTACAGTTTAGATTTTTGTTCTCTTTGCCGGTGTCACCTGCATATTTTCCATCTGGCCAGTGGAGCTCGGAACTGAGCTGTTGTTGACCCCATCCGGGCGCTTTTGGGAAACCGTTAGAGAGAGGGGGGCCACCATCCCTAGCAGTAAGAGCCAGGAAACAGGAACCCAGAGCCTTCTGGGGCAATGCTGGCTACTGCAGGGAACCAGGGCCTTCTGGGACAATGCTGGCTACTGCAGGGAACCAGGGCCTTCTGGGGCAATGCTGGCTACTGCACTTGGAGAAAACACAGATTTTTATCTGTTCTGAGTTTGCTTTTTATTGCTTTCTGTTTGTTATTTCCCTAGTCTTGGAAACGAATTCAACAAAGCATGGTAGAACAAAGCTAAAGGTGAAAGCTGTCTTTCTTCATACTTCAAGTTCTGTGGAACTCCGCTATGACCTTTCTATTCATAAGAAGCACTTCTAGCCGGGCGGTGGTGGCGCACGCCTTTAATCCCAGCACTCGGGAGGCAGAGCCAGGTGGATCTCTGTGAGTTCGAGGCCAGCCTGGACTACCAAGTGAGTCCCACGAAAGGCGCAAAGCTACACAGAGAAACCCTGTCTCGAAAAACCAGAAAAAAAAAAAAAAAACAACAACAAAAAAAAAAAAGAAGCACTTCTAAGAACATTGAAAAAGTTAACTTTCACCTACATTGCATGGGATGACATTAAGCTGTCATTGTAGATTAAGGCAAAGATGTCAGATTTCCTTTTTAAATTTAGATTGTAAGTATAAAGGAGTCGATACTAACATAGCCATTCACATTTCATTTTCATTAGTTTCTAGCAGTTAAGTTAGCAAATTTCCTTGGATCTAAATAGGGATTAAGATGTGCCTGCATTTTTCTATTGAGGACTCACTCATCTTTCAGGTAGGCACTGTTTACTGACCCCTACAAGTAACCCACTGATGTTCTAAAGATAAAAAGGGAAAACAGGGGCAATCAACTTCATGACTAAAGTCTGTAAGAGGTGACGATCCCTAAACCCAGAACCATTTGGTCCAGGTGAAGTGGACTGACACGTCCCCGAAGTCTCCTTTTCCTGTTTGTCCCCCAAGGGGAAACCTGTAAATAAATGAGGTCCTTGGACTTGATGGCTTTCTCTCTGCACCGTACCCTCAAACTTTAGCATGGCTTCCATGACGTATCCTCAAGATCAAGGGCATCCCCTGACGTGGTTTCATTCTCCAGCCTCGCAAAAGAGAAAGTTATAAACATTCAGTGATTGGTGTGTAGCCCAGCATCCCCTCTGAACACACCAGTAACTACAGAATATCATTTAGTGCATATTAATTTTTGAAGATCTTTTTTCTAAACTTTAATCTATTATATCCTGCTGGTTTTGTTTCTTCTAAATAGACTGACTGCTTTGGTAAACAGTCATGACTGTGAACTACAGGGCTGACAGCATGTGCTTTTGCTTTTGTTTGTTGCTTGGCCTAGTCAAGTGTTCTTTTGTGGCAGCTCACATTTTGAATGAGTTAATTATAAAGTGGCATCCAGATTTCTTAAGATAACACTTGCTTTGTGACCTAAAACTTTATCATTTGATAATTTTGATTTTTTTTTCAGACTTGTGGTTTTCTACCCATTTATCATAAGAACCAATGACATAGGGAATGTCAGTCTTAATTCGGGGCCCACTACATGGAGCAGAGAATTTCAGATTCTTCAACAATAAAGACCCAGGATCAATGAGAGGGATGACAATGAAATATTTGTTAAAGTATAATTTTCTGTGAAGACAGATCTGTCGGAGGACTGGAGCAAACAGTGTCTTCTGAGCACGACAGGACGGCTCGGGTGAACTCAAAGACCTGTACAAGATCAAGCCAGTCAATGTTTCAGCATTGTGTGGGGAGGAGTTCACAAGTCCTTACCTGGAGGAACTATGGGCAGCTGGGACCGATGGCTAAACACTGCGGACTAGCCGTGTGCCGAGGATATTGCAGTATAGGCTGCCTGATAAGTGGGACAGGACGGCTGTAGCCCTTTATCAGAAAGAATGTCCACAGAGACACCAAGGCAGGGACCAGAGGAAGATGTGACCCACCCAGTTGCAGTGGTCACATGAAGAATAAAGCCATTCCTGGTCTGACTCCAGGGTCCCTTCTCCTTACCATAACAAGCTTCAAGCCAGAACTCCAGGCTGCCTTGGACAGAAGCTATCTCAGAGCAGGGTCAGGAAAGGTGTTTGGCAGAGTCCTGGTGGTGTGGGGAGCCCTGGATACCAGGTCCTAGATAAGGCGAGTGAAGGCTTTTTGAGATCTTTTCTTCCATCTTCTTTAAATTGAACCCAGCTCCCAGTTCCCCTCCTTCCACCCTCTCCCAACTTCCTAAAGCTGTAGCTAGAGTTTTCCTGCCTTGCCCACAGTCAGGACAAATCTCTGTCACCCGCCAGTCCCACAGCCGCTCAGACCCAACCAAGTAAACACAGAGACTTATATTGATTGCTTACAAACTGTATGGCCATGGCAGGCTTCTTGCTAACTGTTCTTATATCTTAAATTAACCCATTTCTATAAATCCATACCTTGCCACGTGGCTCGTGGCTTAGTGGCATCTTCACATGCTGCTTGTCATGGCGTCGGCTGGCAGTGACTCCTTCTATCTTCCTGTTCTTTCTTTTCTCCTCTCTGTTAGTCCCGCCTGTACTTCCTGCCTAGCCCCAGGTCAATCAGTGTTTTATTTATTGACCAATCAGAGTAATTTGACTTACAAACCATCCCACAGCACTAAAGCAATAACGGGGCTTTGTCTGTGGCTGCTCTTCTCGGGGTTTCATATCATCTTCTTGCCTTCTTGGTCTGAATTTTCCCTACTTCCTGTGGAGGTGGGCAGATTGCATGGTGGTTGTGGTGTAGAAATGGTGATGGAAGTAGTGGTCATGGTGATTGATGATGATGGTGATGGGGGTGGTATGGTTGACAGTGGTGTTTAGGATGATGGTGGTAGTGATAATGCTATAGTGATGGTGGAAATGGTAGTAGTGGTGGTAATGGCGATGGAGGTGGTTGTCGCGGTGGAGGTGATGATAGGGGCGCAGGTGATGGTAATGGGGTGGATATGGCAGTGTTGACAGTGGTATGATGGTGGTAGTTGTGAGACACGGTGATATGGAGGTGGTAGTTGTGATGATTGTGGTTTTGGCGGTTGTGAGCTGTCAAAGGAATCCCCTACCTCCATCCACACTTCTGTTCATCTTGGGTCTCACTGACATTTCCCGGGAGCCCTTTTGTGGCTTCCATTCTGGGGTACTTCACTAGGGAGTGCACAGCATGGTATATTTGGTGCTGGTGAAGTCGAAGAGGGCCTTGGATTACCTGTAACTGGAGTTACAGGTGGTTGTGAGCCACCACGTGTGTGCTGGGAATCAAACCTGGGTCCTTTTTAAGAGCAACACATATTTTTTTAGGGCTGAGCAACCTCTCCAGCCCGTTTTCTGCTTTCCACAGTGCTGGGGAAAAATGGGAGCAGGAAGGCAGATCCTGCCTCCACCACACTCACTATAGGAATCTTATCCCAAGTGGACAATGTGTTTATGGACTGAAGAGATGCTCACTGGCATCTTTCATACTCACCATATAGAAATTCTCAAGTAGAGATGGAGCCCACGTCAGAAAAGGAGGCAGCGGGCAGTGCTGAAGACTCCTGTGAGTATCAATCCCTCTGAAATCAGCTCCATTCACTACTGTTCACTCCAGTTATGGTGCAAGTTTTATGTGTCACATGAACAATACCCCTGTCTAGGCTCATAATCCCCTGAAAAGAAATCAATGGTTTTGAGGAAAGTGCTATGGGAGTAAGACAAAGTGTGGCCAAATGTGCTCGACAGGACACAGTCGTGCAGTAGGAGATACAGGGCACTGTACGACCAGGGGTTTGTATGCAAAGCAGGGACTTGTAGGGACAAGAGGGGATTTTGTTAGGCACAGGTAATTCTAGCATTTTTCTTTGAGGCAGGGTTTGTCCATACTGCCTAGCTTGGTCTCAAACTACTGAGTTCAATCTTTCCTCCTGTCTCAATTTCCTAAGTGGCTGAGATTTCAGGCACACATCACTTCTCAGGCTAGGGAATTTCAACAGGATCAGGGGTTTGTAGGGACAAACAGGGCTTTGTAGGGAGGCATAAGATACTAGAAAGAGAGGCAAGGCTGTGAAGGAGTGGATCTTGTGAGAAGCAGGACTCGTGGAAAGCAGAACTTCCTAGAAAGCACAGGAGTTTGTAGCAGGTGAGAGCTTGCTGGACGGGACAAAGACTTCCTAGGGAGCAGGCAAGGTTTGTAGAATAAGCAGACCTTGTAAGGATGGGCCTAGGCCACACATGTGAGCAGGGCCTCCGAGGAGGACCCAGGCCACGCAGGAGGCACGGGACTTTGTAGGCTATGTGCAAGTCAGGTGGGGATTAGGAGAAAGATTTACAAGGAGGGTTGGAGCTATATGAAACAGCGAAGCTTTGAAGAAAGGACAGCTGATTCCTAAGGGGAGAAGGGACCTGTGAGTAGACGTAGTATAACCTTGCAGTGGATGGTCTTACACAATGCAACCTAAAAGAAACCCTACAGTTGAGGCCAGCTTGCAGCCTGGGCACCTGTTGGAACCCTCAGTCAGGGGTAGCCTTCTCACAGACCGGACTGCATATATGATTGAATGCACATGCACTTACTTCCTGGCTTTTCTCTCATCTCTTCTCTAAGTTGTAACACAACTGCAGGAAACACAAAGAAAAACATTTCTCTTCCCAGTGCTGGCCCCCACATCATGAATAAGCTCACTTCCAATTACCATTGTCTCCTGGTTTTCTCCTGAAGAGGCAGCAAGCAGTGGACTTCAGACCCCAGTAAGAGAAGCCAGGAGCAGGGCTTCTCAGGAGGGGCAGTGTTTGTGAGGAGCAGGGCTCGGCATGGTGTGGAGGAGCTACTTCCAGCGGAGGGGAGGGGTAGGGCAAAGACTGGGGTTGGCGGATGGAGGCAGTGGGGACTACACTTCTCCAGGAGCAGGGTTCCCAGGAATAGGGCTTCCTGGGTGGAACAGGGCTTCCTAAGGAGGAACAGAGTTCAGGGAGAAAAGCTTTGTAGGAGGGCTATGCTGTTTTTGTGAGGGAACAGGGCACCGGAAAGAAGTGACTAGAAGGGCACGGGCTTGTAGGAGCAGCAGTGCTACATAGCAGTGCAGGCTGCCTCAGAGCTATCTAGCCTCTTCAAGAAGGGACTGGCTTTGTGGAAGCAGGATGATGCAGACGCAGGGCCTTGCCATTTCCACAGAGGCTTTGAGGGAAGGCTGGGGCTTGTTAAGGAAGACAGGGGATTTACAGGGTGAGAGGTAAGGAGTGGCGGGTTCTGTTGTTTGGAACAGGACTCCAAGCTTGTGGCTTTGGGAGGAGCAAGGCCAGCAGGCTTTGAGGGTGAACTGGAACTGTGAGAGGGATCCTGTACTGGTCAGGGCTTGGAGGAGGTCTTGTTAAGAGGTCCAGGGTACTATCTGAGGACAGCTTTATAGGGTGAGGATCCAGGAGTGGGGAACTTAGGGGAGTAGGGCCGTGCAGGAAGCACAGGTTTATAAGAGGATGTTGAGGTTTGAAGAAAGGACTTTGAGAGGAACCCCGCCCGCCCGCGTTGCCTGTAAGAGCAGAGCCCTGTAGAAAGAGTGGGTCCTCCCAATGAGGGTAGTTTGAAAGAACAGGATAGTTCCTTTTGTTGTGTTACAGCCTATTTAGCCTTGTTGGGCATGATTGCCCATATTGTCTCTAGGACAGCTATCCTGACACCAAGCTCCATGGCAGGAGTTAGATTGCTAAGGACTCTTTGTCTTGGCTTCTAGGAAATACCACCTGTAAATTCCCAGCTATGTAAAAAGCTGAACTCCTCAGGTCCAGCCTGGGCACAAGACCCTCCATATCCTTCTAAATTAGAGAGAATAGCCAAGCCTGTGCTGACAGAAACACTTTGCAGTCCAGGCAAACTGTGACCTCCTTTCTCAAATGCAAGTGCAGAAAGTGATTAGCAGGTTATGCTACATGTGTTTTCCTGCTTGGGGCATGGCTTAACCAGGCCCTCTAGTTGCTTCTGGTCAATGACATGCAAGGAGGGTGAAGTGTGTCATAGTCCCTGGACTCCCTGTGCAGGATTCTTCTTGCTCTTTCCTGTTCTGAGCATCCATGGTGAGAGTGGAGACAAGAGGCAGGTCGGATCCAGCTGCATCCCACCTTATTGAGGGCCTGGGCTGTCCTGCTACCGTCATGATTCACTGATCAGTGGGGCACGGGGAAGAGCCTTCCCACCTTCCTGACTTAGAGGCCTTCCTTAGCCCAACTAGAATCTCTGAAGCAAGTGCCATTTAGGGTGCAATGAGACCCAGCTAAAGGTTGACCAAAGACTCTGGAGCCAGACAGCATAGGTCTGAATCCTCGGGCTTGGTGAACTCCGACAAGTGAGCATAAGTCGCAGGTGCCTGAGTTTCTTTCCAGCTAACATAACTTAAGAGGGCTGCTATCAGAACTAAATGAGCTAATACACATTAGAGACTTAAGAGCGACTCTAGGCACACCCGGAATATCTTAATGTCTACTGTTATTTTTGTCATCCTTATCATAACTTTTTGTAAATCTTGCATTGTCACCAGACATAGAAAGGTTAAAATTAGGCATAATCCCCAAATACAAGTCAAGATTTGTGTCATCAGCCATCACAACATTTAGGCCATTAAACATTGCTTAAAAAAGCAAAAAAAAAAAAAAAAAAAAAAAAATCCCTCCCTCCCATCTTCCCATCCATCCATCCATCCATCCAAGAAACTAGCCCAGGAATGCTCAAAGCCAAGTTCTCTAACTGGTGGAGGAAACAGTCCTTCAAATCTCTTGAGACTCTTTGATCTATAATTACTTTTTCTAAAGACTCCCTGGGTTTGGAAAATTTGGTATGTGTGTATAGACACCTGAAGCATTAGTTAAGGGGCACACACATCTTTAGAACAGCTCCTTAATACTCTTATTTATAATCTTAAACACTCAATGAGTATCAATAAAATATGCTATGGAAACTACTTAAAGGGACATTTTCAAGAGAGGTAGCAGTCTATACCAAGTAACGCTAAACAGGCAAACAATAAATATGCAATCAAAAATTTAATAACAAAGATACTATTTTCAACATGGTCAAATATACATGGCTAAGACCAGAATTAAAAAAAAATGTATCCAGCTCACCAGTACAGTCATACAGTTTTGTACAGAACATTCCATAGATCAACAGAAAATACATGAGCACAAAAATAAAAAATATTTAAAGAGAATCTCTAAGCAGCATTTTCTTTCTGCAAAACAGACATAGACCTTGTACTGATTAAATATCTACAAGTGCTTTTCCTTTACAAAAATACATAGATTCTTAATAGACTAAGTCATTAACAATGACCTGGTAATTCTTTCACTTCAATTTGAATGATTCATAAGCTAAATCTTACAACCACAAAAAGGTTTTTATTTGTATTAAGATGTTATCACTCTTGACAAAAAGCTTAAAATATTTCGTATTTCAAAATAAAATTAGCAACATAACTCTACAATATATTCTGTGCTAGATTTACTGTGAGGGCTATTCTAAGAAATGATTGCTGTTGAGTTACCAGACACAGGAAAGTGAAGGAACACATACGCCCCACCCCACGCTCTTGTCCTGGACCACAGCTTCATAAGGACACTTAGGCCCCCACCCCATTCTGAAAAAGACTGCAAAAGAAAACCGGCCTTCAACAGTGCCAGGGTGACCTCCAAATAGACACATATGTAGAAAGAGCCGCTCCTGGTCCCATGTCAATACACCAGACTATGTAGAGATGCCCTCAGAATGGTTAGTCTTCATTTGTGCTACAGTTGGTTTTCTAGTAAGTACTACAAGACCGAAGAAAACTAGGCCTAGTATTTAACATATCTGTTACATTGATTCTAGATTCAAAGACAATTAAGATGAAAACATTTCTGGGAAGCCACCATTTTGAATCATGGAAAAGTGGATGAGGTTAGACACACCTGCACGAAAATTTAAAGCAGTTCTTTTGAAATGTTTAATTTTTATCAGTTTCTGAAAAAGTGCCCAAACATTTTAATTCTACTAGAAAACATGATGATGTAAACTTGCTTTTTTGTGAAAATCATATTCTAGGAAGAGAAAGACTTTCAAATGACCCGAGAAACACCATGGCTTAACACAACGAAAGCCCTACTGTCTACTGGCATTGTATTGTATCTTAACCTGTTTTCAGTCAGAACACACTGAGCAAAGTCCATCAAGTAAATCCAAACAAGTGGTGATCCTGTGCTCTGAGGGCTTCTGAGTCTTTAGTGACCCTGAAACTGTTCAACAACTCCTGAAGCAGCAGACCTAGCAGACATGCCATGTCCCTTATTGCTCTCCAGAGGATTTACATACTGAAAACAACTGTAACAGCATTTCAAGTTTTTATGATTCTAATCTAGAAAAGATTTGGCAAATTCATACTGATTTTTTTATTGATATAAAGGGTAGATTTCTAGAGAACTCCTTATCCAGAGGAGTGGATGTGGAGGGATACAGCTCAGTTGCAGTGCTTGCAGACCAGGGAACACAGGACTGTGGGGCTGTCTCATCCACTCTGCAGAAGGTCTAGCTCAGGGAGATTTTACCTCAGTGGTGGTCCAAAGCAGACCATCAACCCCAGAGAAAGAATGGCGTACTGGGACAATTTTCAGTGCTCCACTGTCAATATCTGGCCACAGGGCTAAGTTTAATAACAATAAAGTGGCTGCTGAGAAAGAGAGTCACTTTTAAATAAAAACTATCACAGGCCCTTATGGAATTTTGCTTTTAAAAATAGCAGAAGCACTTCTGCTAATCCAGCAGAATGTTCTGTGCTCTACGGAGGCAGGCCTGTCAGCACTTCTACTAAAGCCTGTCTTCAACAAAGCTGCACACTTGACTAAGAACCCAGGAGCTAAACAGGCGTCCTCTCTTTCATACCACCTCTAGGGAATAAAAGGCTTCTTAAAAAAATTAAAATCTCAATTTTCTAAGTTCCTTTTTCTCCCACTTTTCACTGGGGAGGATATTTGTTTTCTTTCTCATATTTGAGGATTTTCTAAGGTCTACCAGATGTAGCTGGAAAAAAAACCATATTTGAAGGGAAATACACTGACTGTAGCAAAAGAGGCATTTGACTCATCCCACCAAGAACTCCAACTGCAGTGCCTTCATTGGCAATGTTTTGGTAAGCAATCAAGGTTACTACCTATTTACCGTCAGGTCACAATCTACTAGTTTCCATCTTCTGAACTGTCCAAACTGTCTCCAACATGGTTATTAACAATAAAATGTCTTTGGTGATACAAAACTTTTTGAAAAAGACTTTAGCTTTTAAGTACCCACTTAGATATGAAGCCATTTATGAGACAGGTACAGATAACTGGAGACTTATGCAGGTAACCTAAAACAGAAACGCACTTTAGCAATGAGGCACTTTCTTTTAAATAGTCAGTAAAGCTTAACAGTTTATAATATTATATAACACAATGGTTTTATTACGGACTCAGTTCAAATGAACATTTGTTCTCGTTCACTACGTTTGTACAATGTGGCACATTAGTACGGGGCAGATGCTTAGTGAATAAAGAATAAAGAATATTTAAAAGTTGTCAAAAACATTACTCGTTACCCAAACCTCAGACTTAATATAATCTCATCAACGAACCTTTTAGTTTAATTTTCAGGACCGACTGAGAAAAGGACATTTTCTTTCTCTATTAACTTATGTGATCACTGCAATTTGAAGTGATTCTTACAGACCACAGGCATTCTTTATATTCAAGATTCCTTGGCCCTTTTCTTTAGGGCTGATTTTTAAGGCAGATAAAACAGGTAATAAAATCTTTTCTGGAGTAGGGTTCTTTAGTTTATTGCTTAAGGGACAACAGATTGAAGACTAACGTTCATGTATTCTTGAGTGTATGGGTTCAGGGCTATTCTAGAGGGTTTTGTTAAGCAACCCTGTACATGTAAAGTTGGCCACACACAGTGCCTGCTCATGTTTCCTACAGCGGGTTCCTTACAAGGGCAACTAAGTGGGAATTTGGTGCATGTCACACCAGACAAGAAAGTGGTCTACACTTGGCTGATATACCAGAGGAGGCTAGCTGAAAAAGCCTGATTCCACTAGCAACACCACATTACTCATGTTCCCATGTGACACCAGCCATCCTTAATGGTATGTTTTGGAACACAGTCTTTTACATCTCAGTGAAAATGTCAATGCATAACATTAAATAAAGAAACTTTTATAAAGTTGCTTCCTTTCATAACTATTCCCTATGTGTCCCTGGAAAATAGTCATAACACGTGATCAGGCAACAAGCAAAATTTAAAGAGACCTTGTATATAAAATTCACCTATGGCCTTACATCTTGATGAGGAGCAAAATAGCCAAGTCTTAGTGTTTGGTTTTCAAAATTGATTTTGACTTAAGTTAATTAAAATTAACCTTCATATTTAAAATATACTTATCTAAATGTGACAAACTGTAGTATCTTTAAAATTTTCTTAGAGATAACTAGGAACTAGATTTTACAAAACATCAAAATAATTTCTGTAGTTAGATAATAGATTCAGGTTTTTGGCCAAGCATAATGGTCTAAACTTTAGAGTAAATCAACTATCTTTTAAATCCTGCTCGTGAGTTCTTCCAGAAACAGCCCATCTATAACAACCTGAAGTTAAAGCGTTGCTATGGCCTTCTAATGCAGCAAACTTTAATATACCTTTCGACTTGAAAAAAGATGTAAGGAAAAATCATAAACTTTCAGCCTTTTATATTATAAAATACTCCAAGATTGAGCTTCACTTCGTATATTTCTTAGAGCTGTACGATGTTTTATTTCTACGAAGCACTCTGATAATCAGAAAGCATCAGCTTGTGAAGTATTGTACAGGGAAATGTAGAGCACCTGTGTTCACAGTCTAAAAACGATGTGTGGAACACACGGTGCTCTTATCAGATTTCTGAAAAAAGTCATTTTTCCTATTTTTTCCCACCTGTCAGAAGTTAACTTGTTTGTTTCAAAGCAACCAATAGACATGTTTCACAGTTTTCTTTTCAACTATGTATTTGACAAGATCTAAAATGTTTTTCATGTAATAAGATAACAGAGGACCCTGACTTGCAGGCTAATTTCGTATGTGTGGAAGACTTAACCAAACTGTCAATATCAAGGACATTGTCATAGTTCTGACTTCTACTACACTCACCTTCAATGAACTCACAGTGAAAACAACAATCCCACTTCATGTTTACTACAGTATCTAAAATAAAATATCCCCAAACCACCAATTTTGGTTAGAATATTTATCTATTACATAGCATTTATTTTGTGGGTATGGTTTGGAAATGTGATATGCAGCTAACAATCTGGATCAGTAACTTGAGATTTTGGAAATCCATAAATGAGCGAATATTATCTAAAATCCTAGTATTTAAAACCATTATACATAACCCTCTGCATGCCACAACACATGCCTAAGGCCAACTTAAAAGAATGCTTTCACAAAACGGCATCAACAATGCCATGATGCACACACAACACAGGCTAGACAACAAATGGAGTTTTGTAGAGCAACACCCACTTGCCCTAAGACAGTAACAAACATCAACATACTCACACATTAATTTTATTAGACATCAATATGATCAGCTGCCAACATTATGAACTTCAGTTGTCCAAGTCACATACGTTTTCAATGTGAAGGGCTAACACGCCTTCCTGTGCAATGGTAGAGACTACCCAGACATTCAGGATAGCTCCAATTGTAATGTGCTCTGGTCAAATGATAACTGGAATTCTTCACAAAAGGACTTGCACACTCAAGAATGAGCTGGCATTTTGGTTTTTTTTTTTTTTTTGGCCGTTTATTCTTTTTTACATAAAAGTTTACCAAGAATAGGACAGTGGCTCAGAAACCACTCTTCTAAATATATTTTTATACAAAATAATTTCAAGATATAATTATACTAGTTCTTGTACAGTACTCTATTTTAACAAGAATAAAAGTATTAAGTATGTGAAAACACCACAAGGATTGAGCCATTTTACTAGTGTAATTAACATTAGAACAATCTTGCAACAGGCAAGCAAAACATTGAGAAAGCAGAGTCACGGCTGTACTCCTAGCTGATTTCAGCCGTGCTTTGCACACTGTGAGACGAGACGAATATCTTATGCAGATGGTCAGTAGCAGAAGGGCACTTGGATTGCTCCTAGTAGAAACAACATGAAGGAAACTGACAATGTTGAGACAGACAATGGCCTTATGTGCATGCTGAAAATCAGATCGTGTCTCTCAAGTCCACACACCGCTCACTGTGCAATCTGCCGACGAGTAAACAAATAGTGCAGGGTTCATTCAGTGCAGTCTGGGCTCCTTGGCCTACCCAAAGTCAATTCTTGGTCGATACTGCAATACCATAGGGTATGACTAAAAAAAAAGAAAAGTATGAGTAAGACTGTGTTTACATAAAAACAAGTTCATACAGAAAAGCTTTGGAGAATTGGGGATTATAATTTATATTCCCTGATAATAGTGATGACAAGTTAAAATTTAAGTTGTCAATTAAGATTCAAGTTACTATCAGTACCTCTCCTCCCTTCCTCCTTCCCCTCTCCTCCCTTCCTATAGAGTGCCTGCAGAAGACTACAAGCTGCATCCCACCAGCAACTCTGTGGGCTAAGCATTTGAGTCCTGGATTCTCCCAGAGCTGCTGCTGGTGAAAACCCACTGAACCACTCCAGAGTAAGAGACCCTGTTCTGCAAATGGGTGAAACTGGAATTTATACACTATTGTTCATACATTTGACACTCTTTCCTTCAGTTTTTTTTTTTTAATTTTAAAATGGTCTTTAGAAGTATTGAAAACATGTTCCTATTACACCGATTGGTGACCACCTCCTTTCAATATGATTTAGTGTTCACAGCTACAGCATGACCACACAATCCTAGGGAGGGAGAAGCCTCCTGTATATGGAGGCAGGGGCCACATTCCCTCTCTGTCTGCTTCACCTTCACTACCACAGACAAACAAATCATCAGAAAGCAGTTTGGAGAGTCACTGATTTTCCTGTTCTAAACTTTGCAGGTTTCCACTTTTGAAGGAAGATCCAATGAGCTACCTATCATGGAATCCAGAAGAGGCTGAGATGGCCACTGGCCAGTGTTGTGCTATCTCAGGGTAGGTGGGTGAAAAGCCTTCAGTGCAGAGAACCCTGTGTTCTTTACTATAGGAAAGAAGGCAGACTGAGAGTCTACAACCCCAAGATGTCCTCTCAGCACTTACACACATGCCGCACACAGAGAGACTGGATGCTGCTATGTACTAACTTGCAGTTAGGGTAGGAGAGTGGGAAAGATGCCACAGGCCTTGTTCTCAGCGGAGGAATCACACAGCTGCTGCTTCTGATCTCATGAGCTACCACAGGAGCCTCTGACTTGTGAGGTTCCAATGGTCTTAGCCTTATTCTGCTTTTTAATTTTGTTTACTTGGACTCATCTTAAGTTTTACTCTGGTTTTCCAGAACCAGCTTACAACTAGGTTAGTTAGCACAAAGTTCTCTATTTCTGAAGCCCAGTTAGATTTTTGAGGTCACTGACACAGCCACCTTATCTGACTTTACTATGCCCCATTCATTCTATTTCCCTCCAACCCCCAGCTTACCCTTTGTTACAGTCTTTGAACTTTCTATTCCAGACTGAAGAATCTGCACACTTCTGCTATTAACTCCCCATTTTAGAAGACATTCATTACACAGAGAAGCCCAGCAACAGTTCTACTGAAGGTGAGAAACAGACAGAGGAAAGGGCTTGGTTGCCAACGGCTGAGATTTTCTGTCTGGGGCTGAGATTCTTTTTTTTTTTTCTCTCCCCACTCCCCAAAAACTTGTGTTTGTTCTGTGGACACATGAAGTTCAATAATTTTACTGAGATTCCTCCCCCTCTTAATTTGGCAATTTAATAAACATAAAATATATTATTTTTACTTTATTACTTGACTTCTAAAGTTAATTACATGTATATTTTGTCAACTATATTTCCTTTCATAGCTTGTCCAATTATTGAAAGTTAAACTTTTTCATACAGATATATAGTAGTTGTTATATTTAATGGCATTAAACCATTTCCTTTCAGATACTGCAAAAAACTGAGATTTCTGCCTTGTACTTTTCAATACTAATAGTTACATCACGATTTGTCCCCTTTAATTTTCAAAGGTACGGTGTGAAAGATTGTCTCTGCTATAAAATCATTTTCCCAACTGTATTTTCTTCTTCACCTTTTCTATGATCATTCTGAACAGTTACTATTTTGACCCATCAGGAGTATGGACCTGTATATAATGAGGTTTTATGTTGAAGTGTCTTGCTGCAATTCATGAAGAGTCCTAGGAGATCTGCATCCAACCTCCAACACTGCGTCTTTGAAGATATCATTTCCAACCACCCCGTGTACTGTCGCTCCAGTGCCACTGGCTTCCTTCAGATCCTGAGTGGTAAGATTCCTGTTTCTCAGGGTCATTGTGTTGTTCCCTCGGCTTTGTGTTCTCTATTGTACATTCACGGGGTTATGTCTTCCTTATAATCCAAACCGACCACACCAAAAAACTTCTTCAGTTATTTTACTGTACAAAATATATCCTCTCTCTCTCTCTCTCTCTCTCTCTCTCTCTCTCTCTCTCTCTCTCTCTCTCTCTCTCTGTGTGTGTGTGTGTGTGTGTGTGTGTGTGTGTATGCTCATATAGTTGTATATATGCATCTCTCTGTGTGTGTATGTACATTTGTGGAGGCTAAAAGTAGTCATGGGTATGGTTCCTCTGGGACTGGCCACCTTATTGTTTGAGACAGGGACTCTCATTCCCCTGGAGTTAGCCAATTAGGTAAGGCTTGCTGGCTAGTGAGTCACAAGAATCTACCTGCCTTTGCCTCCAGAGTACTCTGTACACCTGCCCAGTTTTATATGGGTTCTGGGATTGAATAAAGGTCCTCATGCCTGCAGAACAAGCAGGTTACCAACTAAGACACCTACCCAGCCCTCTAAAGTACATTAAGTAGATACTTAAAGTTTCCCCTGGACACTGAACTTTCCCTGTTTTTTGTTTTTTTGCTTCTATGTTCTATGAGAGAAAAGTTGTTTAATGTTTTCTTCTATAGCCCAGGGCTAGAATACCTCAGGCATACTTAAATAGCTCAAAAGCATTTGTTAAAGAGCCTTTCTTTCTGCCTCTGCCCTTGGAGCCACTGCGCTCGGGACCACTGCAATCGGGACCACTGAGCTCAGGCTCCTGGACCAGAACTTACTCTGGAGCAATTCTCTCCTCATGCATGTGGAGGTCAGCACCTGATGTGAGCTCTTAGCTTTATAATGCACTGTTGTACAAAGGTGCTAGTGATCATGTCCCATTTATTACTTACCTGAAAATGTGACTGACTGGAAACACCCATTTCCTGATTAACTTTAGTATAACTAACTTTGCTCAGTTAAATAAATCTTGTGAAAGTATGCAGAGTCACATTTAACTTCATAATTTAACTTCATGCAGAGTCTGACATCTATGATGCCATTTAAAGTCTTTGTGTGTGAAACAGAATTCTGAATAGGTCTGAGTAGGTCTTTGTTTTGAGGAAATATATATTAAAAAATTTTGTGATCACCTGTCCTTATATTTGACTTATTTTTTAACAGTTTTATTAAAAAATAACAAACTAAGATGCATATAAGGAGACAAAGAGGAGACAGAAAATGTGAAATATTAACTGGTCAATCTAGGTAAAGGATGTCTTTGAAATAGTTACTTCAGTTTTCAATTTTCAAACTTCAAACTAACCAGCTAGTAGAAAAAATGAGCACTAACACTGGATTTTATCAAATGTCTTTTCAGGACTTAGTGATTTTTATTTTGGAGTACTCATAAAAAATACTAGCTTGTTTTCTGTCTGTCTCTCTCTAATATTAAGCTAATCTTGCATTTCTGATAAAAATTCTACCAGGTCTTGACTTTATCCTCTTAGGATATTTTAGTACATTATTTAGTATGCTATTTAATATCTCTGCATTTATATTCAAAGTGAGACTTGGTTCTAGTTTTTAAAAAGATTTTTTTTTTAAATTTTAAACTATGTATATGTATGGGTCTGCGCATGTGTGAGTACAGGTGCCCAAATTGTCCAAAGAGGGGGTCCATTCCATGGTGCCACCTGATGTGGTTGCTATGAATGGAACTCTGGTTCTCTGCAAGACCAACGTACACTCCTAATGCCTGTACCACCTCTCCAGCCCCTTGGTACTAATTTTCTAACTGAATTCTCTGTTAAGTTTGCTGGCATATTGATGCTCCCTTTAGGAAATAATTTTGGAAAAATTTAAATGTAAAATTTAATTTTCTTACAAGATTGTTAACCACAATGAAGTGTTGAATAAAGAAAAGGAAGTGAGTGCGTGGGTGCAGATTTGTCTTATTTCAATGTTCTTCAACAGTTAGCATCAGAGCTAAAGAGCAACTTCATCTCTCAGGACACAGCTATCAACACGAAGACAAAAAGTGGAAGCCTACGGTTATCACTATGATCTATCAGTCCTACCGTTTGGATTTTACACATTTCACTACATCAACTCAACTGTTCACTCAGCCCTCTCCCTCACAGCTTCCTTCCTGGGTGGTTTTCTCTCTGCCTGTCTAGACGGTATGTTAGGTTACTCCATTTCTAAAAAAAAAACTAGGACTTACGCCCACGCCAGGTGGTGGTGGCGCACGCCTCTAATCCCAGCACTCGGGAGGCAGAGCCAAGCAAGATCTCTGTGAGTTCGAGGCCAGCCTGGACTACCAAGTGAGTTCCAGGAAAGGTGCAAAGCTACAGAGAGAAACCCTGTCTCGAAAAACAAACAAACAAACAAACAAACAAACAAACAAAAAGAAATTATAGATGTGCTGCTTATTAAAATTTTTGCTTAGGGATTTTAAGTATTTTTTTAAGATACAATGTAAACTAATTTGTCTCAACCTCAGAACTGCAACACTGAAGTTTACTAGTTACTGACTACTAGGAACTAGACTGATGACTTTCTTAATTACTGGGGAAAGGGCAATGGATTATTTTAAAGAAATACTACAACTCACCCATGAGATTAAGACTGGGCATGTTATCTCTGCACTTAGTAATATAGTATTTGTGCCTTACTGTAGTGCACAGACTCTTCTGTTTTTCATTTAAAATATTTATTTTTAAACATATGTATGTATGTGGGCATGTGCATTATTAGTGAGGGTGTCTATGGAGCCTAGAGGTCTCAGATGCCCTAGACCTGGAGTTATAGTTATGAGCCACCTGATGTGGGTTCTGGGAATCAAAATTGGTTCCCGTTTTTGAACCGCTGAGCCATCTCTCCAGTTCCTTTTCCAAATTTCTAAAATTTGTTTTTATTAGAAAAGTTTTTCTTAGACACAAATTTAAGGTCCTTGTGTGTTACTATGTGATCTCATACTCATTTCTCTGTGGTAGCCCGGAGCAGACGTTAGGGCTGGGCCCAGCAGCCAGATCACAATTAGAATTAGCCCTAGCTCTATTTAAAGTCACTCAATTTGACATTTCATCTCAATACAGGACAGATTAGAGATTTCTCAAGGGGTGAAATAATTAAAAATTCTTGATTCATAAATAATAGCTGTTATACATACTTTCATTTTTTAGTTCAGTAAAATGGTTAACTCGGGAGAACTACAATAATGGGAAACTTGTTATTTAAGTTTGAAAAGACTTTAAAAATTGGTTTTACAAAGTGACACGTCTGAGAACTTGAGTTTGGGATGGGAGCGGTAAGCACAGGGCACTGTGATGGTCCTATGTACCGTCATGAGTGCCTCTTACCTGATACCAAGTGCCATCCTGAGAGCAGACTTGCGAGGCTGAGCAGTTCAGACAGCGAAACTGCGGAGGAGACGAACTCATCAGATAAGAGGCATCCACAACGGGACATATTTAAAACGTGTTATTTAAAGTAGTTTAACGTCAAACATAAGTGCCAACATGAGAAATTTAAATAAACACTGAGGAATGGTGTGGCTTTTTTTGAGGGGGAGGGGAAATATTTAATAACCTGGTGGTTGGTAAATTTTAGTGTTAATTTTATCATTTATCTATGAAGGTTTTTGTTTGTTTTTAATATTCTAAACTTAGCAATATGGTATCCTACCCTTTTTTTTTTTTT
This sequence comes from Peromyscus maniculatus bairdii, assembly GCF_049852395.1. NCBI lineage: Eukaryota > Metazoa > Chordata > Mammalia > Rodentia > Cricetidae > Peromyscus > Peromyscus maniculatus. The sequence continues at coordinate 188,663,713 of NC_134852.1, read as the reverse complement.
TTTAAATCTCATTTCCAAATGCTAGTTTCTGGGAAATCCTCATCTCCTAGTACAGAGGGTCCCACCACTTTCTCCTTTGAGTACAGAGTGGGGACCATCTTTCTCCCACCTGCTCCTGAGGTCAATCTCCCCTACACCTCCTCTTCAGCTACTCTGAGGGCAACACTATCGGAACTCTGGGGGACATGGAACTTCATTCAGTCTCCAGGGGCCGATCCACTGCCCTCTTCCTTTCATACTGCTCAGGTCAGTCTTGATCCCACACCTGTTCTAATAGCACGGATGAGCTCCGAGTCAGTCGGACACTGTTCATGGTCTTAATCACTATACAACTTATACTTTTAAGTTATGTACATATTTAACACCGTATACTCTTCCAAATGAAAAATAGATATATAAATAGCTGAGAATTAAACACAGAAAAATACAAGTTAGAATTAATCAGGAAAAATTTAACTTCCCAAAGTAGACTTCTTAAGGCTCTACTTTGGAAAATGATAAATTTCACCAATTTTTTTCTGGAAGTTGGTCCTTTCTTATGCACAGAGCTCATCATCATGCTCTAAGGACAGCCTGACACTTCGGTCCTTACTGACTCGGATAGGTCTGCAAGCTCTAACCTACCACAGTTTGTCTGACTGTGCAAGTTGCAAAAATCATTCAGTAAGATTACAGAGTTAGATTTCATTAATTTTTTCCTATTAATTTCTTTGGTATCGGTTAAAACAGATGTGTGGTTTTTTTTCCTCCTAAAACTGCCAGATTGCAAATGAAGCAATGAGAGACGGTCATGATTGCTGGCATCGCTGAGGCTGCAGGAAGAGGTGGAAGCTGCAGGAGCATCTGGGAAAAGGCAGCTAGACTGAGGGAATGCAACCTACCCACAAGAGAGTGAGCAGGAAGAACACAGGTCTCTGATGGATGCCTAGGGGGAACAGACAGATGCTGACAGGAGTTCTCACGGAGTGGAGGAAGAGTGGATGAAGATCATAATGCAGTTTAACAGAGACACTGTTACTTTTCTACATTTATTAGATTAGGCATTCTGCTAAGTACTTTAGCATATAATATTAATTCTTGCTAAATTTTCCTACACAGATACTGTTACAATGATCCCCAAAACAGGAAAATCTGGGAAGCAGGACACAGCTAGGGGGAAAAAAAGCTACAACATATAGCAAGAGGTTAAGTGTTCAGAACACACAAGTTCCTAGAAGTCAACAAGAAGACATACTCATGATTAAAAAGGCAGTGAATATGAACACTTGCAAAGATGCTATATTGCTAATGAGTGTCAAGAAGTCGGAAGACAGGCCTCTTATATATTACTGGTATGACTATAACTTGTGAAACTTTTTTGAGGACAATTGACAACCTCTCACAATGTAAAACTTAGCCCATTGTAAACTTAGCAACAGGCAATGGGCACATGCCTTGGACTTTATACAGCACTGCTTGTAATGTTAAAAAAAATGAAACAAAACACCAATGCCCACCAAAATAGTTAAATTATGCTAGTCACACAAACTGAATTGTACCAATATATTAAAAAAAAAACCCTTCAAAATGTAATGGCTTTCCATAAGACATATCAAATGAGAATAAAGTTGCTAGCAAAATGTATGATTCCATTTATGTCTCGGAAAACTGATGATCACTGGCACTGGTATTATGAAGAGAAATACTTGAGTGAGGTGACATCAGATGACTGAGTAACCCCTGACTGAAACACGAATCTCATCTCCATGCCTTCAACTTGTAGAAGCCACAGAAGAAACCTGGCCACAGATCACAGTTCCCAAACCTCACTCTAAAGATCAGGTGTTCTCACATGAGTAGAGCTTTCTAGAAATGAGTCTCAGGCCAGCCCCAAGCCTACTGAGTAGAACTGTACTTTGTCATCATGCCCAGAGCACTTGTATTGCACTAAGATTTAAGAAGCACTACTGTTAAAGTGTATTTATCCTGCTAGTCATCAACAGATCAACATTCAGCACAATAATCATCAAGCAAAAATACTGTTATAGAATTGATAGCAGCTATTTGACCAAGTGTTTGTTTTAATTTGTAAGGATAAAGCTATTTAAAAATAATTTATCATGATGGAGACAAGGTCTAAGAAGGGGTAGAGGCCACCTATGGTCATCTTTTCTGAAAGGGACTCAGCTCGAAGGGGACCTAAGCTGGGAAGAAGGAAAGCACTACCACAGAAGCTGGATGGTGCCGAGGGATGCTTGTAATGGTTACTGCACAACTGGAAGGGAAACTCACTTCCCTGAGACTGGTTCTGGGAGGACAAACAGGGGGAGGGAGGGTGGACATGAATATGCAGTACCCTTTCCTGAGGCTAAGGACTCAGGTGGAGACTCAGGACTCCAGTGTGATAGGAGTGGGAGCTACACACGGAGTCACAGGCTGAGTAAAATTACAAGCGGACATTCCGTAACACTGATAAGAAAGAAAAACTGCAAAGATGCCAGAGACGGCTAAAGTAACCCAGAAATATAGTCCAGTGCCAATCAGAGACCCATTCAAAAGCTCATCTCAGAGAACAGGTAAAACAATGTAACGTGATTTTAAAAATTGAATTGTTGTCTCAATAGGTACAAATACACACACACACACACACACACACACACACACACACACACACACACACACACAGCAATCTAGCAAGCACAACTATTGACCTATATAAGACATGTTATGACTTCAAAGAAAATGAGCAATTGAAAGGTTTTAGACAAGAGTTTTATAAAAGCTGCATTAAGCACAGTGCTGGTTCAGAATAATATCTGTTTAAAAAAGAATGTCCAGAACATACACAGACATGTGTGTACACACATGCATGTACAGCATCTTCAAACAATGAGGAGCAGTTTGGAGTGTTCAATAAACTGTATTTCTGGTTAAAAAAATCTTCAGAATAAACTAGATTCTTAACCTTGCTGTGTGTAAATGAATCAATTTTAAGTGCACTAGAATGTTGTAACAAAGCACTAGAAGCAAGCAAGAGAACCTAACAGTAGCTATCAGCACAGGAACAAGCTGATCCTGCCACCCAGGGCCATGCTAGTTAGCAATGCCAGCAGCAGTACTGAACTGGCAGGCATCCCAGCCTCCTGCCTGTATGGATGGGATGACCAATCTCAAAACTACAGACACTAGCAAAACCAGGGTTAAAGAACAAGCCATCTCTCCAGGACCAATTTTAAAAACTTCGATAAAAGTGTATCTCAACTAAAAACCTGAAACCTCAGAAATGTGTGACCAGAAATATAATTACATAAAGACTGATTTAGTTGGCGATCTATTAGTAAAAAGCTTACGAGTTAACCCTTTCATGCTTTGACATTAAAATAACTGGCAATGCTGAGCTTGATGGCCCATGTTTCTAATGAGGCAGAGGCAGGAGGATATTAGTCTGAGGCCAGTTTTTGTTGCAGTGTGCTCTGGGCCAGCTTGGGCTAAATAGTAAAATCTTCCTTCAAAAAATACTCCCCCACCCAGACACATACAAATGGACACCATGGACAACTTTCAGGAGAGTACTTGTGACAGACAGGTGAGCCCTAGGAGAGGTAACCTTTGAACTGTAGGCCAGTCTATTCAGTGATGAGTTCCAGCACTCACATGCTGAAAGGCCCACTGAACTAGCAAAGACAGACAAAGTGACATTTCCTGCAGCACTATTACTGTGAAATTAGAGTACCTGCTTCTAACTGTGCAGACTTACCCTCTGCGGTGTGCACCTGGCATCTCAAACACTTCAGGCTTAAGGAGCACATGAAAGCAATGTACATGCAACCCTTAAAGCCCATAAACAAGGCAGGTTTTATTTATGCAATACAAATGTATTAAAAAGATGAACCCTAAAGCAGGCTGATGAGTTCTTCAAGTACACACAACTAGCAAGTCACTGACACTAGAATGTAAGTTTTCTTTCCTGGTCCTGAGATATTTTTGTCAGTGACTAGAACACTGAACCTCGAAGAGATTTTTATCCATGTGAAACCAGATAGGAAAACAACAAAAATAGAGATTTAAGAATGTAGGTGCTTCAATATCATTGTATTATCACATTTTCTTCTGAAAAAGTAGACAAATATCTTAACCACTATATAGTACAAGGATTTTTTTTGAGGTTTTCTAACAGTTCAATAGATGTTACTTTAATGTGATGTCAGTATACCTCTGAACTACTGAAACACAGCAACCATCATTATTTGTAAATATTACACTGTGTGATGTAATAACTAAACTTTGTGCTGTATTTCATAATTAACATTTTCATAAGAAAATGTAATAAAACCTGGTAGAAACATTGTAATATTTAATGCATAACACACTGCACTATAAACATCACACTCTTAATTTTCCATGGGTAAGTTTGGGTGTTAATTACTGCACTTTCTAATCAATCTTAGGCATAGTTATATATTCACATCATGAGGGAAATCTCTGGTAACATTACAATAGTGTTCCTTATTCCCAGCCGGGCTTGTAATACAGTATGCAGAGGGCCTCACATTTCCCTAACATTCCTGGCTCAGGTGGACTCAAAGGGTTAACCTAAGCAAAAATACTTAAAACACACAAAAAAAAAATTTTGGGGGGAGGAAGAGCTGATCTTAGGTTTTCTCCTGTGAACAATTTCTTCCTCATTATTAGGGCCCAAGGCACAATAATCTATTCCCAGATAATCAGAAACCTCCACTAATTCACTCATACTCCTAAGTCATTTTTAGTGCTTATCTAATCCTACCCATGTGTTCTCTCTATCACAACCCCAACAATTCCCCTTTCTGACTGTTAGTGCTATCAGGGCAGAATAGAGTCTATTGATCTCAACTCACAAACTCACATTTCTAGTAGACACGAGGATTTAAAAAGCACATGCCACCTCTGCTCTCAGGCCAGCAGAATCCTGGATGTATTTATTGCTGGACTTAAAAACTCACCTTCAAAATATTTAACATAGACATTGATCTTGTACTTCGAACAATTTTTAGGTGCTAGAGAATAAAGAGGAACCAGTTTCTTCTTTCCCCAATTAATTTCCTAAAGCTCCTAACCCATACTGTTAACTTTAAATTATGTAAGAATATATAACTAAATATACACATAGGTAAATATAAAGAATTTACATTTTCTCCTCTTAGTCGCCATCTTGTCATATAGATGAATTCCATGGTATGATCCTTCCCCATAATTTCACCATTGCACAGCACATCCAACTTGAAAAAGAATAATTAAAATATATCAGTCCAATGGAAATTTCAATTTATACATTTTCATATTTTAAAAGACCCAACTAGATATACCAACATAAAAGTATCAGTTTAAAAGAACAGTGAATACTTTTATTAAAACCTCTTCCTTACAGAATGTTAATAGTTCAGCTGTAATTAGATTAAACATTTATCTTGTGCTATACAACCGTATCTCAAGCTGATACAGTTTATAAATGCAATGCCAACCATCTTGATTCATGTTTCTGCAGTCCTATAGGTTTTATTCTGTAAACCCGGGACAACTCTTACTGAATGAGAAGAGTGTAGCAAGAGTGCAGAAGTGTAGCAAGCTCATTCTAAATCCACCACTCAGGATCCTCTGAAGTTCCCAGGATGGGGCATTCCAACTGTGGCACAGAGCTGTGTTCAGGGCTATCTAGCCTCTCTGCTGTATTTGTGATTCTCCTCACCTTGCAAGAAATGTCAAAACAAACTGTACTTACAAAGCCTCCCCCTCTTGTTTGAGGCTACAGGAAACCAACTCTAAAGCTCTGAAAGGCCACAAGACTTGGTGTATGGTTCACTAATTCAACAAACAATATATAATGAATGTTTACCAAAGATCCCTATAAATGAAATGTCTCAGTCCTCTAGTTTCTAGTGAAAGAAACTGCTTAAGATTTATTTCAAGTGTGGACGGGGAGAATGAGTTTTACAAAGATCTGAATCTACCTACACAAAGGCTGCAATTTTGAACTTTGAAGCCTAACACAAAATAGTCCCAATTATATTAGATATATGAACTAAATTATTGATATTTGAATGATTTACGGTGATATATAAGCCTTGAAAATTTTCAGTTATTTTATTAACTCTTACAAGAACAAAGTAGACACCTCTCTTTATCTTGTCTGTGAAACAAATTCCTAAGCCAAGTTGTAAAGTTGCAATTACTAATCAGGCAGGCTGTACCCACAGTCATTAGCAACTGAACCCCCTGTCCCAGTTAGCATTGTTGTTACGGAAATTTTAGACATTTCATTAAATCACAGGCCTAGATGCCGGGCAGCAAAATGGGAGAACAATCTGTATTTTAAAGAAAGCAAAGGACAAGTTCTTTGATTGGGATAAGATAAAGAACTGTTAAAAAAGAAAAATCATAGTACATGGCAGAAGACAGAGAAGAGTTTTCTTAGCTCCAGGACTTTCTGAAGAAAATTAACTCAGCAACAGAGTTCTAAAGAAATAAAACTATACATGATACTTTTCATGAATAAAACAAAACAGAGAAATAATGCAGTAAAATAATTTCATTGTATACTTTTCACTATAGATGATATCTGTAAGTTGTTAATCTTTTATGTTTACCATGATCTATTTTTATGTACACTGGTGTTTTGCTTGCATGTATGTTTGTGGGAGGGTGTCAATTCACTTGGAGCTGGATTACAGATGATTGTGAGCTACCATGTGGATGACGGGAATTGAACCTGGGTCCTCTGGAAGAGCAGTCAGTACTCTTAACTGGAGAGTAATCTCTCCAGCCCCATATCTGTAATTTTTTAAAACCACAGAACCAAACTAATAAAAAAAATTTAACCCAGACTAGTCATCAGCCACATGAGACATTTTTATTAGGTTCAAGGTCAGATGCTTTCTTAGATAGACTCCTTCCTGTCAAGGTCTGTGCTTAAATCCCATCACACTTCAGTTCTTTCCTTTAATAAGAGACTTACAGTCTCATGCAAAGTCACACATCTTTGCCTGTACTTTGGCCCCTGCTCCAGCTCACCACCAGGATAGGGAGCCTGCCCATACTTCAGATCCATTTCCCATTTGCCATTTGAGGTTTGTATTTTGTCCTCCAAGTCTCAAGGGATATCACAGAAAAGGAGAGAAAAACTTCCAGAGTTAGAGGACAGCAAGATAGGCAGCAAAAAGAACTCTTCTGGACATGACATAGTCTCTGCACTAATGGACTTCCTGCAGCTACAGTTATCCACGTAAGACCTGCACAAGGCTGGGTAGAGCATCATTTCATCACAGATGGGAGGAGTCCATGAGGCCCCATCCCACGCTGGTAACTACTGGCAATTAATGGTTACTTGGGGAAGGGGTCATTTCCTTTGGTGGTGTAGCCAGTCTAAGTTGTCCCTGTTCTAGTAAATAACCTTTTACTCAGGCTCAGGCAAGAAACTCTTAGTACACTCCACGGACCACAAACAAAAAGGCACGGAAGTTTGAGTGAAGTGTACTGAGAAGGGTTCCAACCGGAGGCGGGGTGATGAGAGAGGGGTGGTGGGAAGCAACTCTGATGCACTTTATAAATGCACAAAGCTGTACAACAGTAACAAAAACTTTTAAAAAGTGCACACCTTAAAGCATGCTGACACCATAAGAAAGAACTCACTTTGATAGGGACTTATTTTGGGAGTATTTAATATAAGTTTTACAAATATCTCCTTTAGTTACAAATGCATTAATGTAATTTGCTTGGGATATGTTATAAAACATTACATAAATATTACATTCTAAAAATTAATTTTTATTATGTTATTACATATTATAATAAAATATATATTCATTATATGTATTATAATGAAAATAGCCAGTTTCTACAAAATTTTGAATATATCCTTTTTACTTCTTTTGCTAGAATTTTACTACAGATCAGAATCATCAAAACAATCAGTTAGATATTTTACTTACCTCATAAGAACTTGGAAGTTTTAGTTTTAAACTTAGAAATTTTTTAATAGTTCCTACAGTAACTCGTGTAGAACATCGAATGAATTTCTTCATGAGACCCTAAAGAAAAAAATGACAAATTAAACACTCTAATTTGTTTTTACTAAAACCTTAGGCATTCAGAGGATGAGATAGGATATGAGTTTGACTTCCACCTGGGTTGCAAGGTGAAACAGTCTCATAAGACCACCCGAAACCAAACTGTACCAAACTAAAACCAAAGGCACGATTTTCACTATATGCTTTGAGTATTTTCAAAATGTAAAAAAAGAAAACAAAACAAAACAAAAAAACCCAAAACTTTCAATTCTTTTAAGTAAGAATGTTCTTAATCACTGTCTATTTACATGACATTCCTCAAGAATGCATTAGTGTGTAAATTAGCAAAATCCTGTCAAGTAGACAATCTGTTTTTCTCTAAGATATTTTTAAACAAAGAAAACAGTTTAAGGAAAAGGCCACAAAACTGTCAATATTTTATTACATGATGTTACTTCTGGAAGCAGTAGGGACATCACGCAGAACCTGTAGATAACTGCAGAGAGCGGTATTTTACAGAAGACCTGGGAGGAGCTCCAGATAGAGCAGAAAGGCACTGCTCTGTGCACAGCACGCCTCAGCGCCTGCCGGCTGTGCAGTGTGGGCTCTGGGCTGAGGAAAAGCATTCCCCAGGGATGGGCTACTGCACTTACTGTACAGCACTAAGGTCTGTGTGCTTTGCTGTGTCTCTTGTTTTACATGAAGACAGTGGTTCTCATTCACAGAGCCCTGCCCTCCAACTGCTCCTCACATCACTGTTCAATTTCCTACAAGTCATTAGTAATTCAGAGATGTCATAATAGTTAAGAGAATATTTTTAAGACAAGGCAAAAGAATGTTCCTAGAATTCATAATTCAATAAAGTCTGACACAAATCTAATAAAATTTCAATCTGGATTATGTGAAAGTTGATTTGGAAATACTCAGAAAATAAATAATAAGCACCTTCTCTAGGAATACTTTCTAAGAAAAGCAAATTAAACTTCCTGGTTGCGTGTTCCTGAGAACTCCTGTACAGATGTCTAGAAAGCGCCGACACCACAAGAGGGCAACGACTAACAGGTGCCGGGCAGAAGACAGGATGGTGGAGAGGAGCTAGGAGCCGGGCTTCTTCTCACCATCCCCTTCCTGACATGGAAAATGGAAGCACTGTGCTACATCCCAGTGCTCACAGGAAACTGCAGGGGTGGGGGATGGGAGGGTGAGGTCCATGTCTAACTCTACCCTGCTCAGCTGTCTAGAAAGGATCAATATATTTGGAACATCTGCATATCTAGACATACTACATGGAAGAAGACTGTTTTGTTTCAAGAATGTCACCTTCCCTTCCCATGGCACAACATTCTTATTCTGTCTCATGTTGTCCAATTCAGGTCAGGAAATGCAGAATTCAGAAACATTCCCTTCTATGGGATGGTCTTTCTGTAAGCTCTGTTGGAAACAGCTGAAGGACGGGACAGGACAGAGAAACCTCTGTTTACATTCTAAGCTGTTTTCCCTGAGGCCATAGTGTGAGTACCAATGTCTGAAGTGCCCATACTCAGCTACTTCAGAGGCAGGAGTGGATGGATCGGCAGTTGTCAGAAGCTGATAAAATAAAGGCCCCAGAGCCTGTCTTTCTTCCTTTCCTTCTCAAGAGTTACAAGACTAACTACAAAATCTGCAGGGTCCCTCCTGGGAGCTCAGAGGGGCCTGCAGTTTTAGGACAGCTCGATCATTTGTTTTGTGGAACTTTATAAAAACACAAAGTCAGCTTTTTAAGCTCAAATACTTTATAATGTTTTCCTCTCATTTCTTTAGTATTAGAATTTACATCTCTACCAATTAAAGCAATTAACAAGTGTGACTTTAACTTCTTAAATTGCAATAACACCATAAAGTCATTATTTAAAATGAACAATTTAGTAGTTTTTATAAAGTTGTTTAACCATTACAATATCTAATTCCAAAATTTTTCCTTGTCCTCTAAATAAATCCTTTACACATGAGCAGTTAGCAGTTATTTCCTATTCCTGCTCCTACACCCACCTAGTTCCTACTCATGTCTCAAGTGACACTCCTTTAAAAAAAAAACAAAAAACAAAAAAAATATCATTACCACACAGCGAATAATATTCATTTGCTTACTATGCTCCAGTATATTTTTTTGTTTTTTCCCAGTATATTCTTTTATTGCAAGATGCTGATGAACTGAAAATCTGAGTTAAAATGATTTGTTTTTAATTTCCTAATACAAAGTACCATTATTAGTAATATAGTAAATATAAAAATAGTAAAGAAATTCAACCCAAACACCCATTGATTTACAGAGACGAAGAAAAAGAAAATTATAAGCAGAAAATATGAACTTGTAAATAAATAAAATGCAGAGAAAAACCCTCAATGACTAATACATGCTTGGACAAAGTGACAAAAATCTACCTAAGAGCTAAAAAGGTGAACATCTGCAATGAGAATGAAAGTTGCTGCCAATTCAAACACCAGGAAACACTGAATAGTATTTAAACACCAAGGACAAAATTGAGACAGCAGTGAGTCTTCAGATTCTTTAAGAAACAGTTTACTGATCAGACAAGGAAACAGGATGAGAAATGAGGACTATGTAGAAAAATAATTAAATTCTTCAAGGATTTTATCAGTTCTTCATATATATAGGCACTTTATAACACAACTTAACTTCAAAACCTACTATTTCATTAATAAAATATATTAGTCATGAAATTGGAGGCTTATAGTTTCAAATAAAAGTAGAAGAGTGAAGAATATAATTTAGGGCTGCAGAGATGGCTCAGCACTAAAAGCACCAGCGCTCTCCAGAGGACCCAGGTTCAATTTTCAGCACCCACATGGCAGCAGCTCAAAACCCCTGGAACTCCAGGGGACACCCTCTGCTGGCTTCTGCTGGCACCAGGCATGCACATGGAGAACTGACATGCATAGAGGTAAAACACCTACACATATAAAATAAAATGAAAATTCTTTAAAAAAGAACATAAAAATAATTAATACAAAGGTTGGAGACACTGCTTGAAACAACCAGCCTGAGTTGGCCGCTGCATTTTAAAAGTCAGCCACTAGATGGTGGCATTGGCCTGGATGGTTGGGGTGGGAGGACAAGGTGCCTGTAAAGCAAGGTCTTGACCACTCCCAGGTATGGGATTTGAGGATGGCATTCAATTGCATTATGTTAACAAAAACTTTGAAAGAACGCACTTTGATGAGCTGGAAAATTAAATCTGTCCACTCACCTTTACTACATTGTCCCCTGACTGCCCATTATTTCGTAAACAATCCAGACAGATAGCAATTTGTGGGTCACTTCTATGGTAGTCCTTATCATCTTGGTTTTCATCACCTTCTTCATCTGCTTTAGATTTGTCAACCTTTGACACGTCATCTGTATAATCGAAGCAAAGCCCAAGTAGCCCAAAGTTGAAAGTCAATCAACAGGACAGCACTCACAAAAACAATAAGCACCCTAAAATATTTCCTAACTGGTCTGAAGAATAATTGAAAATGTTAATTTTTAAAACCTCTAACATACTCAACAATGGAATATTCATCTAAGGCCATCAAAAACAACAATGTAAGATTTATGGGCATACTGAAAAATCCAATTTAAAGATTCCGGATTAACTATATTATATTTGGTCATAAAAGACTGCAATTAGTGATTAGGTCACTTTAGAAGGCAAAAAGGATACCAAATACTTCCAAGTTCAATAACAGATGTGCTCAAAACAAAAATCAAGTATTAACTTTCAAATTACATTCTCTCCAAAGAGAGAATTATTATAAAATTATTTATAAAATCAATTACGGAAAAAAAAAAGAATTAGATTTTTTTTTTTTTGGTTTTTCGAGACAGGGTTTCTCTGTGTAGCTTTGCACCTTTCCTGGAACTCACTTGGTAGCCCAGGCTGGCCTCGAACATACAGAGATCCGCCTGGCTCTGCCTCCCGAGTGCTGGGATTAAAGGCGTGCGCCACCACCGCCCGGCTTACTTTTTTTTTTTTTTTTTTTAAATGTCAAGCTAAGTACATTGTACACAGGTAAAATAAGCTTTAGGTTAAGTTATTTCAGCATCTTTCTTCATTTTGTTGTTATGTATAAAAACAGCCCTTTGCTACCATTATTCTACTCATGAAAACTATTATCAAAGCTCCCCTGCTAAGGGATTAGTTAAATAGTTAAGTAAACTATTAAAGCCATTAGCACCATCATAAATGAGAAAAAGAGACCCAGCATTTCCTCATTCATCTGCAATGACCTTGATTTTTTTATGAAACTTTATGAGCAAATCAAGGCTGGAGACTAAGTTCACAGATGCACAGGGGCCTCTTGAATGGTACTTAGGGTGTCCTGAATGAAGTCTTGTGTTTAAAAACATGAAGAATGGTGTTACTTTCTGACTTAGATATCCCTTTGTATGGATAATACACATACAAACAGCTCCTTCTCAGTACAGCAACATTTGCCACTCTGTGAAACTATTGTTACTGTGTGTGCATGTGTGCGTGTGTATATGTGTGTTATGCATGTGTGTTCATGGAGGCCAGGACTGAATCTTGGGTGTTCTTAAGTGCTATCTACCCTGCTTTTTTGAGATGGGGGTCTCTCACTGGCCTGGACCTCACTGACTAGGTTGACTGGCTGGCCACTAAGCCCTAGAGACCGGCCTAGCTCTGCCTTCCTTGCGCTGACTTTTAAACACTGTGTGTACAGGTAGGTGCATGTGTGGATGTCAGATCTCCAAGTCAGTTCTCCTTGTCACCTTGAGGGACTGAGGGACCGAACTGAGTTATCATGTCTGTGTGCAAGTATCTCTACACTCAGAATCTTGCTGGCCCATGACTCACTCTTTTATGTGAGTTCTGGGAATCAAACTCAGGTCCTCACTCTTTTGAGGCAAGTATTTTACCCAATGAGTTCTCTCCAGGCCTGCTGAAATGATGAATTATTACTTGGGTCCCAGAGAAGAAACCTGGACACTTGGCCTGGTGATGGGAACATCTTGGTGAGCACACAGAAACCCTTGCTGACAGACCCATGACCTTCTCCTGAACCTTCAGCGGTCTGTCCACCTGTGCTCCTTTCACAGCATCAGAGCGCAGCAAACCCCAACTTGGTTCTTAACCACATTTCATTTCTGGCTCCTATTAAAGTGCTTTTACAAGTGAAGTAAAATTAAGATGCCTTCACGACTGAGGTGCTTGCTAAGATTCTTTCTTACTTCAGATTTTTCTGTTCTGAAACTATTGGTATTATCACCTATTCAATTTTCTCTTTCATTTCTTTCCTTTCTCCTCCCAAAGTCCAATTTCCTCTCTCCAATTACCTTCAACTGGAATCATGCAGATCTGCAATGATTCAGATAATATCTCATGAAAGGCGCATGAGTTTCGCACAGGAGAACTCTGAGTGTAGAAAGACATTACTCCACCAATGTAATAATGAGAGAAGGTGTCAGAAACATAGAGTTACCTTGTCCATTTTCTTGAGGTTTATTTTTCTTCCAAAATTCCAATTCACGCTGAAGTTCTTCTAATTTGAAGGAAAAAAAAAAACATGAAAACTATAGGATGAAATCTTTAATAGAAATACTGATCTCATAAAACAAGAAAAGTCTGTAGAACCCAAAGAGCAACTTACGTTCTCGTAGTCCAGGTACCAGCTTAAATATAATTTCCTCCAATGTATTATCCAACCTTCAGGGGATAAACAATGAAGAGATCAGAATCCAATATGCAAACAGTTGAGATTTTTTTTTTTTGGTTTTCCGAGACAGGGTTTCTCTGTGTAGCTTTGCGCCTTTCCTGGGACTCACTTGGTAGCCCAGGATGGCCTCGAACTCACAGAGATCCGCCTGGCTCTGCCTCCTGAGTGCTGGGATTAAAGGCGTGCGCCACCACCGCCCGGCCTGAGATTTCTTACCCATACTATGAAACACAGACTGCAGATGATTTTTTCTTTTACTTTTGTTAAACAACCTTTTACTTACTCCACCACTGCTGCCTTCATGGGGAGCACTCCTGCTCCACCAGTGCTGCCTTCATAGGGAGCACGCCCACTTCTAGTAGCCTTCCCTTGGTGGTATACAAGAGGGAAAAAAATAGTCCCAAAGTTCCCAGCCTTCCCTATATATAGGCCCTCTGAACATGCCTTTGCCGTTCTTCACTTGGTCAAGAGGTGGAGTCTAGATCTTTGAGAATTCCCAATCCCAAGAATAGGGACTACCCCAGAAAATTGCTTAGACCAAAAGGAACATGGGACAAATAACACTGACCTTGGACCTAACCTAGGTTTTAAGAAGTACTGCAGTTCTGCTCCATGTACATCAATCAGCTAGGGGAGTGCTCCACTGCCCTGCTGAGGCAGCCCCAGATCACTGCACTGGCAGTCCACCCCAACACATGGCAGAACCCAGTAGTTAACTGAATGAGCAGGAATGAGCAAAGCCAAGACCAGATTGCTCACTAACCCACACCGCTGCCGAGGAGAAAGGAATGCTTGCCATCTGAAGCACTAATTTAGAGGTGGTTTGTCACACAGCAATAGCTAACATTCCCACTCTTCGAATCTCTACAATGCTGGTTCTTTTCTAAAAATGAATGCTCTCCATTTCATTTTCTGAGAAACTTAAGACAGTTTGACTCTTCCAGCTCCCTAGATACAAACTTATTTATCTAGGCATTCTTCTAGTTTTCTTTTCCTGATAATACATAACCCTTCTTTTTCCTGGCTCTGTTTCTTCAGCCCATTCTGTTGCTTCTACAACACCTGCTCTTACTTCATTTTCATCCTGCTTTAACAGCATTACTATTCTTTGACATCAAACTCTAAAGAAGCAAAATCTATTCCCTAAATGTCTTTTAAAGCTATTTCTGGAGCTGGAGAGATGGCTCAGCAGTTAAGAGTACTTGATGCTCTTGCACTGGACTGGAGGTCAGTTCCTAGCACCCACACTGGATGGCTCATAACTGTCTGTTTTTCAATCTGAAAAAATTTGAAGAGTATAGTCTGTTACTTCTATTTCATACTGCTACTTGCTGTTTTACCTTCCTCAACTGTGGTGGTATTGTGTTCCCCAAAATATTGTGCACCCTAATAAACTTATCTGGGGTCAGAGACAGAACAGCCATTAGATACAAAGGCTAGAAAGGGGTGGCACTCACACCTCTAATCCTAGCATTCCAGAGGCAGAAATCCATCTGGGATCTCTGTGAGTTCAAGGCCACATTGGAAACAGCCAGGCATGGTGACTCACACCTTTAATCCCAGGGAGTGAGCCTTTAATCCCAGGGAGTGGTGGTAGAAAGCAGAAAGGTATATAAGGTGTGAAGACCAGAAACTAGAAGCATTAGCTGGTTAAGCTTTTAGGTTTTGAGCAGCACAGTTCAGCTGAGAGCCACTCGGATATGAGGACACAGAGGCTTCCAGTCTGAGGAAACAAGACCAGCTGAGAAGCTGGCCAGGTGAGGTTAGCTGTGGCTTGTTCTGTCTCTCTGATCATCCAGCATTTCACCCCAATAACTGGCCCCAGGTTTGATTTTATTAATAAGACCCTTTAAGATTCCTGCTTCACTCAACTCCCTATAATTGGTCCCTATGACCAGTATAGTTTCACAGCTATCTGACAGCATGGCTTCATACCAACTCCCTGAAATTCCCTTTCCTCATTATGTTTTTCCCTGTCTGTTCTATGTGCCTAAATATTTTTTTTTTATCCATACTAAAGTCATCCCCCAGTGCTGGGGAGCAGGTTCCTGGACTCTTCACAGACACCAAATCTGGATGGTCAAGTTCTTCATATAAAACACTGCAGGATGTCATATCTAATACACATCTTCCTATAGATTCAAACCAGCTGGGTCTGCATATAGCAATACAATGTGAATGCATTGGTTAATTTTATTGTTTGGGGATAATGACAATTAAATGCTGAGTACAGAATCAATTTTTCTTGCACATATATCTGATGGGCACAGTTGGCCAAATCCACTGGAGGAAAAACCCAGCCATAAGGAGGGCTGAGTATTCCCTGTAGCTCTCTATAGACGCCACCTTCCTTCTTTCAGTGTTTCTGTGGGCCATGTGTCTGGGCTCCTCATCTATTTTTGTAGCTTTAAACTAACATGTGGGCAGTTAGGTCTAGTCTGAATTTCCAATAGATGCTGAACAACTCAGTCACCTGCTGTTACCCACTTATGTGGATACCCACTGTCTCATCAAATCCCTCCAGGGCAACACAGAACACCCCTTAGCTACCTCCCTTTCTTAAAGTTTTAAATGATACTACAACACTCCCAAAGAGGCTCAAAGGGAAAGGATTCACTTTGTTCTTTCTTCCACTTTTCACCGAGACTTACTCTCAGCTACTTCTTGGTCTGTCTCCCACATATCCTTTCTTAACCACTTCACATCATCCTTCCATTCTTAGGTACCATCACACATCAATCTCTTTTCTCCCAGCATACATTTTTTTTTCTTACTATTGCCTTCCTGATAATTTTATTACCAATACAGTTATCCAATCTAGTTCACCTGCATCTGAAAATAACTCAACTGAAGTCACTCTGAAAAGCCCAAGAGAATGTTGTCATTTTAATTGCAGATACATTTCCTAAATATTATGTAATCTTATTTCAAACTTTTATTAAAAGATTTAAAAATGAAGTAAAATGCTTTAAATGCCCAACTTATGCTCAAATAGAATAATAAATGATAAAGATTACAAATGTATACAATTAAAATCAGACAAATTATGAAGTATATTTCTTTACCTCAACATTTCTAATGGATTTGTTTCATGAACTTGGTTGCCACACCTTGGACAATCATTGCTGTCTTCAAAGTGCTGGACAATACAGGTCTTACAGACTACAAAGAGACAAGACAGTAGGTTAAAATTAAACTCTACAAACCTCTAAAATTACACCACCCAAATAAAGCCTAACAAGTCAAAGCCCACGGCTACAATATCAAAAGACAATTCCAATTTACTTATTGTTCCTATTAATATATTTATAAACTAAATACGTTCTATTCGTAGCCTATTAAAAAACAGGTACATTTTACATAAAAGGGTCTTTTTTCATTTAAACAAGTAAAAGTTGTTGATTTTGCTTTAATTTCTTTTGTTAAAAGTTTGATTGCAATATAACTCGTTCTCAATAAAACCTGAATGGGTGGACATGTAGCTCAATGGTAAAGCATATCATGCCTGTGAGGTCCTGGGTTTAATTTAATCCACAGCAATGGAAAAAACAAAACCCTGGAGAGGATTACTTATACTGCCAGGGTGGTTCCCGGGACAAGTAGCAGTTATGACAGGATTTCTGGGCCTTGCAGAGCATGATGAATCTGTGCTCGCAGGTGCCATAGGGACACAAAGCACACAGACTAGGAAATGGTTGTCATGTTGGCACAAAGGCACAAGAGGTGAACTGGAAGAATGGCTGAGAAATGGACAAGGGTAAATAGAATTTTAAATAAAGATTCTAAATAAAGAATAGAAGTTTGGAGCCATGTGTCAACATAGCCCACATTTCCTCTGAACAGTACTAATCTCTGTGGTCATGAGTTCCCTTTTACCTTTTACCTATGTTTCTGTTACCTAGTAAGCCAACTGTTCTGTCCAAATGTGTCCTTATGCAAATTTCAGCAACTGAACTATAAAACTGCAATCCAATTCCTATCCCAGTAATTCCTTTTCCCATATTATTTCTCTACATAATCTCCAATTGTCTCTGGGTATACACCCGCTACCCTTCCTTCATTTTACAATCATCCTCCACACTGCTCCTTTCCCTCTCCTTATATCCCACACACTCTGACAGAAGTAAAGTCTATCTAAATGAATGGTCAAGAGCAAACACCAAGATTCCTACCACTGAGATTAGGTCTGCAAACTCAAGCATATCTCATTGCCTAGAGCAACAATAGGAAAAATTCTGCCAGGCATTTAAATTTAAAATTACTTAGTACATATGGGAAATAACATCTATTTCATTTATTCAATGAACTGAATGTGAGGTATTATACTAGGAGCTGGCAATACAGGAATAAATGACAAAGTCCCCATCCTTAAAAAATGTAATTATGCTTAGAAAGGCATACAAATTTTAGTTAATGGTAAGTGGTAGTCTTATCTTCCCTGCCCTTAAAAAGGTAGAGGCAGAGTCCTGATGTCTGGCAGTTGTTTAGATGCAATGATCAGGGCAGGCCTCCTAAGACGGTGACATCTAAACAGATCTATGTTGTTTGATAAGGGCACTTAGGTCCCATACTATCTTTCTCTTTATTCCAACAGTCAAGGATAGTAACCTCTTCACTATAATTCTCCTGAAATCTAGATGAAAGACAACATCAGAAAACATGATTAAAAAATAAGACAATAAAAACCCAATGTATAATACAGAAGTATGTCTTGTTCTTCAAGATATCCTGACACCTAAAGAGTGCATAAAAAGTGTTTGTTTGTTTGATACAGGGCCTCATGTAGCTCAGGCTATGAATTCATTATTCTTGATCCTCCTATTTCCAGCCCCACAGTACCTGGGATTACACATAAGCACTGCCAACCTAGATTCCAAAAGGGTTCTCAAAATGTTTGTTCAAAAGTCAAAATAATCTCTCAGAGGGATGCCTTGTTAAAACAGAGACATAATTCCTTTAGAAAATTCCTGGTATGTGCTCTTTCCCCAGAGTCATTAGATAACTGAAACTTAAGGTGTGTGTGTGTGGGGGGGGGGGGTAGATAAGAAACAGGAGTAAAGGGTTTTTGACAAAGCCTAATAATGCTAATACTGACCTAGAGCTCTGATTTTTGTGGTTCAAAAGTTTTATCACACTTAATGAATTCAGCAATCTATGGTTGTCTACCAACCTTGACCAAACACAGGTACATGCCATGCCCAGAGCAAATCCTTATTAGACCAGCCAAGACACTAAGGGTAAGGCTATCCTCCCAGGGACACCAATGCTAATCTAAGTTATCTGATCAAAGGGACATAAAGTTGAAGCATCCAAAGGTACACCGAGTTCTAAAAATAAGATGTGTGAGCTGCTTGTGACCAAAGCAACAACCAGTACCTGAACACTGATGAGAAATACTTATCTAAATTGTAGATCTGTATTGTTCAATATGGTAGTCACTGGTCACATGCTGTTACTGAGCACCTGAAATGTGGTTAATTTGAGATGTATTTGTGATTGTAAATACACACTAGATTTAAAATATTTAATTAAAAATAACCTAAATAATTTTTATGTTATTACAAGTTGGAATGACAATTATTTTAGATATATTGGGTTAAATATTAAACTTGTTTCTTTTAAATGTGGCTATGAGATACTCTGTTTAACTTTTACTATTTTGTACAGATGGCTGTTTTGTCCGCATGTATGTCTGTGTACGTGTGCAGTGCCCTCAGAGGCCAGAAGACAGCATTAGATTCCCCCTGAACTGGAGTTATATTTATAGATGGTAGTGAGCCAACATGGTGTTGTCAACAGAATCTGGATCGCCTGAAAGAGCAGTCTGTGATCTTAAGCACTGAGCCATCTCTTCAGCCCTGTACTAATACTAGATATTGTTTAATTACACACGTGGGCTTTTGGGGGGTGGTGGTTAGGGACTAAATCCAGGGCCTTGCTCATGGCAGGCATGTGTTGCATCACTATGTCCCCAGCCTTGTTTAAAATTTTAGTTTGAGACAGTCCCAGTGGCTCAGGGTGGTCTTGAACTTTCTGTATAGCTCAGACACATTATGAACTTGTCTTTCCCTGCCTCAGCCACTGAGTAGCTGGAATTACAGGCATGAACCACCATGCCTATTATGGATGACAGTTATTTCTGCTGAAGAGTGTGGGAGCCCACAGAGGTTTCCTAGTGAGATTTGAGCTTGCTTTACCCCAGTAGGGCTGCATAAGGGGATGACTGGACCATGGGCCTGGGTACCAGGTGTTTGGAAGGGTATACACTTGGCTGTATCTAGCAAGGGGGAGGTCTTTTGCCTTACCTCCTGGCATTGTTATAAAAATCCCTTTTGAATAAAGTTCTGGGCCGTTGGGTATCGACCCAGGTCCTCCCAAAGCTATCCTGTGTTTCCCTCTTTCCTCTTGTTGGTAGGCCTATCATTCTACCTGGTATTTTCTCATCCCTCTCTCCTCAAGAGTTCCTATGAAAAGTGGGTCAGGACCCTCCACAGAAGAGGATGGCTCTAACTGGACAAAAACTCCCATCCCTATTTTTCCACAGGGACATTTGAGAATACAGTATTTTATTCATGGCTGCAAATGAAAAACAAGAGGCTTCTGTGGGTCTGTTCTATGAATGGCAGCACAAAGACCAAAATACAGGTTTTATGACATGAACTGGAACATTTCTAGAGGTTAAGGCTCAAAATTACCCTCAAAAATAATTACCATTTTAAAATAAGTTTAAAAAGAAAAATTTAAGATGTAGAACACATCATTTTTACCCTAGTATTCCTCAGTGTTCAAGTGACTTGGTGGCGACTGGATGGCTGTCATCATCACCAATACGTGAAAGGAATTACATACCAGCCCCATCATCCTAAATATGGATGTATGCATTGTCCAACTTCTTCTATGTACACAAGTGTGTATCCTAGTTGACAAGCAGTCCAATACATCAATTCAGTGGTTCTCAACCTTCCTAATGCTGCAACCCTTTAATACACCTCATGGTGTGGTGACCCCAATCATAAAATTATTTTCCTTGTTACTTCATAACTGTAATTTTGCTACTGTTATGAACTGCAATGTAAATATTTTCAGAGGGAGAGGTTTGCCAAAGGAGTTGCGACCCATAGATTGAAAACCACTGAATTAGATATATTAGTACAATCTAATAATTTGATTTTCACTACAACCCTATAAATTGGGTAGCAGTATTTGACCTCATACATGAAGAATATGAGCAGAGGACAAACCATGTAATAGCATGACAGTACATGGTGAAGCCAGGACTTGAATCCAGTCTGTTTAATAAACATATATCCGTATGATATATCTCTTGCTGCTCTTTTCCACTATCTATAAAATATAGAATGAGACTACCTTATTCATTTATTTGGGAGTTGTACGTTAAGTCAACTTGTAGAATTGGATCTCTTTTAGTATATTACATAAATAAACTGGCCTTTTCTAGTAGCTTATTTACGCTTTTCTTTAAAAAACAAAACTCTAGGAAATATATCTCCCTCCTGGGGCACTGTGTTTATATTACACAAATCAGAGCTTGAGGAAATCCAGGCCCAAAGTTCAATGACAATGGAAAAATATGAAATGGGAAAAAGTTTCTAATGCTTAAAAACTTTTCATCACCAGGCAACTGTGAGTTTTTAGTTTATAAACTGAAATCTAGACTAGCAATAAAGCACACTTTAAGGTACCTTAAAGAAATGTCCAGCTGTTCTCCTGGCTAACTCACCTGGCCTCTGAATGATGTTCAAAAGGCCCCAGTCTCTGGTAAGACTATGTATGGAGAGCACCAAGTCTTCCTTCTCACCAGCCACTCCAGAGATGTGGCTACAGCTGCATGAAACAGCTGGGGCAGAAGCACTTCAGCTCACCTGATGTCCTAGCTGGAAAAGCACTTCCACGATAATGCTAAAACTTGCCGAGTACTAGCCAGACGCCAGGCTCTGGGCTCAGATCTTTGTATGGATTACATTTCGGGCTCTGGCCATGCTCCTTCGACAAATGAACAATGTACTAAAGAGCCCGAGAAGACTGCTCACAGCTTCCTAACCATGCAGCAGAACTGGCATCATCCAAATTTCCCATTTTAACATCTAAAGCACAATGCAATGTTATCTTAGGATAGAGAGTATCTAGTCCCTGACCTCAAAAAGACATTTTATTGTTGCTGCGGAGTAGTGAATAAACCCAGGCCTCAAGCACGCTAGGCAAGGACTCCATACTACCCCTCCCCCACTTTGTATCTTTAATTTATCATGAGTTCACCATAAACATCAAAAGTGAAAAAAATTACTAACTCAATTCTTTACTCCCACCATTCTTCAGGTTTGAACAAGGTCAAGTACACAAATTAACAGGGAGATGGCTATTATGCTGTCTCATACAGTTTTTCTAAATTGAGATGGGCAGCACAAACTGGGCCACAGCTTTTAAAGAAGGTATCTGCAGGTTCCCTTTTGGACGAATTCAATTGCCCCGAGATTCTAACTCTGCAAAGTTCTCACTGGGGTAGCCAAAAGGTAACTGGGAAACACTGGCCAAGTGATGCATGGTGGGCAGAAACTAGTCACAAACATCTTCCTTTACAGAGCCTGTTAGATTGCCCCATTCTAGGATGGGGCTCTCTGCTGCACTATGATCAGAAGTCCTCTGTCAACCCCAAGGATAATCACTGTCACAGGATGAGATATAATCAAATAGTAGTGAGTTAGGTGCAAGCAGGGGAGCCAAAGTAGCCAAGCATGATCATTCCGGAGGATAATCCTGCCACAGACTGCCCACACGTGAATCTCACTTACTCCTGCCATTAGGCAAATGATTTATCCTGTACCTAAGTATAAGGGAGATTTACAAAGGTATCTACCTTACTCAGTTGTTATGGGGACCAAATATAATTACTGATTTATGTAGCACAAATTCTAATTGGTCATAATAGTAAAAACCCAGAGTCAGATATAGGAGTAAAAGAGAAACAGAGCCAGGTGGTGGAGGCTCATGCCTTTGATCCCAGTACTTGGGAGGCACACACACGCCTTTAATCCCAGCACTAGGGAGGTAGAGACAGGAAGTGATATGGCTGGGCAGAGAAATGAATATAAGGCGGGATGAGACAGGAGTTCATCTCCCCTTCCCGCTTTTCGGCTGAAGAGTCAGAGAGGTAAGAGGTGACTTTGGCTAGCTCCTTTGCTTCTCTAATCTTTCAGCATTTACCCCTATATCTGACTTGGGGTTTTTATTAATAAGACCACTTAGAATTCATGCTACAGGATGGTACTGTCTGGTAACGTGCAAGCTCTTGGTAAATGTGAGCTCTTTCTGCATTAGATTACTATGTGAGCATACAGTCAGAACAAGGAGAATCAACATAAAGTATTGAATACTATCAGACCATAACTAATTTGATATAACTATCTTAACAGGCATTCCACTGGAACTGGAATGTCCATCACTGTGGTTAATATCCTGCAGCCATTTCTACTCCAAGGACACTGTAATTCTGATATGATGCTTAAGACACACTGATTGCTTCACCTGGATGAAAACTATCTTCTCGTGTAGGACACTTCTTTTTCTGGGGTAATGTGGGGTGGGGTAGGTCCTTGTCCAAGATCAACTAACACTTCTCCATTAGACATTTTTTTCAGAACTTCATGTTCAGTACATTCCAGTAGTGCCCATTGAGCTAGAAGTTAGCTCACAGTCACTTCCCAATCATTTTAAAGAAACCTACTTTGATGCACTATTAAACACTGATTTCACAGCTAAATTATCCAACAACTATCTCACTTCCTTATTTTTATGGTTTGGGGGGGTATCAGCACAAAAGATACAAGGCATATTTGTTTGATATACAGCTTACCCACATTTCTTATCTATCACAGAGCCCAAGTTTCCCAGCTTTGATAGAACAAGGTAATTTAGATTTTTCTTCCTCAGCACTAATTCTGACATTACTGACCATAAAATAATCATCAGCTTTTCTCTCCTATCTTTAGCATTGCCATCTATTAGTAACAGTTCATTAAATTGCCAAGGGCTGACTTTTGTTAAAGATATCTAGTTGTATTGGTCTTACCTGTCAACTTAAAAACAATGTTTCCCTCCTTTGAGTGTATCATTTTATGTGCAATTCTTTAAAAAGAACAAAAACCAACCCAAACCAACCCAAACCAAAGAAACAAAACAATGTCTCACTATGAAATTCTGGCTGGCTGGCTGGGAGTTAGTTTCTAACTCAGAGCTTTGCCTGCCTCTGTCTCCTGAGTGCTGGATTAAAGGCATAAACAACCATGTCTGGCTCGTGCCATTCTTTTTATTTTTATTTTTGAATGCTGGAGGGCCCCTTCCACCACTGAACTAGAACCTTAATCCAAAAATCACTGTGGGTAACATTTTTCATACAGTTTTTATATTGAGGACTTTATCTGCTAATGGGTTGTAAGTAGGCTATAATTATATGCAGGAGAGGTATGTTTCCTGCTTTTCATTAACACACATTTCTACATGTGTAACTAACTCTGATTTTAAAATTCCCCAACAGCTTCAATTTGCTTCTATGAGCATCTCAGTTTTATTAATGTAAGAAACTAATATACATCTTTATTTCACCTATGCTGTTACATATAGCTTGCCTCAAAACACTATAATGATAACAACTGCGTGGTATATATGAGAATAGCATTGTTTGTCTTTTCTCCCTACTTCCTAGAATGCTGTATCCCTTTCCCACTGGGACACAGAAACAGGCAGCAAAGGTGTTGAACAGATTCAGGGCAGACTACGCTTTACTCATGATGTGGGAAACCTTAAGCTGAGTAGGAAGGGGACCCTTCTAAGCTCAGGAAGGCAGGAGAGGGGCTGCAAGTGGGAAGAGCCAGGTTAGAGTTCCAGATGCTTGTGTCACTATTCTCCTTACCAATCAGAACCGTGTTCTCACACACACGGACCCATACTTTGACTCCTCTCTGCTATGGTTTGGATGAGGTCTGCTCCATGAGAGTCTGTGTTGGGAGGCTTGGCCCCTAGGGTGATGATGCAGGAGGTGATGCATCCTGTAAAGGTGGGGTCCAGAGCAAGGTCTCTGGAGGTACTGCTTTTGAAAGGGAAGGTAGCTCTAGCAATGAGGAGTTTCTACACCAAAGTTGATAAAACCAGAGCCAGCCTGGCCCCTCCTTCCTCACTCTGCTTCCTGATTTGAGATCTAACTTTTTGCTCCTGTAAATGCTTAGGCCACAGTGTGATGGCATCTGCAGCAGTCACCAAAGGCCACACTAAATAGGCTCCTAGATTTTAAACTAGGATCTCTAAAATTTTGAGTTAAACAAACCTCTTTTCTCTGAAAGTTGCCTAGCCTTAGGTGTTTCATTATAATAATAAAACACTGCTGACTAAAAATGCCCTCTCTTCTTTGGTTACACTAGCTCAATTAAACTAAAATATTGATTATATTCAAATCCTACATATTCTGATTCTACAAGATTATAGTTGGGCATTGTAGAAGAAAAAAAAACACGAAACCACCTCTCACCCTCAATTTATGACCATGAACCTCACGAAGTGGGGTTTTCAACTGCCAGGTAGTCACATTCAATGTTCCTTGCCAGTACATCTATCTCCCCAGACGCCATCAAATCCTTCTCCCTTCTCACTCTCCACCAAATACCTCACTTCCCATTCTACTGAAATAATGAAAGCAATAATAGAATCAAAGAGAACTTGTATCAACACACATACTCTCCACTCGCACCTCTACTTTATGTCCTAACCTGCTTCTAGAACACCCATGGACCTATCACTGTACTGTCAGCCCTGTGCACTGGATGACTTATCTGTCACTTGTCATGTAGAACTTCCTATTAACAATTCTTACTAGTATCCAGGCAGGCCATTTCCTTAGTGTAAAATACACCTCTGCTGACTCTACCCCTTGCCAACTATCTCTCCATTGCTTTGTTCTCCTTTGCAATAAAACTACAAACTGATGCCTATAGACTCCCTCTCTCAAACTTACTTTATCATCCCATCTATACCTTTATTAATGTTAAGCACAGGGCTTGGATTTATCTCAGTGGTAGATGTTGTACCTAGCATTTGTGAGGCCTCAGGTTCAATTTCCAGTACCACAAAAGAAACAAAGTTTAATATACCATTCACAGTACAATGGTCAAACTAGGAAATTAAGTTTGCCATCTTTCCAAATGTACTCATTATTTTCTCTCTCTTAACAGGATCCTTACAGACAAATCTGTTCTTACTAACTTACTAACACATGTAACTCAGCTAATTTCTCCTGTTCTTAACATCCAGGGTCCTCCTACCTCTTGGCTCCTCTTTCCTTTCTCCTGGGTTAAGCCTCCTTTGGTATTCTATTCTGTAATCCATATTCATTTCCTTCATGGTTTCATTGTTATGTACGTTCTATATACTGATGGTCTTCATTAATAATAAGCATGGATCTACCTTCAAAGCATATTCAGAATCTGACATTTTACCAGCATCACCACATTGGTACAAATCATCACCATCCCTTTCCTGAAATGCTGCACTAAGATCCTGACATTTCTATTTTCAGTAGAGTAACTTAGGTGGTTCTATTAACTATAATCTAGTTTGTATTATTCCTTTACTCAACCATTCATGAAATGGGTCTTCATTTCCCTCAGAAGAAACAAAACAAAAGCCACCCAATTCTTTGAATGTGCAGAACCTGTGGCCCACAGCCATCCCCACCTCATCTCTGAACTTTTATTCCCTTGCTGATGTGTAGCTGAACTGGCCTCCTCGTCCCTTTTCAACGTGCCACACTCACACTCAAGTCTTTGATCTTGGTATTCCCTCTGCCTGGAACTTCTTTCTCTGATATCTGACAGGCTAGCTTCTCGATCACAAAGTCCGTTCAAACGTGACTGACTGAATGAAGCTTTTCCTGGATACAGACGTTCATAAATTGTAGCACCTTCTTGAGTGTCCAATTCCCTTTGCCCAGTTTGACCTTCCCTTTTCTACAGCATATAGTGACAACCTTCTAATATACACTACGATTTGCTTACTACAAACTCTACTGCCTACTATGTCCCAAGTATCTAGACCAGAATCTGAATGAGAACAGGCTCAACAGACATGTACAGACAAAGGAAGCCATAGGGTTAAGATAGTAAAGGTAGCCCAGATTCCAGGCCTAACTCCACCACTGTAGTCCAGTCAGAAAGAAGCCTACATTGTCAACTGGAGGAATTCTGAGTCCAGCAAATCAAAATGCACTCATTCCGAACATAACTAATATCTAACAAGAATCATTTTCTCTATCAATCAGCAGTTGAGTATTCTGAGGAAGTTTTTTTTTTTTTTTTTTTTTTTTTTTTTTTTTTTTTGGTTTTTCGAGACAGGGTTTCTCTGTGTAGCTTTGCGCCTTTCCTGGAACTCACTTGGTAGCCCAGGCTGGCCTCGAACTCAGAGATCCACCTGGCTCTGCCTCCCGAGTGCTGGGATTAAAGGCGTGCGCCACCACCGCCCGGCAGTTTTTTTTTTTTTTTACACACTTAATTTCTTTTATACAATAGTCTGTTGAAAATTAGTATGTATAAAACAAAGCAATTGTGAAGATTCTTCAAAGTATCCAAAAGAAACCATTTCTTCCTACAATGTTAGACTGCAGCTTTTCAGTTTACATTCAGCCTTTGTGCTGGGTTCTTACTTAATATTGTTTATTTACCATTATCTCTAGTACCGATGACCTTCTGTTACATACTTTGACCTCAGTCCAACACTGGTGGCAGTTCTAATTCACTCTGGCCCATATTTACTATCAGACATCAATATACAAGACAATTTCACTTTTTAAATTGTTATCCCTTCATTTATCCATCTGTGTCTCCAACAATGATGCTTTGCTCAATAAAGTTGAAGTTCCAGGCAGAGGGAATACCAAGCAAGATCAAAGACTTGAGTATGAGTGTGGCACGTTGAAAAGGGACGAGGAGGCCAGTTCAGCTACACATCAGCAAGGGAATAAAAGTTCAGAGATGAGGTGGGGATGGCTGTAGGCCACAGGTTCTGCACATTCAAAGATTTAGGTGATTTATTCCTCACTATCTCATAGCTTCAAAATAAAAAAGATCTATAAGCATAACATAATTCATCTTTAACATTATAATTAACAGCTAGTACCTAGACTGTTTTAAAATAACTTTCTAAAAGTCATCAAAATGAACACTGTAATCACTTTTATTAATGAATGCCAAAAATGCTACCTGAAGTTTAACACCAGTATGATGATGTCTGCAACCTATGACACTGTATGTGTACCTATGTATGTAGGTAATAGATTGGTAATATAATTTCAATTTGGAAATTTTAGTTTTCTCAATAAAAACAGATTTTTCCCTCTCAAACTAAAACTCTTATTAAGAAAACAGAAATTTCATCAAAAATGTCATTTTTTCATTAGGATAGCTATTCAATTCAGAACTAATAGTAGATTCATATCCTTACTGAGTATCTAGTAACACCTCATGAAATTAAATTTTTCTCCCATATGTAATTAATGTTACTTAATGGGTATTAAAAATAAAGCGAAGTGGATGAAGAAAGAAGAAAGTTGGGGAAATGTCATAATGCATTTGCAGATGTGCCTGAGTCAGACAGCAGAACTGAGCACCCAGCTCTGGTTTTTGTTTTTGTTTTTACTGGCCATTTCTTATTTCTCAGTCCTCTTTCTGCAAGAAGAGTTTGAAATAAGGATCTGAAATACACTTTCCTCAAGCCTTTCTGAAGCCTGTGTCTTCCTATTCTTTGGTCTCTGGTGAATAGCAACAACCAAGAAAGGCTTTTCTCTGCTTCATTTCCCCCACAGCATTTGTTCTACACAGAACCTGAAATTTCATTCTTTTCTTGCCTGTTGTCTGTCTACCCTATCAGAGCATAGGCTCTAGGAGGTCATAGGCTGGGCCTGTCATGTTTGTTTCTGTTTCCTGTGGTAAGACTAATGTCTGCCACATGAAAGTGCCAATAAACACTTGCTGAATGACCAAATAATACTGCCCAGCTATAAGGTGTGTTGATTAGATTAAATATGACAATGAAAAGAAAGCTTGAACTCCCCATGACAAACATTCAATAAACAATAGCTATGGCTTCAATCTTTTATTAGCAATGACTTTAATGACTGTGACTGTCTAATTTAAGAAATGCTAGAATGACAATGCTCTGGTGCAGAGTGGTGCCTGTCAGACTCCAGTATAACAGTCACCTAGAGGGCTTGTTAATACAGACTTCTGGCTTATCCCCAGAGGTTCTGAGTCCACAGGTCTAGAGTGAAGCCCAAGAATTTGCACTGCTAATGAGTTCCCAGGTGACACTGTTGCTCATGGATGCTGATAGCCTGGAGACTGCACTTTACAAAGCCAGAGTATGGGGTGTAAGATTTTAGTATTAAATATCTTACTACCTTAACTGAGTAGTAGTCATACGGTTATGATATTCAGAAACAATAAATGGGCTGGAGAGAAGATGGCTCATCATTTCTCAGTGTGTACTACTCTTAATACAGTTACAGAGGACCTGAGTTTGGTTACTAACTCTCTGCTGGGCAGCTCACAATCATTTGCAACTCCAGCTCCATGGGATCTGACGCTTTCTTATGGCTTCTGTGGGTACCTACATTCATGTGCAAAAACCCAGACAGACACATACATAAAAATTTTTAAAAATCTTTAAAACAAAAACCAATGAATAATTAAAATTTGCCATCATGATTAGGCTACTCCTGCATTCTCTTACATTTACTTGTGTGTGTGTGTGTGTGTGTGTGTGTGTGTGTGTGTGTGTGTGTGTGTGTTCCAATCAGTCTTGGTGATCTTTGTGAGTTCGAGGCCAACCTGGTCTACAGTCTTGGTACCTTAACCTGCTGAGTCAACTCCTCCATTCTTATTGTTGTGATACATCACCAGGTTCTTCATAGTAACATCAACTGTATCTTTCAGTGAACCTGCCTTCTTTGTATAAGTTAAAAATTAATACAATACTGTTTTGTTCCAAGGGATTACTGCCATAATTTCTGAAAGGACAGAAATAAGAAACTAAGTACCACATAACTTTTTTTGTACTACAGAATTTCATGTCTATGAACACATTTTCTCCCTAACTATAACATTTCTACAGGAGCCTTGATCTAGAAAGGGTTAAGAACCAACGCACTGCATTTATCACATCTGAGCTTTTGGAATGAAGGTCCTTTGTCCTTAAGTGATAAGTCTTTTATTTTGTCAACAATGTATACAATCACTAGTATATACACCCTAGGCAACTCACAAACACTTCTTGGGGCCTGTTATAAGACAGAAGATAACCTCTGGAGTAGAACCATCAAACATTAGTTCCCACTCTAGAGTCCATCTCTTTCTCTAATACTCACAGATGTCTGCCTCAGTTGATTCTAGGGTAGGTTTTTAAAATTCATAACTACTGCCGGGTGGTGGTGGTGGTGGTGGCGGCGGCGGCGGCGGCGGCGGCGGCGGCGGCGGCGGCGGCGCAGCATGCCTTTAGTCCCAGCACTCGGGAGGCAGAGCCAGGCAGATCTTTGTGAGTTCGAGGCCAGCCTGGTCTACAGAGCAAGATCCAGGAAAGGCGCAAAGCTACACAGAGAAACCCTGTCTCAAAAAACCACAAAAAAAACCCCAAACCAAAAAACCGTAAGTACTAACAATCATTGTGTTCATGTCCTTCAAGTTAGCTAGCACTGCATTTGAATAGCTGAAAGGAAAAACACGGTAATCAATCATTAACTGTGCGTTTCAGCTTGTATTACACACTCACCAGATATGAAGGAGACACTTAACCTACATCTGCGTAGAAGGAGAGAGGCATGTAAGAGATAGAACTTAGAGGAACTGAGTATTTAGTTAAAGGATGGATAACTGCTAGCAGGGAGCAGAGCAAAGGAAGTTCATGCAAGGAAGAGAGAACCTGAACCAAGTGTCTCCCCTGTGTGTGGTGTAGTGGAGAAGGAGAGGCAGGGGCAAACAATCACAGATGAAGAGCTTTAGTTCATCCGGGAGGCAGCAGCGTACCTTTGGGACATTTTCTGGCCAAGATGAAAAGTAAGTGACAGACATTAATTATGTCTTTAGAAACAGCCACCCTGATACTGGTTTAAAATGTGCCACAGTGGGTCTGGTGAGAAGGAAGGAGGACTTGAATGAGAACAGTAGCAGTGGGGGGAGGGGAGAATCATGCCTGCTAGAACACCCACCTACCCGGCTTCCTGGGGTCACTGGGAAAGAATCTACTACAGCTATTTGGCTAGACCAGAGTAATTCCTTACTACATTCTAAGTCTTATCCTTAGACCCACAGATAAGTGTAGCTATCAGCCCTCATCAAAGAAGCCCGTATTTATACCAAATGGAGATCATCACAGAAAGCCACAAAAGGACACAATGCAGAGAGCAGTGGATCATGGGGGACACATAGCTATCACAGCTCCTGTGTCTGTGGCTCGGGAACTTTGCATAAGAAGAGAGTGGAAAGATTGTAAGAGCCAGAATACTAGGAATTCTGCTGTGAAAACAGTCTCTCCTAGAAATGGCTGCATAAACAAGACTGGAAAATGACAGTATCAATGGGCATATCAAAGTGGAAGGAGGAAAAGCTCAATGCGTTCCCAATACCAGACAAAGAAGAACTACAGGTGACTAATGACTGCTGGGAGAATTAGCCTCTCCTCGACATGAGCCCTCTTATAGGCTGTCCAATGCAGAGTGGTCATCCCTGAAACCATATACACACGAACAACAAAACAGACTCAGCAGGCTGTATTTGTTTATTTATTTGTGTATATAAGTATGTGTACAAATATATGTAGCAATAATAAAGAAAAGAGGTGCTATCAACTTGACAGTGGAAGGGACATGGAAGGAGCTGAAGGAGGGTACCTGGCAGGGGCTGGAGGGAGGAAAGAGAAAGAGGAAATGATGTACTCTATTTCAATTAAAAACATATTTTAGTCAGAATGAAGGCCAGTGTGGTAGCACATGCCTTTAATCCCAACACTCAGGAGGCAGAGGCAGGCCGGATCTCTGTGAGTTCGAGGACAGCCTGGTCTACAGAGTGAGTTCCAGGACAGCCAGGGCTACACAAAGAAACCCTGTCTTGAAAAGCCAAAAAACAAAACAAAACCTACCACCAGAACAACAAAGAGAAGGAGAGAATGAGGAAGGAGGAAGGTAAAGCCGTCTACAGTAACTGAGAAAAGGCGGAGGTATTTGCCCACGTCAAGCCCTGCAATGAAGACTTCTCTGCTGCTCTGCTGCAGCAGGCCCAAGGGCATGGGGCCCCACCTGGGAAGGCCCAAGGCCTCAGGGGTCTCAGAAAGTCTCCAGTTGCACTCTGCTCTAGTATCCTGACGCACACTGAGTCTATCATGTCCACCATCTCCACCGTGCTTCTTTTACACATTGTTTTCTTACTCCCTGACTCTTCCCCAACTTGAGTGGCTAAGCCAGGGGGGCAGATTCCATGTCTGGTTTTCATCACTAGCCTAACTTCACTTATGCATTTCTCACTTGACTGACTAATGGAACAGAAGTCTTCTTAGTTCCCACAGCAAGAATAAACGCTTACTCATTCTTTACTCACTTATCATTCCATTGTAGTTTTGTATAGACATTTTTAATAAGACACTCTTCATATAAAGTTAAGTCAACATCTAAAACTACAAGGTACCACAGTGTCACTTAATTTTTTTCAATTCCTGCCTTTCCCATTTGGCTGCTGTACTCAATTTTATAGCCATGCCAAATCATTATACAACTGTATTGTCCTACATTATTACAGGTGAAAAACCCTAGCAGAAGACCATCCATCAAAAGACCCCCTCAAAGCCTAGCAATGCTGCTTTACAGTACTATTTATGCTATCAACACAAATAAGGGAATGCTTTGCAAGTGGGATTATTTCCCCTAAAGGTTCAATATAAAAATACACAGAACACAGAAATCCAAACACCCAAGAGTTAATAAGTACCATGCTATGTGCTATAGAGTCCTCAGATCTCAGGCACCAGACTGAATACCTGACTCCACCATTTTCTGTCCAGGGTTCTCTGTGGATGATAAAGTCCACATTTGGGATTACCATTGTATTCCCATTAAAATTCAACTTCAATCACTTCAACTCTCAGTAAAGGGGCCAGGCCATTGCCAAAGGACTGTTTATACCAGAATGATTTGTACCGTTTGTTATTTACCTCTTTAAGCTTTCAACTACTATTTCAACAAACTATTGCTAAGGCTATTGGCTGTTCTCCACAAACTGAGAGTAAGGGCGTATTGCTGAAGACAACACTTACATATCTCACGAGCCTAGGGGAAAACCAAATATTCTTGTTCTGCTAAAAGGATATAAAAATAATAAAATGACTCCAAATGACATTCTGTTATACCTATAGATTAGTGTCTCAATCAGCCACCATCAGAAAAGCTTCCTGCAGTGGATGGGAACTAACAGAGACCCACAACTGGACAACATGCACAGGGTTAAGGGACTACAGAGCACTCACTCCTAAAGGGGATGTCTTCATCAATCCTTCCCTGCAGGGCTCAGGAACCTATACAAAGAGACTGTAAAAGGCAGAGATGATGGAGGACTCTACGGAAACTGTCCCCAGACACAACAGGACCGATACACATATGAACTCACAGACCATGGAAGCATGCACAGGGCCTGTACAAGCCAGATGGGGTCCTCACTGAGAGGGGGAATGGACACAGCTCCCACCCCTAGCCAAGAAGCTATCTGCAATAGGTACCCACTGGCAAAGGAAGAATGAGTCTTATCCAATGGAGTCTCACTGGGTGTATTATCCACACTTGAGAGTAGGCCCCATGCCCAGGAGTAACAGCAGATGGCCAACACAAAACAAACTCAATGGTATTTTTGTCGACTTTTTTGTTTCATATTGCTTTGTTTAGGCACTTTTTGTCTTACTGGTCTTTTACTTATATATTTTGGTTTCCAATTTTGTGTTTTTGTGGGTTATCTTATGTGTGTGTGTGTGTGTGTTTGTGTGCACGCATAGGTTGAGTTTCTTGTCTATTTTTTAAAAAGAGAAAGAAAGGGCATGGCGTTGGGTGGGTAGGTAGGTGAGAGGAGAAGTTTGGAAAGGGGAAAGTGTAATCAGACTACAGTAGATGAAAAAATGTTAATAAAAAAAGGCAAAAAAAGAGAAAATCTCAGCTAATATTTCTATGGAAAATAATACTTTTCTCTAAAGTATTGTAACAGTGTATTCTTCAATGTTAAAATAAATGGCAAAGTAGTATTTCAAATAGCTCAATAAAATTTTATGGTTGATCAGGGAGATTGTAAAAACAATTTTTGCTTATAACTAGTTATGTATACCTCTACAATCTTTTGGTTTTCTTCAAAAAAGAGATTACTTCAAAAACAAAAAAACAATGCACAAATGTTAGGAAAACAATGCATCGGTAAAACCAAAGACTGTGAACCATATATAGGTCTATGCAGGTACAACAGGAAACAAAATGTGCTTGACTGTCCACTCCCGTGTGCACACCTTGATGACTCTCCTCCCCAAACATCCACAGTTCAATTCCTCTTCACTACCTCTATCCCAAATCTTATCTTTTTTTGAAGCCTAGGTCTTGTAGGTAGAGTGCATGTGCGTGCTTGCGTATATAGCCTTAATTGATCCGGTGTTCCTTGAACCTGCCAAGAATATTCTCTGGATTTACTTGCTATTCCCTGTCTAGAAGGTTCTTCCCATATTCCTACAGAGCTCATTCCCCTAGTTTCTGTTAAAATGGCACAGAGAGGCTGACATGACATCATATAAAATAACCCCATCCTTATCTATAATCTGTTCCTTTTCAAGCCATTCATCACCAACTAATATTGAACATGTTATAAGTTTCCCTTCCTAGAATATAAACTCGATCAGAGATTTTATTATTATTTTGAGCACTCTTGAATCATCTGTACTAGTACTGAACCTAACACATAGTAGATAATCAATAAATGTTTTCAATGACAATTTATTAACTGTTCAAGTTAAATACAAGGCAAGGGCAAATTAACCATAGAAGACATTTCATAGTTAACTGCTAATTGAACAGCTTAAGCCAACTAATATCCAGGAGTATCCATCAATACCACTAGACAGCTCTCCACAGTGTATGCGACCAGACCTGACCACAAGACCCAGCGGGTATCAGTATGTTCAAACAGCTTTCAATAAAATCCTGTTTTAAAAATTGTGATTAAATTATATATAACATAAAATTTGTCATTTTAATTTCCAGGTGATTTTTATTTGGCTCATTTGTTTGAAACTATGAGTATGAATTCTATCTGTTCAGCAGGGGGAGATGAGCTCAAAGAAAGGTTTGGAAAAAGGCTTTGCTGTTATATGAGAAACTGAACAGGCTTTGGAGTTGAATTCAGGTCCACCACTCATTCATTAGCTGTGAGACTGAGTTAGTGAAACTTTCTTTTCACATATATAAAATGAGGACCATCAGATACTGTCTTCCCTACACTCACTCCAAACTGCTTCAAGATAATGGAAAAGCTAAAATGGTTTCAGTCTATGTACATACAGCATCTAGTTTACGTCTGATAGACATTAAACTGAGCCACTGAAGTAAGAAAATAAAATTATACTAGCAGAAAACACAGAACATATACTCATACAAGTGGATATAAAAATGTCTCCTTCCCTCTGATACGGCAGGAAACAATGGAATCTTAGAAATTCTTCAGCTATGGCAATAGTACAACAGTCTCAAACCTGCTTCAGAATTCCCGAGCCAACTCCCTAGAGGACAGGTGCTGGACACAGGCCCCTCAAGAAGTGGGTCTAGACAGCCTCACTCCTGCTAGATTCTCAGGAAATGCTGACAATGATGTGACTGGTGAAGGAATCGATCATATCCATGCTCTAACTCCTTCAGGGTCATTAAACAAAATCTGAAATAGTTTACTTTCTGCAAATTCATAACCAATTAAGACCTTTTTAGAACATTTTACAAACCAATTTTAAAAGTCAACATGTATTAAGATCCAACTGATAGAAAATTTTCATGCTTATAACATCCCTGTGACAAAAAATTC
Source organism: Peromyscus maniculatus bairdii (assembly GCF_049852395.1). Classification (NCBI taxonomy): domain Eukaryota; kingdom Metazoa; phylum Chordata; class Mammalia; order Rodentia; family Cricetidae; genus Peromyscus; species Peromyscus maniculatus. Next base: position 188,627,835 of record NC_134852.1, on the reverse strand, counting down.
TGAATATTAACTTGGAAATAACTCTGAGACTGCCTTTTAAAACTTAAAATCCAGACAAAAAGCAAGCACAGCTGTTTACAAGGAGCACAGAGCTAAGTCTGATGAGCAGATAACATAAAAATACGTACATGTGTGGAGGCATTCTGTCACTGTTGTTGGCTTGATCAGATAGCCTTTGCAGATATAGCAGGTGATGTACGGATTGAAATCTTTCACCAAGTGTTTCCTTTGGGTAGCCATTTGTGGTTAGCTGGCTTTAGCAGTTCAGGCACAGAGCGGCACTAAGTAGATGGAAAGCTGGTCCCAGTAGCTGGTGCACTGTTCTCGGTAGGTGTCCTGAGGCATGAGCTTCAACATCCAGCCTGGGCAAAGATCACTGGTCATCACTCCTTTCCGCAGTCCTGCTTTTTCATATCTGTGTCCAAAACCACAAAGAGAAGGCATCAAATTCCTTGGATTATATTTAACTAATCATTATCAGTAAGTTTGTAGGGTCTAAATTTGGCGAGCAGAACATAACCTTTATTGTACAATTTACCTGTAAATCTATTATAATTTGCCGGGCGGTGGTGGCGCACGCCTTTAATCCCAGCACTCGGGAGGCAGAGCCAGGCGGATCTCTGTGAGTTCGAGGCCAGCCTGGTCTACCAAGTGAGTTCCAGGAAAGGCTCAAAGCTACACAGAAACCCTGTCTCGGAAAATCCAAAAAAAAAAAAAAAAAAAAAAAATCTATTATAATTTAACTGAGAGTAACAAATTCACCCGGTTCTGAAGCTTCAATTATCACCTCCACTCATGGCACCAAAAGCTACTGAATCAGTTAATACATTCCTCAACAGTAGTGTGTTTTTACGATCTACCCGACTACCTACCAGGAGTTTCTGCCAATGCAAGGTACAAAGACTCAAAACCGAAGTCATTAACCTGCCTATCAAAATGCTCTGTTTCAATGTGGCACTCTCCATCTAGTTAATAATCAAATCAAGTTGATGTCCACTTCCTCTCCTCAAATAGATGCCCTCCAGTCAGGCCATCTTATATTCTGCTACAGGTTTATTCTATCCATTACATTTAGTGCTTCTCAACAAATGTCAGTGCGTCCTCTTTACTAACAGAAAAGTGTATGTTTTTCAGCCCGTTCCATGAGATGCAAACTACACTTCTGGGTGATTTAACCTTTCCTTCAACACTTCAGGAAGACTGGCAGGATCACTCCTCTCCAGCACGGACTCTGCTAGCTCCTATCTCCCATCCAACATGCCTTTCCTCTTGACAACTGCGTTCTGCTTGCCCCTCAGACTCCCTCTCCAACGCGGTCCTCAGTGTAATCTCTACTAGTGACTACTTCTCCCTGGCTACATTCTTATTTCATTTTGATTTACAATTATTCATTCATTCATTCTTGTTTTCCTAGGTTGAGTTTCATCTAGTCCAGGCTGGCCTGGAACTTCTGTTCCTCCTGTCTCATCCTTTAGAGTGCTGGGGTGCTAGGTGTTCGCCAGTTTACACTGTGACAAGGATCAAACCCAGGCACTGTGCATGCCAGGCAAGCCCTCTACCCACATTTACTTTCTCTCAATAGAAACCAGTCACACTTAACAGATATATAACCTTTCTTTAAGTCTCAACTGGCTGTTTATTTTGTTGCTTTTAACTGTAAAATAACAGTAGGAGCTCCAGGGACCTAGAAAGGTGTTTTATAGAGATAGTACACAGAGAAAAACTGAAGAAACGCCATTATTTTTTCTTGGAACTTTATAAATAGCTAGTTTGTTAGGCTATTTTAAAAGTTTTGCAAGTTCCTTACAAGAAAGATGCCCTTAGAAAACAACAACCAATGAAGACGCTGATTTCACTCAGTTCATTCTACACTAAGCTTATATTTCAGACGGGAACTTTTCGCCTATCTCGGCCGTTAGCTCATATCATAGGCCAGTATAAAATAACTGGAAAGATCTAGAAGGCATCATTCCACCAGCACACACCCACTGTGAATGTTCAAGGCATGGGCTCTGAGCGGCTACTATCCCGTTCGGGGAAACGGTGTTAAAGGATGTGACAGAAGGTGTAATTTAATGAATTGCAATCTCAGGATTCTGGCCTTAGCCCTTCGTGACCTTCAGCAAAGCATTTATGTCCTAGCCTGGGTCTCCGCTCTTCTCTCTGCTTTTCCTTACTCCCCGGACTTAACTCCGTGCGCTCGCGGCAGACCTGTGGGAAACGCAGTCCCGATCCCAAGCCCAGAGCCCTGTCACCCAGACGCCGAAAGGAAGCGAGGGTTGGTGGTGGTGCCGCGCAGGCGACCGGCGGCAACTTTTCCGCCTCGGAAGAAGGCGCGGGTCCCGGAGGTGCAAGCCCTCCCGCCGCTTTAGCAGGTGCTCGGCCCGGGAGCCGGGGCCACTCGCGCGGCGACCGCGGGACAGGACAAGTCGCCGCGGGCCGGCCGGGCCGCCCCCCGAGCGCATACCCGGAGCCCCGCACGCCCGCCCCGCCCCCGAGCCGCTCGGGCTCCAGCGCCCGGCGCGGCAGGTGTCTGGGACGCCGCGGCCGCCGGCGCAAAGTTGGCGCGCGGCCGGGCCGCCCCCGCGCGGTACCTACCCAGCGGCCGCCGCCGCTCCTCAGCTCGCCGGCGCGCCCGCCTCCGAGCCCGGGAAAGCGAAAGAGAAACAGCGCCCGCCGCGGCCTGTCTGGTCCCCGCGCCCTGTCCGCCCTCCCCCAGCAGGCGGGAGCGCGCGGGCTCCACGGGGCCACTCGGCTCTGGCGCGATAGGGCGCGGCGGGCCTCGGGGCCAAGCCGGTGCCGCCTCCGAGGGCGGCTCCACCCACCTCCAACCGCCAGAGCCGCCCGCCCGCCGGCCACGCCCTCTCGCCGGCCACGCCCTTCCCCGTGGGCCCCGCCCCTCCTCGCCGGCCACGCCCTCGGCCCTCTCCGGCTGGTTCGTGCTCCTCCTAGGCGCCCGGGCCACCCTGCGTTCCCCGCCCCCCACCCTTGTCGCTCCTGTGTGACACGTAGCTGTGGCCAAATTTTTATCTCTGTCCTTCTTATCCTCTTCACCCATCTCCCGGCTGTTTTCCTTATAACAATGACCAGTGTGGGTTTTTTGTTTTTTGTTTTTTTTCCGGGCGGGTTCAAAAGCACTGGTCAGTGTTGAGACTTGAGTCACCCCACTGAATTTTCTCCTTGGGGCCATCGAGATGGCTCAGCGGGAAAAAGCCCTTGCGGCCACGCCTGAGCACTTGAGTTCAATCCCCAGTACTCAGAGGAGGGAGATGAGAACGGACAGGACGACTCCTCCAAGTTGGCCTCTGACCTCCACAAGGGCAATGTGGCACAAGCGCACCCTCACACATCCATACAAGTAAATATAATTTAAAATATAAAAAAAAAAACTGTCTGCTGGTAGACATTGTTCCCCACACTGGACCCACGAGGTTGTAGTGGAAACGAAGACGCATCTTGATATGAACCTTATTTAGAAATCACTATTGAACTTGCTTCAATAAGGTGGGTCCAGAAGTCATGGTCACTGACAAATGCAGGTAAACTGGAAATTTGTGTAGGGAGTGAGGATGGTAGTGGTAAAAATTTATTACTGTTTGCAAGGTTCAAAACAAACAACCCCCCTCCCCTCCCCCCAGTGCTCTTCCTAGTGGACTTTGAGATTTCCAAGACACCATTCGTTAAAAGAAAGGAAAGATTCCTTGAAAGGCATCCTGTCCTCTTCATTCCACCATTTTCTACTGTTCTTCCCAAACTCAAAACTCCTACTAATACAACTGTGCTAAGCATAAGCTAGGTCCTGCCCTTCGCTTCTTAGAAGACTACCCTCCAGGATCCTAGAATCCTAGGCGAATCAAGGTAGCCTACCTTCACTTACTGACTAAACACAAAAGGAGCATTTTCCAAAGGCAAACTGCAAAGGCAAACTTCGATCTCGCACACCAGAAGGAAAAAAAAAAAAAAAAAAAGGCTGCAATTCCACCATCTCTTGCAAAAGCAGAGCAAAGGTGGCTGAAGAATTCAGAGAAAATGCGGAGCATTTGCTTTACCCCTGCAGACAGGCAGCACCTCCGGCTAATGACAGGGTGTGGAGATGGCTGCAGGAACAAACCACAGGTGTCCAGAGATGCAGCTCAAATTTAAAATGCACCAAGGAGAACAAGAAGCTTTAGAAACTATCCACTTTATAACTAAACTTAGGTAAATTAGATGGAAGCAAAACAAATACATTTGAATATTGCTGCAGGAAGAATACATGTTCTAATAGAGCTTTAAGTGATTTCTTTTTTTCTTTTCCGAGACAGGGTTTCTCTGGTGTTTTGGTGCCTGTCCTGGAACTCACAGAGATCCACCTGGCTCTGCCTCCCAAGTGCTGGGATTAAAGGCGTGCGCCACCACCGCCCGGCAAGTGATTTCTTTATAATCTTCTTAAAAACCCCTTTGCAAAACTATGATTCCAGGATGGGATGACTTCCACAAGACACAGAAATCACAGGAAGCAAAAGAACCCAAGTCAGGTCAAGTGACTATAGGCTTCACGTCTTCCAAACTGAACATATCCAAATGGGAAAAGCCAACCTATTTCTAGTCTATTTAAAATATGCAGTAGGAGATTCTACTAAAATATTAAATGCAAGATCCTGCTGTATACACTGCAGCATATACAAAATGACCTAAAGCTGTTGTAGTTTGTGTCTGAAATTATTTTAAATGTCTTTTTCGGGAGTAATGAACAGTTTGTAAAACTCCAAGGGGAATGCAATTGGTGATCAATAAATAAGCTACCCAGTACTTTCAGAAATGATCTTGATCATGGATTCAAGGAGGACACGCACTAGCAAAGGATAGAGGGGGGCTCATACTTATGATGCGAGCAGCCCCTGAGCATGGATGTAGGGGTGGAGATGCTGGGGTGTGATGGGGGCACTGAGAGATGGGATGGGGGTCCCATCCTTTGTGAGGAAACCTGTGTTTGTGTCCTTACACACAGATATAGTCAAACAGTGTCTCAGTCGTCGTTCTATTGCTATGAAGAGAAACCATGACCACAGCAACTGGTACAAAGGGGAAAGCATTTAACTAGGGACATGCTTAAAGCCCCAGAGACTTAATCCACTATCAATCATCATGGTAGGGGAGCATGGTGGCAGGCAGGTGACGGTGCTGCACAAGTAGCTAAGAGCTAATCTTGACCCTGTAGCAGGAATCTTAAAAGTTCTTATTGATAAAATCAAACCTGGAGCCAGGTATTGGGGTGAACTGGAAGATCAGAGAACAAGCCACAGCTAACCTCACCTGGTCAACTTCTCAGCTGGTCTTGTTTCCTCAGACTGGAAGCCTCTGTGTCCTCATCCCAATGGCTCTCAGCTGAACTGCTGCTCCAAAGCCTGAAGCTTAACCAGCCAAATGCTTCTAGTTTCTGGTCCTCACGCCTTATATACTTTTCTGCTGTCTACCACCACTCCCTAGGATTAAAGGCTCGATTTCTGGGATTAAAGGTGTGAGTCACCATGCCTGGCTGTTTCCAATGTGGCCTTGAACTCACAGAGATCCCAGATGAATTTCTGCCTCTGGAATGCTAGGATTAAAGGCGTGTGCTATCACTGTCTAACTAGTGGCTTTTCTGTTCTCTGACCCCAGATAAGTTTATTAAGGTACACAATATTTTGGGGAACACAATACCACCACATGACCCCTGTAGGCCAAGAGAGAGACTGGGCCTGGCAAGTGTTTTTGAAACCTTAAAGCCCATCCGCAGTGGGCTGGGGTTTGCACTGAGTCCAAAACAAAAATGTCGGTTCAGTTTTATCTACCCCTTTTAGATCCAGATGGATTTCTGGCTCTGAAATGCTAGGATTAAAGGTGTGAGTGCCACCATTTTCTAGCCTTTGTATCTAGTGGCTGTTCTGTCTCTGACCCCACATAAGTTTATTAGGGTGCACAATATTTTGGGGAACACAATACCACCACAGAGACACACAGGAAGAAATATAGAGGGACTTAAGAGATTCAAGGACCTTTTTGGTTTGGGAAAGAGAGAAGCTCTGTTGCTAAGACTCCAGCCAAAATGGAATGTCAGCTGGTTGCTTCTCAGCCTCTCTGAGCTAACAGGTTTGCACCCCAATATCTGACTCCTGAGCCTTTACTGGCTAGCAGAACAACTTAGATAAAAACAACAATGGCCTTTTCATTATTTTAAATTATTTTATGTACATCAATATAGTCTTTTAAATAGAGTATCTTTAACATATAAGCTATCTTTTGTAACCTAAATGTTTTCTACAGGAATTATGGAAAATATAAAAATTTAATGTAAGTATTCTATTGGCCCCAAGTGCCTTTATGTTATGACCATAAATATTATAGCTCAAAACCAATGATGGCCTAAAATTTGTGATGGAGAGCTGAGGGGGGTACTGAGAAGTGAATGAAGGCACAGTCCATCATCCTTGACCAGGTCCCCTTTCCTTACTGCACCCGTTTCCACAGCCCAGTAACTGCCAAGGACTCTGCCCCTGTCTCTCAAATCTCTACTCCTGATTGCTCAGGTCACTACCATCTCTGGCTTTCACACTCACCGGACTATGACTCAGGCTCCTTACAGAGCTGTTACCCTGTGGTCCTCAGCAGAGCAACAGGACTCTTAATTACAGCGTGCCACATCCTGCCCCCATCTTTAAAAAGTCCTGTGTTATCAGAAATCTAAAACACTTGATAAGGCCACCCCAGACCCCTGTCACCTCCACAGCCCCTCCTGACTTCCATGATCCAAGCCTTAATGGACTTCTTTGACCTCTGGCTAGCTAAATGGTCTTCTTACAACTTGGTACCCTAACTTAATCCCTTTACTCTTTCCTGCCTCTGTTGAATCTGAACAATCCTTATGTGTTTCCTTGGTATCCTCTTATTCCAAAGGCTATCTCCTGGGGATATCCAAAGCTCTGAGGAGCCTTCTTTACAGACACAGACACACATACATACATATGGCAACACATTTTTTTGCATGTGTCTGTATGGATGTGTTTACCTGCGATGGTACGTGTATACAAGTATGTTCAAGCATATGGAGGCCCAAAGTTGATATCAGGCATGTTCCTTGATCATTTCCCACCATATTCATTGAGCCATATTTCTGATGGAACCTAGAGTGCTAATACAACCAATGGATCATCTGTCCCTGTTTCCTGGGCATTGGAATTACAGGTGAGCTGACAGAACTACCCAGAATTTATGTGGGTACAGGATCTGAAGTCTGATCCTCATGCGTGCCTGGCAAGGGCTTTACCTGCCAAGCCATCTCCTCAGGCCTAAGCACCACACTCTTATTCTTTCAAATCACCTATTCCTCAGACTTGGATTGTCCAATTTATTGAGTAGTCTGAACATGAAGATAAGCCCTGTGTATTTGCCCTGGACTATGCATCCCCAGTGCGGGTGACGGCAAACAGCAAACACTCAAAGGAATGCTTATTAAAAACAACAACAGCCGGGCGGTGGTGGCGCATGCCTTTAATCCCAGCAACTCGGGAGGCAGAGCCAGGCGGATCTCTGTGAGTTCGTGGCCAGCCTGGGCTACCAAGTGAGCTCCAGGAAAGGCCCAAAACTACGCAGAGAAACCCTGTCTCGAAAAACCAAAAAAAAAAAATAAATAAATAAATAAATAAAAAATAAAAAAAAATAAAAACAACAACAAACAACAACAAAGACCCGAACAGTTACATTTGAGGACAGAGCCTCTATTTTCATTTCTTTCTTTGATTTCTTCTAGGGTGAATCTTAACAGAGTATGATAAGGGTATAATATAATCCCTGCCTTCCGGGACTGTTAATTAAAATCACACCAGGGAGTGGAGACTTGGCCACAAGAAAGAGTTACACAGAACCACATCACATTTGCTAACAGTGTTCAAGAGAACATGACCAAACGGTAAGAACGCCGGGCGAAAAGGAGCAGCACTAGGCCTGGGTCAAGAGATCGGTCCCCGGTGGGTGCCCACCCTGCCTGTTAGAAAAGCAGCAAGGCCCAATCCCAAAGGCGAAGGATCTGAGGAACAAATGGAAAAGTCAGAAAGGACGAGAAACCCAGCGCACTAGAAACAAGCAGAGAAATGCAGAGACAGGAACGAGCAGTTTTCTTTTTGTTGCGTGTGCATGTGCACACATGTGGGTATGCTTACGTGATAGCATCATGTGTCTCAATCCCTCCTGACCTTACCTTTTTGAGACAGCGACTCTCACTGAACCTGAGTCACACCACTTGGCTACACTAGCTAGCCAGTGAGCTCTGGGGACCCACTGGTCTCTGTCCTCACTGCCCTAACAAAACGCAGCTTTTACATGGGTGCTGGTGACCCATCTGAGGTCCTCACGCTTGCACGGCAGATACTTTAACTACTGAGCTGTCTTCCTGGCCCAGCATTTCCAAGCACTTTAAATGTACTATGCTAAGTTGAAAAGTCAACGTTTTTTTTTTTCTTCTTTGCTGGGGGGTGAGGTGGGGGTGAGGTGGCCGCAAACCTATTTTTCTTTACTACTGTGTTAATGGTTGGATGGAACAAGTTCCACTAATCCTCAAAGACGAAAGAACAAAACTGAGGGGCTGGAGAGATGGCTCAGTGGGTAAGAGCACTGGCTGCTCTTCCAGAGGACCTGGGTTCAATTCCCAGTTTGCATTCCAACTAGCAGCTCACAACTGTCTGTAACTTTAGTCTTAGGGGATCCTATACCCTCTTCTAGCATGCATGGACACTGCACACATGTGGTGCACAGCTATACATGCAGGCAAAAAAAAAAAAACCTCACAAACACACAAAGAATAGAACGGAAATCGTTTTAAACTGTAAGGAAAAGGGAATTTCTCCAATCATCAGGGCTGTGACATTTCAAATCATCTTTATGAAACTGCAGAAGGTTACAGACCTGGGATAATAAATGTACAGGAGATTTAAAGGCAGAGACCAAGAATGACCTCCCGAATCTCCAGGCAGAGTATTCTAAGTAAGGAGACCCTGGGAAACTCCAGTGATGTCAACAATCAAATACCAGAAGGATAAGTTCCAGGGAAAGTTTTGATTTTTATCCATACATAGATGGGGATTAGAATTAAAGAGCAGGCCAGGTGGTGGTGGCGCATGCCTTTAATCCCAGCACTTGGGAGGCAGAGCCAGGCGGATCTCTGTGAGTTCGAGACCAGCCTGGGCTACCAAGTTGAGTTCTAGGAAAGGCGCAAAGCTACACAGAGAAACCCCGTCTTGAAAAACAACAAACAAACAAACAAACAAAAAGTTTATACGTGTGCAGCACGCACACTGGCCTGTGTGACCACCTGTGCTGTGGTGAGTCTATGGTAAGTGACCTCCACAGTGTGGAAGTCAAAGGACAAAGTTTAGAAGTTGATTCTCTCTTTTCCCCACAGGATCAAACTCAGGCCATCAGGCTTGCATGACAAGCACTTTTTTCTGATGAGCCATCTTGCTTGAGAATCCGCATTTTGGTACGGTAAGTCAGTTCCCTCAGCTTGGTTTTCTTCCTTTAAAAATGGAGTTTATTTCTTCCTTTGGTGAAGGGACGTATTTGGGATCAAATCCAGGACCTTATGCAAGGCAAGTGTTCTGACCGATGAGCCACATCCCCAGAACAGAGGCTGTATCATCACCTTAGCCATTATGTTCAGGAAAGATCTTCTTTATATGTTTTACTTATTATAACAAATATGATTGAGATGATAGATGAAGAAAGAATGCAATGTTCAGAAGGTATTCCTTATCTCTGTATCACACTCGTTTTAAAATTAAGATGGGGAATTGTAAACATTTCACTAGGAAACTAGTGTCCATAAGGTTTTCTTTTTCTTTTTGTTTTTCGAGACAGGGTTTCTCTGTGTAGTTTTGGTGCCTGTCCTGGGTCTCACTTTGGAGACCAGGCTGGCCTCGAACTCACAGAGATCCGCCTGGCTCTGCCTCCCGAGTGCTGGGATTAAAGGCGTGCGCCGCCGCCGCCGCCGCCGCCGCCGCCGCCGCCGCCGCCGCCGCCGCCGCCGCCGCCGCCGCCGCCGCCGCCGCCGCCGCCGCCGCCGCCGGCTCGCCGCCGCCGCCGCCGCCGCCGGCTCACCATAAGGTTTTAATAACTAGGGGCGGTGGTGGCCAATGCCTTTAATCCCAGCACTGGGAAGGCAGAGGCAGGTGGATCTTTGTGAATTCAAGGCCAGCCTGGGTTACAGAGTGAGTTCCAGGAAAGGCGCAATGTTACACAAAGAAACCCTGTCTTGAAAAAACAAAAAAAAAAAAAAAAGGTTTTAATAACCAGGTCAACATTAAGAATTTATTTACTTCCCTCTAAAGAGGGAGTAACAGAATTCCACCCCCCCAAAAGAGATACAGATACTGCATACCATACGGGGGTCAGAGTTAATGAGCCCTCACTTAAGCTCGATCTGTTTTCCCAGACCTGCCAGGATTAGTAGACTCCTAAGTCCAAAGGACAAAAGCCTGAGGAGGGTACGAGGCCTCAGTAAGGAGTCCAGAGCTAGCAGTGGACTGGCAGGGAATGCCGTGTTGATGAGCAGGAGAGCAGTCAGCAGGAAGAAGAGGTGTACAGCAGGAACCAACCGAGAAGGCCAAGCACCAGGAGGGGAAGTCCTCCCTCCCTCCCAGTCACAATTCCATCTTGGACCTTGAAACTCAGACAGCGCAGAGGAGGAAGGAAAAAAAAAATCACACTTAGAAAAACAAGAGGTAAAATTAGTCCATCTGTTGTTTTCAGGTATTCAAGTAGTTAATAAGTGACTACTTATTTGTTCTGTTTCTCTCTCTAGGTCTGTGGCAAGCCAGAGATGGGGGGTCTAGTTTAAAGCAGGGAGACATGAGCAACAATATCAGATGGAGGCTCCTAACTCTTGAATTTCAGAACCATGAACTTTTGAAGCCGTGGGAACTCCCCCTTCACTGTTCAAGAGGAGACAGAGAGGATCTGTCTTTATTGGTTACCTCTGCTGGGAAGAACCATCTTAGCCAACTAGAGAAAGTCTTTCCTGGTGTAAAATCTGCAATGTCTTCTGACGAAAAGCCAGGGAGAAAGCACCAGTTTCAACACATCTTCAGTAAGGTAACTTATGGAAATGTAAATTGACTCCATGGGCATACAGTGAACGGAGCATAAATAAGGTCCACAAGGGCAGGGCATGTGCCACCACTGCTGATCCCTAAAACAACAGATTCTTCCCCCCCCCCCCCAGACAGGGTTTCTTTGTGTAGCTTTGCGCCTTTCCTGGAACTCACTTGGTAGCCCAGGCTGGCCTCGAACTCACAAAGATCGGCCTGCCTCTGCCTCCCGAGTGCTGGGATTAAAGGCGTGCGCCACCACCGCCCGGCAAACAACAGATTCTTATTGAATGTTTGCTGAATGGATCCACGAACAAACAAACAAACAAGGAGAGAAACAGCATCCACCTTTGCAGGCAGGACTGCTTATGTTCAAATCATGATACAGTCATTCCTGAGTTCATATTCCAGAATCCATCCTCAGTTTTCTCATCATTTGGCCCTAATAGAGAGAAGTACACATCACATAAGGAGTCATATGACTTATGTGGATCTTGCCATGGATACACTGACTAGACACATTCTGAATTAACTTATAATTCCGATATCTGTACTGTTTCCTGCTATGGAGATACACCAATAATGGAACATTTGGACATAATTTAAGTCCCTGGCTCCAAATAAATCCATAGGACAAATTTCTTCATACACTTTGCTTGCTTTAGTATACAACAGGAGATAAAGCTAGTTAACCAAATTCACCTGCTTTCCCATACTCCAGGAATTTAAAGCTAAGATCGCTATTTATGAGGCAAATGAGTAAAATAAGTCTTGTTTAAACTGGTTATCACAAGGTGAAATTGAGAAATGGACACACACACACACACACACACACACACACACACACACACACGTCTACTTTCACACATATTCAAAACTCTATTTCCCTGCCTGGAAATGTCTTGGGGAGGCAGAACTGGCTGAAACATGATCTATTTAGAAAACCTAACTGTATCAGTTATATCCTCTGGAAAATGTTTATGCAAACAGAAAAAGAATGGTCAACAGGAGCACGGAAAGGGGGAACATGAAGGGCGAGATTTTGGCCGTGTGCCATCGTACTACTGGGAGATGGGAGGCTAACACAGACACTGAGCGCGTCACCGGGGCAGTATGTTTTAATATTTCCCAGGAGCAGCCCACCACACCTAAAGCTGGGAGCCTTCCTCTCCAGCTGATTCCAGCACTCAGAGAGGCCCTCCTTTATCTTCCTTTCTACAGATAGTAAGTAAACTTCTTCTTGAACTACAGAGTACTCTTCTATGTTTGATGTTACGTCCATTTGAACATTTTAAATTAGAGAATTCTCAGTAGAGGAAACTCAGGTGGCTAAGAAACAAAGAAATGTTCAACATCCTTAGCCATTAGGAAATGCAAATCATTCATCTTACACCGTCAGAATAGCTAAGATCAATAACACAAGTAGCAGCTCATGTTGGCAAGGAGGTAGAGCAAGTGGAACACTCCTCCATTGATGGTGGGAGTGCAAACTTGTACAGCCACTATGAAAATCAGTATGGTAGTTCCTTAGAAAGATGAGAATCTATCTCAAGATCCAGCTATACCACTCGGGAATATACCCAAAGGATTCTTCATTCTACCACAGAGACACTTGCTCAACCATGTTCATTGCTGCTATATTCATAATATCCAGAAATTGGAAACAACCTAGATGCCCTCAACAGAAGAATAGATAAAGAAAATGTGATGCAGTTACACAATGGAGTATTACTCAGCCGTTAAAAAATGACACCATGAAATTCACACATAAATGAATAGAACTAGAAAAAAATCATCCCGAGTGAGGTAACCCAGACCAAGAAAGACACTCTTCATTTATATGTGGATATTGGCTGTTAAATCAATAGTAACCAAGCTACAATCCACAGAACCACGGAGATTATGTATAGAGTAAGGGACTAGGGGGACAGATAGGTTTCATTAAGAAAGGGAAATACAATAGTTATGGATGGGTCAGGGGGCTGGAATGGGAGGGTCAAGTGGGGAGTGGAGCAAAATGAGGGAGCAAATACAGGGAGAGATAGCTAAAATTAAGGGCCATTTGAGGGGTTGTATGGAAACCTAGTCCAGTAGAAGCTCCCTAAAATACATATACATGATGGCAATCTAAAAGAAATCTCCAAATGACGGGGGAGACAGAGCCCCGACTGGCCATCTCTTGCCAGCAAATGAAGCTTCCAGCACTGGGATTGGTTACATCTAATAGAGCTGTTGGCCAAAGGGGTCCAACAGGAATCCCCAAAAAACCCAGGCCAAAACTATAGGTTGCTCTCCACAAGCTTCAGCAAGGCCCCATTGCTGAACACAACACTTACACAAGTCACTGACCATGGAGAAGTTGAGCAGATGCCTACCTAGCCTTCACCCTCTGTGTTAGTGTCTTTGGTACAGGAAGCTACTGTGTATGCTACCAAAATAAGTAAGGAAGGAAGTAAATAAAAGTAAACTTCAGGCCAGCCACAAACCCTTTCATCTACACAATGGTGTCCTGCCTGCAAGATGTGCTGGGGCAATGGTGGCACAAAGCTTGTGGGAGTCACCAACCACTATCTGATTTAAGGCCCACTTCAAGAGATAAAACCATACCTGACAAGTGCAACCAAGAACCAGAGATTAGGTAGCCCAGGGACGTAGGCTAAAACCCAAAACCAACCAACCAAACAAACAAACAAAAAACCAAACTCAAAGCAATAAAATGACTCCTAATGACATTCTGCATAGATCAGTGCCTTACTCAGTCATCATCAGAGAAGCTTCCTCCTGCAGCAGACGGAAACAAATACAGAGACCCACAGCCAGACATGCGTAGAGTGAAACACCTTGGAACACTCAGCCCTAAATGGGATGTTTCTAGCAAATCCCTTCCCTCAGGGCTCAGGGTACCCCAAGGAACAGAAGGCCGAAAGAATGTAAGAGACAGGGAATGGAGGACACCAAGAAAACAAGGCCCTCTAAATCACCATGATCAAAGCTCAGATGAGCTCACAGAGAGTGAGGAGGCACGCACAAGGCCTGCACGGGTCTGCACGGGTCTGCACCAGGTCCTCTGCGTACCTATTATGGCTTCCAGGTTAGTGTTTTTATGCAATTCCTGAGTGTGTGAATGAGTGGGTCTCTGATTCTTGTGCCTTCTCTTGGGTTCTTCTTTTTGTTTGTCTTGTACAACTCTGATGTGCTAGTTTTCGTTTTATCTTGTATTTTATTATTATCCCTTAGAAGCCTGTTTGTTTTCTAATGAGAGACAGAAAGGGAGTGGATCTGGATGGGAGGGGAGTTGGGGAGGAACTGGGAGGAGTAAAGGAAGGGGAAACTGCAATCAGGATATATTATGTGAGAAAAAAAATTATTTTCAATAAAAGGAAAAAACAAACAAAAAAGGTAAAATTACCAACCAATTGTAAGTCCCCTAGCAAGTCATTTCCAGATTCTGGATTTATAAAATTGTTTTAGATTTGGGATAATCACTAAAGATCTTTCCAGATCTTCAATTACATGCTTGTGCAATTTGAAGATATTACCTTGAGGAGAGGACACAGGAAACATTGTGTTGTGTCTGTGCTCGTATGTTCTCAGTGTATGCAGGTGTGTATGCATGTGGAGACCAGAGATCACATTCCTCAGTGGCCTTATTCCACCTTATGTTTGACACAAGGTCTCTCACTGAACCTGGAACTCGTCGCTCGGTCTAGTGCTCTAGTTTACTTTCTAACACCTTAACATTCTGACCAAAAGCGACTTGGGAAGGAAATGGTTTATGGGCTAACCCTTCCCTGTCAGTCCACCACTGGGAGGAAGTCAGGGCAGGGACTGAAGCAGAGGCCATGGAGGAATACCGCTTTCTGGCTTGCTCCACTTCCTTGTTTATACACCCCAGCACCACCTGCCCCAGGATGGCCTCTTACAGTGGGCTGGATGCTTCAACATCAATCAATCAATCAATCAATCAATCAAGAGACGGCCCCACAGGCTTATAGGCCAGTCAGACAGGGACATTTTCTCAGTTGAGATTTCCTATTCTCCAATGACTCTAGACTGTGTCAAGTTAACAAAACAAACAAACAAAACAAACAAGCACCCACCCACCCACCCCCACACAAAACTAACAAGCATAGCAAAGCTGGATGGATAGTGAGCTCTGGGGATCCATCTTTCTCTGCTTCCCTAGTGCTGGGACCAGGTGGTGTCCAGCTTTTGATGTGCATGCTGAGGATCCAAACTTAGATCCCCATGCTTTCAAGACAAGAACTTTACTGATTAAGCCATCTTCCCAGCCCCCACAGTGACCATTTTAGGTTTTGCGGACCACAGTAGTTCCTAAGACAGCTATTCAACTTCACCCAGGTAGGGGGAAAAGCTGCCAAGTCAACATGTAAACGTAGGTGTGTTCCAATAAAGCTTTATTAAAAAAAACAGGCAGCGAACCAGACGCAACCCTTGAGCAGCAGCTTGTTAATGCCCGAGCTGAAGAACACTTTCTGTGGACACACATTAGCTAGTTGCCAGGCCAGTTAAAGTTTCTAACAATTCTGAAAAAATATTCTCGACAATTTCAATTTAGAACATTATGGTACAATGTTTTTTATTGTATGACTTCTTATTTCTAGGCAATGGATAAAGTAGTGTTTCCCAAATGATCTCATCATCATCTTCACCATCAAATAGCCCAAGGTGTTGAAAGCTATTGTTTTATTCTGCTCTGCTATGGTTTGCAATAATTTGGACTTTCTCCGGTGATATAATGGAGGAAGTCTTTCAAGAAAGCAACAACAAATGTTAAAACAAAAACATTCTGTCCCATTTGTCAAGGATCTTGACCTCACATCTCTCATTTCAAAATATCCAGAAACCCTAGTGATGTTTAAAGGATGCCTTCTCCCATTCTGTCTGGGATTCTGACCTAAGAGAAAGCAGAAAGCCAGTTACTGCAAGCTGGCCAGACCTCAGCAAGTCATGCTGGCATGCCATCACTGTGGCTAGCTCCAGCAGCTAGATCCTAGCTGAGAAGAGACCCTAGAGGCCAAGGTGGGGAGAAGTCCACCATCTTTTCACCTTTGAAAATCAGGAGCTGCAACCAGGTAGGGCACATTGGAAAATAAGGCCACTTCAGCTGTGGAATCAGATCTGCCTCGATTAGCTGGAGAGAAGGAGGTGTGTGCTCACTTCTAAGAATCTCAACAAGGAGACTTCAGCTATAGACACCCTCCGCTCCTAGCTTTTCACAATGACTATAATATGCAATTTCAAGGCACTCTGCACATGAGTCACCAAGATGAAGGTCCATTTATTACCTATATCATTGCTGAGTTATAAGAGGTTTTGATATCAAATCACTTCAATACTGCCATTCTAATTTACTAAATTAAGAAAGATGCTCCCAAATTCAAAGAGAAGTAAATCCACATACTCTATGCACTTAGCTTTCAATAAGCAAGCGTTAAAAGCTGTCACTCCTGATTTGCATTTACAATGATATGTTACTTCCTCAAATGCTAAGCAGATGTTGAGTATTACAAGCTGCCAGGGAAGTTCACTGGGACTTGGTAACTGTAAGTTGGTAGATCATCATTTCCCGCAGTGTCTTAATTCTTTAATCCTTTTTACAGAGGAAGTCTGACGTTTTAAGTGAAGCATTAACTTCTACTAGAAGGCAAACTTTCGGTAATCAGAAACGGAACGTAGAAGCGCAGACACAAGGCCTGTAAATACTGATATTTACAGATATGAAGTCTTTATGTCAATTAAGATAGTTCACATTAGAAGCATCCAACAACAAATTAGTCATTAACAAGCCAAGTAAGTAGAATTTAGCTTTTAAGAGTCAACTTTTGTAATACACACACTTGACAGTTACATAAACATGTCATGTCTTTCTTCTTGGTTTACTAACCTCGTAACTTTAATATGCCACATCAAGTGTTAAATATTGCATATCAAATATTACACAGATTTATTCCAAATGCCAGTTGTGGGAAACTGCGTGCTCTCCGAAAGAAACTTCAAAACCTTTGAGTCCGATGAACTTAACTTTCTTTAGAAATAAGCTCTTTAAAGCTTGAACCAAGTTACAGTGAGCTAGGCAGTCAGCCTCTTACACAAGAGGAACACCTTCTAAGAGGGGAGACACATGAGAAAAACGTTAAGTGGCAATACAGTAGCACTCTCACCCCACCAGGGATGTGTCCACCAACAGGAGGGGCTACATTCAACTGCCTTTGAGGTAGAAAAGGCCTAAGGAAACGGATGACATCTAGAATCAGGGTTATATGAACTGGGAGAGAGCTGTCCAGCCACATACAAACCACAGCACTGAGGACCGTGAAGGATGGGTTGGCATGGCGGCTGGTGTGATTTACAGACAACCACAGTGAGACCAGAGGAGCACAAGGGATGAACTGACTGGTCCGGGGGGGGGGGGGGGGGGGGCCTAAGGGCTGCAGAGTCATGCAGGCTACAGCTGGGGAAGAAAAAGGAGGGCACAGATCCAGAGGGGCTTACTTCTGTGAAGTAAGCAGAATGAAGTACTAGTGACTCGCTCTTCATATTAGTGACTACAAACCACAATGACTGCTGTAAAATCAAATTATACTATAGTTAATTCCAGGTATCCTTTTGGATTAGTTCATATCAATCAGACATTTCTATTTGGCATGGAACTCATTTGCACTACAGATAACTAAATAGTTACTGTAATTGCTTCACATATATTTACACATATTTATTCATACATGCATAGTATAAAGACAACACCTTAAAAATAGATGTACTTTCTCAAGCATTACAGAGAACTTTTTTTTTCTATTCTTGTTTCTTTTTTTTTTTTTTTTTTTTTGAGACAAGATTTTACTATGTTGCCCAAGCTGAGAGCAAGCTCACTACACAGCCCAGGCTGGCCTCACATTGGTAATCCTCCTGCCTTAGCCTCCAAAGTGCTGACATTATAGCTACCCACCCATCATCAATGATCACATTGCTCATAGTTTTACATTATATAGTACAGAAATGTCAAGATGAGCAGCTTTCCTACTACCAGAAAATGAATGGCATAGTTGGAAGTCTATAACAAAAAATACTTGAATGTGTGAGTCTTGACACTTGAAAATATTTAAGTTGTATGTACAGAAAGTCCTTTGCCAGATAAGGAATCTAATATTCTGAATAATTTACTATTTCCAGGCTTGCCCTAAAGATTTTTTAAAAATTTTATTACGTGTATGGGTGTTTTGCCTACATGTATGTACGTCTGTGTACTACATTTGTGTCTGGTGCCCATGGAGGCCAGAAGAAGGTGTTAGATCCCCTGGAACAGGAGTTACAGGGATGTAAGGCACCATGTGGGTGCTGGGAATGAAAAACTGAGTCCGTTGGAAGAGCAGCCAATGCTCTTAACCACTGAGCCATCTCTTCAGCCCCCTCTAATTGTTAACTTCCTAGTAGCAGTAATTTTACCACTTTCTGTTTTTATGTTCATTGGTGAGGAATTTTAAGTGTATTTCTTTGTGTCTGTTTATATATTTATGTGTGCAAGTACCTGTGTGGGCACGTGTTTGGAGACCAGAGGGCAACACTAAGTATCCCAGTGCTCACTCCCTACCTTATCTTTAGAGACAGGATCTCACAGAGCCTTATCTATGGAGTAGACTGGCTGGCTGGAGCCCAGGAGACCTCTCTGTCTCTATTTCCCCATCCCCAACAGCACCAGGCCTACAGGGACCGGTGAGCCATCCCACAGTTTTACTGACCGAGGAATCTGCCCTCGGGTCCCCAGGCTTGCGAGGCAGGCAGTTTACCAGCGGACCCCTTCTCCAGCACCATCAAGTGTGATTTCTACGTCTTGTGTAGTTGGGTGGTGTTGCTGCCAAGGCAGCTTGTCTCCTCCTCTCTGGGTGGGATGGGAGATTAAACCTCCGAGTGTAGGCTGCTCCAGAAGACCCTTCCAATAAACCAGAGATACAGAGGATCTGGAAGAGCAAGGCTTCTCCAGGACATCGTAACTCCTCAACTATTAAACCTAACTGTACTGAAGTAAAGAGTCCCGGTAAAGACCTCTCAGTTTACTGTAAAAGTGACCCGTGAGGTGAGAAAGGTCAGACAGAGGGATGGATTCAATCTAGGACATGGAGAGGGAAGGCAACACCACACAGGAAAAAGTCAGCAAAGCGGATGAGAAAAGTAGCAAAATGTGAGATCCAAACAGGGAAGAAAAACACAGGGAAAGTGAGATTTTTTTTTTTTTTTTGGTTTTTCGAGACAGGGTTTCTCTGTGTAGGTTTGCGCCTTTCCTGGAACTCACTTGGTAGCCCAGGCTGGCCTCGAACTCACAGAGATCCACCTGGCTCTGCCTCCCGAGTGCTGGGATTAAAGGCGTGCGCCACCACCGCCTGGCGAAAGTGAGATTTTTTGAAACGAATTTGAAATGATAGAAATAAAAACTCAAAGAACCAAATAAAAAACACAGTGAAATACATCACCAATAGACTTGAACATAAGGAAGAATAATGTACTACATTCAGGCGTTAATAATGACAAACATAAGTGAGTATGGCCACATTGTGTAAGAACCCTGGAATCTAATCAAAAGATTAGACTTTAAAATGTTTAGGTTAGAGCTATACTAAACTCTAAAGACTTGGAGAATCTAGGTTATAAAATTATAGAAAATTTCCAAACTCTAGGAGAAGAAATCGATACCCAAGCAAAAGAGTCATTCAGAACTCCAAAGACATGATCAAAGCAGAACCACGCCATGACACATTATATTCAAGATGCCAAGAGTATACTGCAGCCAAGTGTGGCGGCACACACCTTTAATCCCAGCACCCAGGGAAGGCAGAAGCAGGCTAATCTATTTGAGTTCAAGGTCATTTTGGTCAAATAGTGAGCTCCAGGTCAGCCAGGGCTTCATAGTAAGACCCTGTCTCAACTAAAAAACAGGGAAAAAAACAAAACAAAACAAAACAAAAAACAAAACCCAACTCATTTACAAAAGCGAATACACCAGAGCAATATCAGAACTTACAGCAGAAACCACAGAGACCAGAAACAAACAGAGCAATATATTTCAAGTCATGAAAACAAATGCCCGCCAACTGACTCTATTATATCCAGTAAAGCCTTCTTTTAAAATTGATGAAGAAGCCGGGCGTTGGTGGCGCACGCCTTTAATCCCAGCACTCGGGAGGCAGAGCCAGGTGGATCTCTGTGAGCTCGAGGCCAGTCTGGGCTACCAAGTGAGTTCCAGAAAAGGCGCAAAGCTACATAGAGAAACCCTGTCTCGAAAAACCAGAAAAAAAAAAAAAAAGAATAAAATTGATGAAGAAGCCGGGCAGTGGTGGCGCACGCCTTTAATCCCAGCACTCGGGAGGCAGAGCCAGGTGAATCTCTGTGAGTTCGAGGCCAGCCTGGGCTACCAAGTGAGTTCCAGGAAAGGCGCAAAACTACACAGAGAAACCCTGTCTCGAAAAATCAAAAAAAAAAAAAAAAAAAAAAACAAACAAACAAAAAAAACAAATAAAATTGATGAAGAAATAGTAACATTCCAAGCTAAGCAAAAACTATGGCAGTGCATTGTGGAGGCCCACAAAGGTTTCCTAGTGAGATCTGAGCTTGCTTTACCCAGCAGAGCTGCGTTAGAGGATTGCATGATCACGTGCGTGGTTGGTTACCTGGTGTTTGGAAGGGTCTGCACTTGGCTGTGCTAGGGGGAGGTCTTTTTCTTCACCCCATGGATTCCTGTAAATAGCCCTTTAGAAGAGACAGAAGGGGCCAGTGGATAAGGGTCCAGGCCCTCCCGAGCTGTCCTGTGTTTCTATCTGTTTCCCTCCCCTCTATACTTTTATCTAAATATTTCTACCTCAATCTCTTATCCCTTTCTCCTCAAGAGTTCCCTGCCATAAAAAAGCAGGAGCTGGTCTCCCACGATGCATGATCACCAAACCATCCTGAAGAAGATATTTAAAGGATACTATAACCCAAGAAGAGGACACAGGAAAGTCCTAGAGGGAATCTATCATGCCCAATATAGAAGGCAAAAAATCCCTGGTACTAATATAGAAGGAAACAACAACCAACCAACAACATAACCAATAAAATCACAGGAATCAGCAAACACCTCCCAATAGTAACTTGAATCATTAATATCCTCATATCACTAGTAAAGAGGGGCAGACTGGCCTGATAGGGGAATGTCTTTTTGTATGCTGTGAAAATATGTTGCTCTGATTGGTTGATAAATAAAGCTGTTTGGTCAATGGTGAGGCAGAATAGGGTTAGGTAGGACATTCTAACAAGAGAGGAGGAAGTTGAAAGGCAGAACAGAGAGGACGCGGCCAGCCGCCGCTGTGAGAAGCAAGATGTAAAGATACTGATAAACCACGAGCCATGTGGCAAAGTATAGATTTCTAGAAATGGGTTAATTTAAGATGTAAGATCTAGCTAGCGAGAAGCCTGAGCCAATTGGCCATACAGTTCGTAATTAATATAAGCCTGTGTGTTCATTTGGGTCTGAGCGGCTGCGGGACTCAAAGGATGGGGGAGCTGGGTGGGCACAGGAAAACTTTTGGTTACACTGGCTGATTAGATTAAAAAACTAGAGTGGGGCATGGTGGCACACGCCTTTAATCCCAGCACCTGGGAGGCAGAGGCAGGTGAATTCCTGTGAGTTTCAGGTCTGTTCTACATAATGAGTTCCAGGACAGCCAGAGCTGCACAATAGAAAGACTGTCTCAAAAAGACAGAAACAAACAAAAACTAGATCTGCCTGGCAGTGGTGGCACACATCTTTAATCCTAGCACTCAGGAGGCAGGGGCAGGGGGCTTTCTGTGAGTTCAAGCCCAGCCCAGTCTACAGAAGACAGGACAGCCAGTGCTACACAAAGAAACCCTGTCTCAGAAGAACCAAAAACAAACAAACTA
Source organism: Peromyscus maniculatus bairdii (assembly GCF_049852395.1). Taxonomy (NCBI): domain Eukaryota; kingdom Metazoa; phylum Chordata; class Mammalia; order Rodentia; family Cricetidae; genus Peromyscus; species Peromyscus maniculatus. Next base: position 188,605,804 of record NC_134852.1, on the reverse strand, counting down.
TAAAAAAAAAAAAACCCAAAACAACAACAAAAACTAGATCCAACTTTTTCTTTTTTGGTTTTTCAAGACAGGGTTTCTCTGTGTAGCTTTGGTGCCTGGATCTCGCTCTGTAGACCAGGCTGGCCTTGAACTCACAGAGATCTACCTGCCTCTGCCTCCTGAGTGCTGGGATTAGAGGTGTGTGCCACCACTGCCCAGCTGTAACACAAATCTTAAAAGGTCTTATTAATAAAAAACAACAAAAACAGACAAACATTAAAAAAAAAAAAAAAACGGAGTCAGATATTGGAGTGAAAGCTGAAAGATCAGAGAAACAGAACAAGCCACAGCCAACCTCACCTCGACAACTCCTCAGCCGATCCTGTTTCCACGAATCCTCAGACTGAAAGCCTGAGTCCTCACCCCTGAGGGTCTCAGTTGAACTGCTCTTAGTTCCTGTCTCCTCACACCTTACATACCGTTCTCCACCCAGATATGTCACTTCCTGGGATTAAAGGCATGGGTACTTTTCAAGCAAAGGCATGAGATTTCAAGTGCTAGGATTAAAGGTGTGTGCCACCACTGCCAGACTCTGTTCCCAGTGTGGCTTTGAACTCAGAGATCCAGATGGACCCCTCCTCCCAAGTGATAGGCTTAGGGTTTGTGCCATCACTGTCTGGCCTCTATGTCTAATCTAGTCGCTGGCTCTGTCCTCTGATCCCCAGAAAAATTTCTTAGGGTATATAGTATATTGGAGTACACAATATATCACCACAAATAGGTCCTGATACCATAATAGTGAGTGATTTTCAGTAACTTAATCCTATCTTTAGATAGGCTATCAAAACTGAAAATCAACACAGCAACAGCAGAATCAAACTCTACCACAGATCAAATGTACTTAACAGGTGTCTACAGAATATCCCACCCACCAGATAAAGACTGCTTCCTTCTCAGCAGTCCTCAGAACCTTCTCTGAATAAACCATAAAATAAGATTAGCAAAAAAAATTAATTTATCTTCTAAGATCATAGTGAAATAAAACTAGAAATCAAGACCAAGAGACATTAGAAAAAAATAAAAATAAAAATAAATAAACCACACAAAAGAAAAACCACAGCCAAAACAAATCTACATAATCTAAGGAGACTGAACAACATACTCTTGAGTAACCAGTGGGAAATTGAAAAACTAAGAGAAAGAGTTCAAGAATGTCTAGTATCAAATCAAAATGAATATGAAACCTACTAGAATTTGATAAAAACTAAGAAAGTTCTATGATGAAAGTTTATATTGATGTGCTTACATTAAAAATCCATAATGATCTCAAAGGAAATAGTACAATGACAAGAACTCAACAACCCAGAGCAGCAGACAACGCAGAACAACAGATCAGGGTAGACATTGAGAGTATCAGCGAATAATGCACAGAATCAGAGAATTAGTTCTTTGAAAAAACAAATAAGAATGACTAACTAAACTAACCAAACTAATCAGACCCAAATTCTTTACATCAAAGATGAGAAGGAGAGCATTATAACAAATTCCAGTGAAACCCAGATAATCTAGATGAAATATTTTGACAATTTATACCCCCTCCAACCCTGGAAATTTAGAAATTTCCTAGAAATCGATGAATTCCTGGCTATATATAATACACCAAAATTAAAGAAAGATATAACCACTGAGGAAAATCTTGCACAAAAGTTCCCCACAGTCATATAAAACAGAAACGAAGGTATTTTACTAATCAAATTCATTCTATGAAGCCAACATTATCCTGATACCAAAACTGGGTAAGGGTACAACAACAACAACAAAAAAAAAAGGAAAGAAAAGAAAAGAAAGAAAATTGCATGCCAATGTCTCCGACGGATGTGGATACAAAAAGAAAATCTCAATGCAATTCTTGCAAACCAAACTCAAGAAATACATTAAGAAAACCATACATCATAACTGAGGTGGGTTTATGTCAGGGATGAAAAGAAGACTGTTCAATAGATGTAAATGAATAAATGTAACACAGCACATAAATAGATATAGGGGCAGAAATTACACAATCGTTTTCATTGATGTGAAAGGGCCTTAGTCAGAGGTGAATAGCACTTCATAATAAAAACCCTTAAAAAAAAAACACTAGGATTTGAAGGAACATATCCCAATACAATAAATACCATATATATTAATCACAGTTCTCTAGAGTGACAGAACTTACAGAATGAACATCTCTCTATATGTATATATTGAAAGGGAATTTGTTAGAGTGACTTAGAGTCCCAATGGCTGCCATTGAATGGAAGCTTCAAGGATCTGCTAGGTCTTCAGTCCTGAGGCTGGATGTCTCAGCTGGTCTTCAGTACATGCTGCATTCCCAGAGTAATGGGCTCATGGAGTTGCTAGCAAGGCAAGAGCAAGCAGGCAAAGAGCAAAGACTTCCTTCTTCCGTGTTCTTATATGGGCTCCCAGGAGAAGGTGTGGCCCAGATTAGAGGTGTATCTTCTCACCTCAAAAGATTTGGATTAGACGTGGATTTTCCCACTTCAAATTAAGCAAAAATTCCTCATAGGTGTGCCCTCCATTTTGGGGTTTAGTTAATTACAGACGTGGTCAAGGTGAAAACCAAGAAGAGCCATCCCACCACATATGACAAACCTATAACCAACAGTGTACTAAATGGAAAAACTGGTAGCATTTCCTCTAAAATCTAGAGGGAGACAAGAGCTTCTACTCACTCTTATCCAATACATGGCTTGAAATCTTAGCTAGAACAATGAGCGAAGAAAAGAGATTCAAAATAAGAAAGACAGATGATGTGATCCTATGTAAACCCTGAGCACTGATAAACATGTTCAACGTATTAGTAGAACAGACAATCAACAAGCAAAAGCCAGTGGCTTTTTTATATGTGAATAATGGATTTGCTGGAAAAGAAATCAGCGGGGAAAATTCCCTACTCACAACAGGGTGCGGGACATGTAAACAGGACAGAGGGAGTAGACAGAAGCCATGTGGAAGTGTGTTGTCTCAGAACCCAAAATAGGAACTAAAGACGGTCTTCCTGCATGGCTGGATAGCACAGCTCCCGGAAGCAGGGGTTACTGAACACAGTCCCCAGTCATTCCTGGGCATGATATACTGCCAGAGAGGTTGGTGAGGGGCCAAACAATAGTGGCTCTTGTCATCCCTCTTCACTGCTACGCTGCTTGCTGTTTTCTGCCAACTCAGCGCAACTTAGAAATATCTGGGAGGAGGAACGCCAACTGAGGTTCTGCCTCCATCAGACCGGCCTGTAGGCCAAGTCTGTGGTGCGTTTTCTTGATTAATGATAGCTATGGGAGGGCCCAGTTCACTGGGGCATACCACCCCTGGGTGGGTGGTCCTGGGTGATAAAAGAAAGCAAGCTGAGCAGGCCGTGGAGAAAAAACCAATAAGCTATGTTCCCCCATGCCTCTGCTTTAGTCTCTGCCTTGAGTTCCTGTCCTGTCTTCCCTTAACGATGGACTGTGAGCAGAATGTGTAAGCCAAATAAACCCTTCCCTCCTGTCTTAGTTAAGGTTTCTATAGCTGCGAAGAGACACCATGACTACAGCAACTCTTACAAAGAAAAAAAATTAATTGGGGTGGCTTACATTTTCTTAGATTCAGTCCGTTGTCATCATGGTGGTTCATGGTGGTGTGCAGGCAGATATGGTGCTGGAGAGTTAGTCGAGAGTTCTGCTGGGCGGTGGTGGCACACACCTTTAATCCCAGCACTCGAGAGGCAGAGTCAAGCGGATCTCTGTGAATTCGAGGCCAGCCAGGGCTACCAAGCGAGTTCCAGGAAAGGCGCAAAGCTACACAGAGAAACCTTGTCTTGAAAAACCAAAAAGAAAAAAAAAAAAAGAAAGAAAAGAAAGAAAGAAGAGAAAAAGAAAAGAGAGTTCTTGCACAGGCAACAAGAGTGGTCTGTCTCACTGGGCGTGGCTTAAGCCTATGTGAGACCTCAAAGCCCGCCTCCACAGTGACACACTTCCTCCAACAAAGCCATACCTTCTAATAGTGCCACTCCCTTTGGGGGCCATTTTCTTTCAAACCACAACACCTCAACAGTTGTTTTGGTCGTGGAGTTTTTTATCACAGCCACAGAAAGCAAACTAAGGCAGTTTCCCACCAGAGCTAAAGGATAAGATCATATTGTAGAAGACACCACACACCTTAGACGTAAGACAGAGAAAAACAGACAAGACATGACCTACAAGCTTCCTCCCTGTCAGCTAGCATTAAAACCACCAGGCTGAGGGGGCTACCACACAAGAAGAGGCATCATCGATCTCTCATGCTGTGAACTCTATGAAGCAAGCAGAAGGCCAACCTGCCAGGCAAGATATGCCCACTGGTACAATAGCTAGCAGCTTGATGGCTGTGGGGAGAACTAACTGCCCTCTGATTGGGTTTGAGGCTTGCTCTGAAGATGGGGAATCCATGCTGGGTACTGTAAGCCGGGCTAACAACCCAGGTCTGGGGAAGTCAGTGTCCCAGATGAATAATTTATTAATGTAAAAATAAGTCCCTTCTAAACATCTATGCCTATGTCCCCAGACAAAAGCTGATCCCAGCCTTTATCAGAGAAGCCTCTCCTTACACTGGATGCTGATGACGGTGGAGACTCATGGCAGCCCAAAAGGCTGAGAGTAAGTGGAGGTTGTGGGCTCAGCCCTAAACAAGGCATCTGCATCACCGCCTTTAAGACCCAGGGAGCATCGTGGAAGAGGGGTTGAGAAGTCTGTAAAAAGCTGAAAGATGTGTGAAGGGCAGTAAAATAGGCAACAGCTACAGTCATCTAACTTTTGACGACAGTGTCAAACATATACACTGAAGACAGCCTTTTTAACAAACAGTAGAAACAAAACTAGATCCCCACACCACCTGTGAAAGAATAAAATTACAGCTATGTCCCCCAGCCTGCACACAAATAAATTTAAAATAGACCAAAGATGCCGGGCGGTGGTGGCACACGCCTTTAATCCCAGCACTCGAGAGGCAGAGCCAGGCAAATCTTTGTGAGTTCGAGGCCAGCCTGGGCTACCAAGTGAGTTCCAGGAAAGGCGCAAAGCTACACAGAGAAACCCTGTCTCGGGGGAAAAAAAAATAGACCAAAGGCTAATGTAATGCCTCAAACAGAATCTTTTAGGGAGGAACACAGGTAAAACACTCTAAGACATGGGCAATAATTCTAAGACCTGAAAAATGGAACTGCATGGAATCAAAAGGCTTCTGCACAGCAAAGGAAACCACCACCACCAGAATAAAGGACCCAGTCCCCAGAATGGGAAAATGGGCCCAGCTAAACAGTTTCTTTTGTAAGAGTTGCTGTGGTCATGGTGTCTCTTCATAGCAATAGAACACTAAGACAATATTTTCAAGAAAATGAATTACACTGTACAGTATGCTAAAGGAAATAAGTACAACTGAGAAAGAAAAATACCATGTTTTTTTTATTTTTAGTGTATAGAACCTAAATTTAAAATATGGATGTATGTGTATATTCTTGTGTTAATACTGTGCATATATAGCCTATGAAACCAGAAGAGGGACCATCAGAAAACAGGAAGAAACGGACCTTAAGGGAGAATAACGGTACACATAGATAGTGTGACAGCAAAAACGGAGAACTCTACACAGAATGGAATCAGTGGGTGGCTAAGGGGACCCAGGGTCACTGGGGAAGGGGTATGAATTAGCACAGAGTATGACATGTATGTATGAAAACACCATGACAAAACTCATTACATTGCATGCTAACTTAAAAAAATTAATTTAAAAAAACAAGAGAAAGAGAACTGTCTCCATAGAGGGAGCAATGTTCCGTTTTCTTTATTTACTCCCCAATGAGAATCAGCGTGCATTATTCATTAAAACCAGGTTCTGCCATTCTTCTAGGGATATTCATAGTTACTTTCTATTTAGATTTATTCAGATTAATTCTCTGTCTCATCCCCATCAGTACAGTAGCTTCTGGGTATACAGTATAAAATGTTAACAAAAAATAAATAAAGCGAACCAACTTCTAGTTCTGGCCACATCATTTACTTCCTCCCACTGACCAGAATTATGGCTCTCCATGGCTACCAAACACCCCCAACAACCGCAGTCAAATAATTTAAATGTGATTAGTTGCTCTAATCTGTGACCTGCGGGTGTGGTGGACACAGAATGGTCTTGCTCAACCCAGCACTCTTGCACATCACTGTACCTTCCGGTGTCCAGAATCCGGCCATCGGGGTACCACTTCTCACACCCTGTCTTTAATGCCACACAGGTGAACAGCAACCCACAAAGGTTCCATCCACCGATGCGTGTCACAGCCAGCTTTCCAGAGAGGCTTCCATTCTTCCTTGCCCAACAGCTAAGCGTGAACGTGCTCAACATCTCATCTGCCTGGTATTTCTTTTATTACTTATGAAACTCGGCGCTTCGTTCATCATGTAAACGAGGATATCCCGGCACGGAGATGTTGCATGACAGCAAGCGTCACGGGCCTGGAATGGATGAACGTGCAGTGGAACTTGGTCCTGAGGAGCCAACCCAGTGCTTCCCAGCCCCATGCTGAGCATTCGGCCCTAGAGCGGAGCTCTCAGACCTTAGCTCTGCTCTTCCCAACATAAAACCGTGCCTGTGACTCAAACACAGGAGGAATGTCCCATTCTAGCCTTTGCCTACCCTGCATCCCACTCTCTCTCCAACCATCGTTTCCTCCCCCATTTAACCGAGCTGCAATTCTGACTCGTCTAAAATAGCTCCTCTGTCCTCTCCACCTTCCAGGATTCTTCCTTTCTGGGACTACTGGAGACTACCCAGGCACTCCATACTTTCAATTTTCAATCAGTATTAATGCTCTTTTTTTTTTTTTTGAGACAGGGTTTCTCTGTGTAGCTTTGCGCCTTTCCTGGAACTCACTTTGGAGACCAGGCTGGCCTCGAACTCACAGAGATCCGCCTGCCTCTGCCTCCTGAGTGCTGGGATTAAAGGCTTGCGCCACCACTGCCCGGCAAAACTTTTTTTTTTTTTGAGCTGAGGATCGAACCCAGGGCCTTGCACTTGCTAGGCAAGCGCTCTACCACTGAGCTAAATCCCCAAGCCCCCAATGTTCTTATTTATCAAGGAAAGTGGTAAATACCTTAAGAAAAGGTCGGTGCATAAATCTTGCAGGTGTTCAATAAATACTGGCTGAATTTACAATAACCTTTATGGCAATAGAGCAAGTGAAACCAATACAAGTGCATTGTCAGCAGGTAACTCTCTAAGAAACAACCTCAAGATATTTCAGGCAGAACTGAAGGTACCACTTAACCTTCCGTGGCATCCTTCAACCTAGAATCAATCCTCTAGCTAATTGTCTGTACTAAGGACACATTTGTGTATTTGGATCTAGCAGGTCACTGTGTGCACTAGTGTGTGTAGTCAGGAAGGGACTAATACCTGATCAGTACTCAATCAACACTGGGACATATTGAGGTGTTTAGGTCTACTGGATTCAACGTTATAATTGGAATAATGTCATGAGATGGGAAGTGGAAATGAAATGTACTCAGCTGCCGATCTTTCTGGTTTTGAGTATGTGTTCGGCAAGTACTTCGCAGATTCTAATGCCTATTAAATACTGTTTGGGGTACCATGAATGATGTTCCCATGGTCCTCCTGGCTCTGAGTGTGTGTGTGTGTGTGTGTGTGTGTGTGTGTGTGTGTGTGTGTGTGTGAAGCATCTGAGAAGTTTTCAGTGTCGTAAAGGATGTGGCATTTATCTATATTTAAATAGAGAGAATGGGTGAAAGTTGATCTCTTATTTATTATCCAGAGAATTCATCAACATTTTTTTCAGAGCTTATAAAGATACATAGAGATCTAGGTCAGAATCTGCTACATTTCTGATTGTCAGTGTCTTTTTAAAAGGATAGCCCATGGGAGAGAGAATGGGAGCGACAAGGCAGGTGTGAACTAATTGGTAGCAGGTGTCAAGCATTAGAGGCACTGATGTAGCCTTTCTGCTCGCCACAGGGCCTGGCATCTAGCCATGGGCAAGCTTTGAGTACCTAGATTAAAGCTTGCACAGATCACAAGTTCCATGGCCCTGTCCTTCTATAGGGAACAGTGGAGCTCTGTGGGACAATGGCCTCTCACCAGACAATCTTCAGATGTCACCTCCAAGAAGAATTAGCAGATACTAGCCTAAGCACCGTAACAGACAATGTCCAGGATAGCTCTGAAGAAGCTATCTTAAACACCACTGATGGAAATAAAGGAAAAACCCCCACTGATGACACATTGTTAAGTGGGCTCTGTAGGTAAGTGACCAGGGAACAAATCACCAGGACATCACCTGCTGGAGACGGGGACTCCAGCAGTAGGTAGACTCTTTGCAATGGTGTCTGACACCTATCCGGGAGAGCACAGAAAGCAATGGGCCACAATAGAGTTGTAGAACATTAATGTCAGAAGTTGACTGAGCTTTTAAAAATAGAGGCGTCTAGTTCTGCCATCCCCTATCTATACAAATGTCAGAAGTTGCAGAGCACATAGACAGCCCAAAATGAAAGAAACACACACACACACACACACACACACACACACACACACACACACACACACACACACGGAAAGCACCCAGTTAGGAGATCTTTCTGATTCTGTTAACACTGAGCTGACACCCACCCACTCTACCCCACTCACTCTCTGATGCCCATTTGTGGCTGAGGTATTCAGGATCAGAGTTTCAATCAGCAGGTGTCCTCTTATCCATCTTACACACTGGCTGTGGCTTTCACAGAGGGAAGGAAGTGAGGTGTGCCTCATCCTATGTCCATGAGAGTTTGAGTGTTCTTATGATGTTTTCTTATAAGAAACAAACAAACAAAACTCCATTCTTAATAGGATGAAGTAAGGGGAAATAAAGTAAGACAAAAGAAGGGCAAATGAAATTACCTTACAGAAAAAAGAATTACTGATTAAAATGCAAATAAATTGAACAAGGTTACTAAGCAACACAAATACCATGTACATGTGGAATTTTTATGAACGTAAAAGTCACAAACTACAAAAAGCCAAAGTGCTAACAATAATTTGTCTAGAAATGACTTCTAAGGAGACTAAGTAATTTATCTGACCAAAACCCACTCCTGCAGATCAACAAAAAACATTTATTTATTTATTTATTTATTTATTTATTTATTTATTCATTTATGTATGTATTTATGTATTTATTGGTGCAGAAAGCTCAACCTACCTAACTTTTGTTTGGGTATCCATAAAGTTACGTTTGACCAAGGAGAACATTAGTAGATGAGCATCCACGGCTGAAACTACTGCTACTTCTCCATGGTCCAGGACAACAGGCATTGAAAGCACCTCCTTTGAGAGGTGAGGATTTGCAAACGGAAGTGTGAATGTGAGGGCACCGCATCCCTCATCAGTGTGGTTTCCAGGACTTGAGTGAGGTGTGCCTTTTCTCTCCCCATGTCTACCAGAGGACAAGTCCCTAAAAGAGCACTCCTTCCCTTCCATGCTAAGAAGACAAGTTTTGCATTTTTATAGATTTATTTAATTTATGTGTAGCAGGTGTCTTTTTGAGTTTTCTGTATGTGCAGGAACTGTAGGGACAGAAGACGGTGGGTTTCCGAGTCACTAGTACAGGAATTACAGGTGGCTCTGAGTTGTTGTGTGGATGCTGGGAACCAAACCCAGGTCTTCTGCAGGAGTTGTGAGTGCTCTTTACCACTGAGCCAGCTCTCCGGGTCCAGAAGGTAAATTTTGGAACATATGTGTTCTAAGGGCAACCTACAGGTTCATACAGCTTTGTTACTTCAATACAGTCCACTGGCCATCATCATTACCAGGCAATCGGATAGGGATGATGAACCTGGGGTCCAATCTGGGCGCTTCTTGCGCAATCACATGCTAAGTGGACTAAAAATACTCATTACTTCTTTCCCTGGAAGCTAGAAGTCAGGCTAATGCTAGGATAATCTGAACATTAAAATGAATGACATTAATGCATGGTAACACACTAAACATAATTCATGATTCATATTTATAAAGAGCAATCAAGCAAGTAAGATGGGAGAGAGGAGGCTCTTTATGACAACTTCTCTAAGGAGTCAAAGGTCACAAAGATCTCCATTTTGCACCAATGCTACTGCTTCTGGCAACAATTCCCAAGGATCATAAACAGGTAAAAGATGTTGGGACACCGGGTATTTACATCGTTTTAGACTATTTGTCCATACAAATGTTACAGTTTTACATAACAAAATTTTATACTGTAAAACTGTGAGTTATGAAGTACTTACTAGTACTAGTGAGGAATTGTGAAAAAGATTACCAAAAACCAAGGACTCAGGTAAATGGAGTCTTTCTGTCCCACCTGGTCCCGCAGCTGTTTTTAAAATGACCACTCAGAGGTTTAATATTAACTACAAACCGTTCGGCCTATTGCTCAGGCTGATTACTAACTTGCTCTTACAACTTAAATGAGCCCGTTTCTATGAACCTATGTTCTGCCATATGTCTTGTGGCTTTACCTGTGCTCTAACACATCTTGCTCCTCCCTCCGCCAGCTGGCTGGCATCTGCTCCTGACTCCGCCCTTCTTCTCCCTGTATCTCTGCTTAGATTTCCCACCTGGCTCTATCCTGCCTTGCTATAGGCCAAAGCAGCTTCTTTATTATCCAATGGTAATAGAACATATTTACAGCACACAGAGGGGCTATCCCACAGCACGCTCCAAGTTACCAACACTAGTGAGGGTACACTTTAACATCACACATCTGCTAAGCTGATGCATTTACAAGGAAACACTGTTGTCTATGAGATATTTCTGCCAAAAGTCTATCTTGATTCTAATAATGGGACAAGGTAAAGCAAGCCCCAGCAAGGGCCACTTAATGAAACAAATGACATAGGCTTTAGAAAAACATTACACATTATAAAGATTAAGAAATGTGACAACTAAATGTAATGCGTGATTCTGGGTGGGCTCACTGACGAGGACTCCCGCTGTTGCTGCTCTGATTTTAAAGGATGTGCACATCAGGCTGTACAGTGTCCATGTTACAATCCCTGAACATGGCAATGAATCTCCTTCTTGGGTGGTAAAACTGAAGAATTTAGAAGAACTACATTTGCAATGTAAAGAACTGTGAGAATTAGACGGAGATATACAGAGCAGAGAGGGAGTGTGAACGTGGTACACACGTGGTACAACGTGAGAACCAAGAGTGAATAAGTGGGAATCATGGACGTTCCTTATTTGTGTCTCTTCCACGGGCTCTGAATTTGTCCAAATAAAACTTGGAAGGAAAGTGAGATATTAAACACCAAGAGGGCGACCAATGGTCCCTGTCCCCACAGCCTTCTAGCAGAAGAATCTGACCACTCCCTGGAGCACCCTCTGCACTGAAGTCATCTTGTGACCAAATACAAATAAATGAAAGGCCGGAAGGATCCCTCCTGTGAAGACTTTTTGTAAGGGGAAAGCTCTCTCCAGCCAAAAGCCCTTCCTAGAAAACACACCTCCTCATTTCATATTCGGTGTCTTAGGCTGTGTCCTCAGCACAGGAAACACAGTGGAGAACCAGATTCTCCACTGGTGGAATTTACAGTCCAGTGGAAGGAGACAGAAAATGAGGACTAGAAGTCAGGTGGTAATAGCTGCTATAAGGAAAGGAAAGCTGAGGGAAACTTCGAGGAAATGGTCTTTAAAAAGGGAGACTAGTGCTCGCTCGCTCGCTCGCTCGCTCGCTCCAGCAGCACACATACTAAAACCAGAACAACACAGAGATCGCACGGCTCCTGTGCAAGACGGACACCCGAATTTGCAAAGTGTTCCATATTTTTAAAAAGGGGAGGGTCTGGAGGACTGTAGCTCACACTTAGAGAAGGCATGGACGAGTCAAGGGACTCACTGAGCAGGCAGGAAGCGGTGGAAAGGGAAGCAGCAGAGAGAAATCCAGAGCAAAGGGCTGAAGCTGAACACTTCCAGCTGAAACAGTCAGGGGTGAGGTCACACCACCACTCCCGGGTCACTGCTGAGACGCTGCCATCTATTCTGATACCTAGATGGCTGCCTCCCACCTTTCCTGTCTACGCAAGAGCCCACTGTTCTGGAGAGCTGGCACAGTAGTGTCCTAGGAAAGGGCCCGACCTCTTTTGCTCCTTCAGTTGTGAGACTCTCTGAAGGCTTTCTTTCCTTCCTCACCTGCCAGGCCCCTCCGGAGATGCCTTCCTCATACATTCTCACTTCCTTTTTCTCTGACCCTTTAAAAACCTTCAACCCCAAAAGTTTCTCTTTGGAAGTTTTGCTTGCTCTGAAAGTGTCTCATCAAGGATGGTTAGCTTGCAGCCTCCAGGGTTTCTTTTCATAGAAGCCACTTTCCTTTTAGGACATTCCATTTGCACCCACATCTCCATTCTCCTTCAATCCAAACTGCTTTTCTTCTAGATCTGAATTCAGCTCTGCAGGCAGAGGCAGTGCCCTGTTCACTCTTTGCGGTGATGATCATGGAGGCAGGCACCTAGCAATTCTTTGATATCAGTGGAGCTGTCAGATACATCAGGGATTAAAAAGCCAACCTTTTAACAATCTGACCGGAGTTGCCATAGTGTTGGCTCAGCATGCCTTCCAGATGCTGTCAACCATAAACCTACCCCTAGGGATTCAGGTACAATCCAGTACGTGGTGCAGGCCATGGAGCATGGCACACCTCAAAAATCCCCTTGGATCTTGGTCATGATATGGGCAGCCATACGTCAGATAGGTGTGTGCCACCAACAGTGGTTTACAACATTATTTCTACAGGAAGAACAAATGTTGAGCTTGGCTCAAATAATTAACTTATCGATGAACTTTGACATACAGTCTTGTCACTTGCAATACTGGCATCTGTGACTGTGGGCATATTTGGCTCATAGATTATACTTGTGACAGATTTAGAGTGCCAGGGCTGGTGTGGGGAGGGGTGGCATATATTTGCTGCTTATTTTGGACTAACATATTTCAGATTTAAAATGTCCAGTAGTGAGAAAAATCATCAGCATGACCCTTGCACGATATTTGAGCTCAATAAGGGATGGTATGGAGAATCAAAGAAGACTCTGACCATCTTATTGATTCTAGGGAGGGCAGAAAGGTATTTGATACTTTAAAAATAATAGCTTGTGCATCTCTAATCTCACTGGACAGTGAGGACTCTAATCACAAGCCTGCACTGGACAGACTTTAGTTTATCCTCAAAAATTGTTGTTTGTCCAACAGTTACATATTTAACTAGATAGTTCACAGCTCTATTTATATGTAGTTTACACATTTAGGAATTTTAAGAACATCACCATTTCTAGTATTTTTTGGAAAAGTTCAAACCTGAACATCAAGGAAAACTTTCAACGCTGTATATAGATAACAGTATTCATTACATTCCATGAACTTCACTATCAGTTCCAGGGAGGAAACTGAGGCATTTAAAGCAGTAAGGAATTTGAGGGAGCAAGAAAAAGGGCATGGCAGTAGCGTACCAATAACGGGGTGGGGTGGGGGATTCAATTCTGTATCACTGATTTTTTATTCTCTGGGCTATCCCTCTTAGCACTTCTAGGTTCCCATGCTTACCATCTAGACCACAGAGAACCAAAATTCATCCAGGTAAATGCCTCCACCCCACTTCTGTCACACCCAAACCGCTCCCTGTTTTGGTAATTTTCAAGCAGGGTAATTTTTTTTAAAAAAGCACTGTAAAGAATGGAAGTGTCTGCTACAGATGACCAACGCCAGACCTTACACTGTGTCTTCAGGATGCTGAAAGCGTGGCAAAGCCTTGGACCAATCAGGTTCAGCATTTGCTGCATTCAAAATCATCTGTTTCCAAGTTCTGAAAGCCATTTCTTGTTTTGTGACCCACTGTAAGTGGTGAGAGTTATTCGGTCATCCCACAAATCCTTAGAGGACCACCTACCATCTACCAGGGACTGTGTGAGATGCCCAGAGCACAGTGCTGAGTACGTGAACAGGCCCCTGTTCTCAAAGAGCTTATGTTCAAGAAGAATTAAGTATTTAATTCTTAGTATGTATTTAGTCTCTGCTAAATACATACTAGCTAAGAGAATTTAAGTTAGTTACTGGAACACAGACTTCCATTTTCTTGTTTTAAATGGACATTATTATTATTATGATGATGATGATGATGATGTGTGCATGCAGGTGTGCAAACCACGAAGCACATGTGGAAGTTAAAGGACAACTTTCACTAGGCAGTGGTGGCGCACACCTTGAATCCCAGAGTTCGGGAGGCAGAGGCCAGGGGATCTTGGTGAGTCTGAGGTCAGCCTTGTCTACTAAGTGAGTTCCAGAACAACCAGCGCTACACAGAGAAATTCTGTCTTGAAAAACAAAAATAAACAAAATAAAACAAAAGGACAATCTTCAGTTGATTCTCTCCTTCTATCATGGCTCTGGGGATCGAATCCAGGGTGTGGGGCCAAGTAGCAAGTGCCTTTACCCCCTGAGCCATTCTGTCTGCCCTGGAGTACAAACTTCTAACAAAAGACAAGACACTAAGTTTTGTTTTTAAATGAAAGCCTTAAGTCTGAACAGTTTGCAATACCTTAAAGTAGGTAAATTCAATATGCCATCCAGTGTTAGAACCTATTTGTGGTAATCTTACAGTTTACCCTCTTCCTTATTGCGAGCCTTGTTGGAATATACACAGAGTAGAGTGGGCAGCTAGCTTGGTGGCTACATGCCTAGTAATTCTTTCACTCCAGAGAGAGAGGCAGGAAAAGCTCAAGTTCAAGGCCTGTCTGGACTACATGGTTAGACTCTATTGCTTTAAAAAAAAAAAAAAAAAAGGGTAGAGAAGAAAAATTTGCAAAATAATAATTTCATTTATGAGTCTAAAATTATCTTTATTCGAGCAAATAACCATTCAAAAACATGTAATCTAAAGTTTTATCACATAATACCTCATGTACTATAACTCTGGTTACTAAAATTCAAATATTTTTATAATTTGGTGGTGTCGTGTTCCACAAACTCAACAGCAAATGATAATCGTTTGTGTAAACACTATGAAAACTCTCTGACTGTGTTACATTAGCTTACACTGACGGAACACTAAATCCAATGATGTGCCCTTCCTGAAATCATTAGGTTCACGATTACAACCTAGAGCAATCAGGTTAAAACTTTAACTGGCGTACACGTTTCTGTTGTGCGTAGAATGCCGACATTCAGAGAATGTGAGACCTATGAGATCTATAATCAAAATCACACAGAGCAAACAAAACTGTCAGAGAGAGCAGAAAACAGCAGGAAAGATAATTTATATTAACAAGTGGTCGACATGCCAGTATGTATTTTTCAGGAGATCTAAAATATGACTTTTATACAAATACATATTGAATACATGTCAAAAGTTTATTTAATTCACTAACAGGGAAAACACCAGATGATACACCAGTGTCAGTGAAGTACAGGAGAAGCAAGTATATTCCGGCCACTGAAAGCCAGAATAATGAAAAAAGATTTTTAGTGTACAAGGCTGGAGGGATGGCTTAGAGGTTAAGTGCGCTTCTTGTTCCTGCAGACAATCAGAGGTCAGTTCCCCACACTCATGTCTGGCAGCCTGTAACTTCAGCTCCAGGAGCTTTGATGCCTTCTTCTGAATACCATGAGCATGCATGTGTCTGTGCATGCAGGAGCATGTTTGTACGTACACACACACACACACATACACACACACACACACACACACACACATACACACACACACACACACACACACACACAATCTTCTTAAAAATATGACTAATTTAGTTATCAAACTGGTTAATGTCCCACAGGACAAATGAAACTGTAACTTTAGGAGGGTGCTTTCCTCTGAAATGAAACATTCTCTCCAGGAGGGGGAAATGTGCTCATGAGACCAGGAATAAACAAACTTCACATTTCCAAAGCTCGTGGGGACCCTCCCAGAGTTATAGAAGCAGAAGACAGCAGCTGGGGGAGAAGACTGTTCCCCGACAGTTGTCCAAGATGTGGCTTTTGTCAGTAGCCACCCTTTGAATGGGTGTTTTTTGTTTTTTTGTTTTGTTTTGTTTTGTTTTGTTTGTTGTTGTTTTGGTAATGTAGCTGTTTTGGGTCATCCCTGCTCTTGTAAGTAGCCCCAATAAAACTCACTGTTCACTAAGTTGGACTCTGGTGCAGCCAGTACTTTGCTCTGTCATGGTATTCCTTTATGGGGTAGGTAGAAATCTGTCCTGACTCCCCAGGAAAAATCTCTCACACAACAGAGCATCATCTCTATCACACAGAAATCCTTTGTAGCTCACCAATCTACACATAATACCTGATTTTGCAGAATCAGAGTTCTACTTAACAATCAATAGTAACTTAGACAAAGGTATACTTTCCTAAGGAATATGTCTAAGCATATGTAACTGTTCCAGGGTAACACAGAAAGGACATGCAATCATGTCCCCATCTCACTCCCAATGCGTACCTGTCCCCACCTCTCTCTCTCAAGGTTTGGACCGTTTTTCCAAACATTTTAAAGCTGCAATGCACTCCTGGCTGCTTCACACTGTCCCCTAAGGGGTGACCTTGATAGCGGCATGCTCCAGGGCAGTGGTTCCCAATCTTCCTGATGCTGCGACCCTTCACTACAGGTCCTCACGTCGTGTTGACCTCCAACCAGAAAATTATTTTTGTTACTACCTCATAACTGTCATTTTGCTACTGCTATGAACTGTAACATAAACATCTGTGTTTTCCAGTCTTATGCGACCCCTGTGAAGGGGTTGCAACCAACAGGTTGAGAACCGCTGCTCTAGAGACTTTAACTAGCCTGTAAAATGATACAGAGGTGAACATCTCACCTGCCCCCTAAAAAGGCTGTAAAAGTCCTTGATTTTTTTTTCTTGTTTGTTTTCTTCTTGCTTTCTGTCACAGATCGGGGCTCCCGGTTGGCCACGTGAGAAAAGCTGCTGCTTGCCCTGCTTCAGTCATTCCCACCAGTACACTTCCTTGCTGCTTCCCTTGCCGAAAGCCCCCTGCGAACACTAAGCAGGCCAGCCTTTTCAGCAAAGCACCACCCTTCGGCATAAAAATCCACGCAAGTTCACACCACAGTTTTATAGTCAGCACTGTGTTATTAACACGCACGTGGTTCATCTTCCCATCCCCCTACCCTCGGGCCAGCGTTAAGCACCTCCCTATTTAAGATCAGTAAGTTAACGGCCTCCCTAAGCCGAAGCCAATTAAGTAACAAAGCAAAAAAACCTTCTCAAGGGCTTTCGGAGTAAACAGTTAGAAACTCCGGACTCTGTACTACACATTACATCAAGACTAATGAGCAAGAAAGGTGCGAGCCACACAAGGACCACTCACTGTTTGCCAAATAGGTCCTAACAGGGGTTTTAGAAAAACTTATCCTTCTTAATCTTCACAGAAATCCTATGAACTAATTTGTATTTTAGCCTCTCTTTTTCGGATGAATAAACTGACGTATCACAGAATTAACTTTCCCAAGGTCACAACATTGGTGGGACTCAAGTTCAGATTATTACTAGCTTCAGAGTTCATTGGCTTAAGCACTATCCTATGTGACAGATGACTGAAAAATTATATAAAACAGATCCATCACTACCCCTCCACCACCACCATCACAGTCATCCTCACACGTGTATAGCATCCTTACACAAATCATCCTTCCAAAGGCATGAAGATTTTAAAATGTACTTCTTACCACAACCCCGTTAAGTGAGTAAGACTATTATTCAGTTTGCAGAAGAAACTGAGACAGAGGTCAAGTACCCGCTTGAGGCCACAGCACTAACGAGATGCATATTGGGATGCAGTCTGGGCAGCTTTGTCCCCAAGTCCCGATTCCCTGCTCCAACTCCTGACAACCAATCCAAGGCTCACAGTAATCCTGAGAGCACAGGGCAGCCGGGAGTGCCTACTCTTCAGAACCTCTGAGGCTGGAAAGCGCCATGCCAAAGTACAGAACAACCATAACTAAATGCTCATTAGTATAACCAAAAGTCATCCGATTACAAGGTTTTCATTCAGCCTTGTTCAGAGGGCAAAAAAGTAACACACTTAAGCAAAGTTTCATCCAGGATGACTCTGAAAAGACTCCCCACCCCACCCCAGAAAACTTAGTCAATTCAGAACAAACGAGGTGTTGTGGTGGCTTCTTACACATCCTTCTATAGAAATTGGTTTTGTTCTTGCAGCATTAGGGTTTCTCAGAATTCCCTCAGGGGCTGTGGGTAGTTGGAGGAGGAGAAAAAAAACCAAAGGACCGAGGTTCGGACTCCACGTTCAAGCGAGTGGCTCCGTTAATGTGTTTAAATACTGGGCTTCCCCTGGTGGTTTTGCTGTGAGATTTTGTTCTAAGTGGGCAGCCCTTCTCAGTTGTGACGCCTTCCCTGGCCTTCGAATTTCTCCTTTTGCTTCTTTTCTTGTCTGGCATGTTTACCCAAGCTCTGGCCATTCTCTCACCTGACCCTCCCTCTTCACTCCGACCTGCCAATCATAACCAGCAGCACAGCTCCTGCATATTACATGGCAAGCTCTAGTTAGATATTTTGATATCAGTTACATTGTGGAATACCCTATAATACCCCTGTGAATTGAATTCTACCATATCGATACCGTTTTCAGAGCAGGAAACCAAGGCTTCATTTGCCTACTGCCCAATGTTCACTAGGTAGGAGATGAAGACAGGATGAAAGGTCTAGTCAGCCCTCTCCAAACGCCCCCAACTGTTTAACAGCAGGGTATCCTGCCCTTCACCCACTTCAGTATTGTTCTAGTTCCCACTGGGACTTTGTTGGAGACCCATTCTGTTGAAACACAAGGCACACAGGAAGTACCTTTCTTTCTGGACCTCAGGACAAGGATAGGTGGGCAGTTGATTGACAGTGTCCCAGTTTCCTTTCCATGTGAGCAGGGTAACTCTGGAGAGTGGAGACTGGTTTCTGGAGTGCCTGAAGGGACTGGGTTCCCATGGCCCCACAGCAGAGTCCTTCTAGAATGCACCTTTCTTGGGTGACTTTTCTCTCATGATCCCACTTCCATAGTTGTCTGGTGACATTTCAGGAGGTTGCTTCTCAAGTTCTTATGATGGGAGGGTGTTGGGGAATATTATTTTAAATGTGTTACTTTTGTTCATGTTGCATGTGTTTAACTCTATGAAGCTGTATTACTGTGCCTGTCTAAAATACCTGATGGTCTAATAAAGAACTGAACAGCCAAGAGCAAGGCAGGAGAAAGGATGGCGGGGCTGGCAGGCAGAAAGAACATATAAAGGGAGAAATCTGGGAGGAGAAGTAGTCAGACACCCAGCCATGGAGTAAGAGTGAAAGTAAGGTTACAGAAGAAAAGGTAAAAGCCCAGAGGTGAAAGACAGATGGGCTAAGTTAAGAAAAGCTGGCAAGACACAAGCCAAGCTAAGGCGGGGCATTGACATTTAGAAAAAGTTTCCGTGTGTGATTTATTTGGAAGCTGAGTGGCGGACCCCCCAAAAGAGTAAAAACAAACAACAACAGGAGGGAGTCTGTGCTGTGGAAAGCCATACCAAGATCTCCTCTCCCTTCTTACTACCCCAAATCTCCATTTGCCAGACAGGAGTGCTCCATAAGCATCTCTAAGGCTTCATCAATGACATCTATGAAAGTTCAGTAGCAAACTAAGACTGACCATAAAGTTTATTTCATTTTTTCTAAAAACAACAACAACAAAAAAAACCATTTTTTTTTTATGAGTGTTTTGCCTGATGTGTGCCTGGTGCCCAAGGAGGCCAGAATAGGGTATACGATCCCCTGGACCTGGAGCTAAAGATCACTGTAAGCCACTGTATGGGTGCTGGGAACCAAACCAAGGTCCTATGGAAGGGCAGTAAGTGTTCTTAACCACTGAGCCATCTCCCCAGCCCCAGAGGTCACTACTTTTTAATAAAAATCCTGCATCATATCTTAGAGATGAGACCAAGTCTCACCTACAGTAATATGGAAGGTGCTCAGGTAGAGCTGAGGACTGGCAGGAGGCTCTTGCGGTACTTCCATGAGTGCTTTAGGGCTCTGCAGGGATGGACTTTGCCCAGGTCACTTTCTCAGGGTGACCAACATGCAATGACTGAGGGGGGCTGGTAGAAAGGCCTGGCTATGACAGCTCAGTCCAGAGAGGTCTGAAGAGCTATTCCAGCTCAGACTCCCAGTGAGGCTGGTATAGCAGCTTAATTTTTCCTTTGTCTCTCCCCTCACCACCCCAACACCCCATGAGTGAGTGTGAGTGTGTGTGTGTGTGTGTGTGTGTGTGTGTGTGTGTGTGTGTGTGTGTGTGTGAAGTGTCTGTATGTGGCATAAGTACATGCATGTATAGACATGCAAAGGCTGGAAGAGGAATTGGATATCCTGCTCTATTGGTCTCTGCCTCCCCCCTTTGAAACAGGATATCTCACTGAATTTGGAACTAGGCTGGCAGCCTCAGTGATCCTATTGCCTCTACCTGCCACAGGACTGAGGTGACAGACAGACAGACAGACAGAGACACACACACGGCCAAACACAGCTTTTTTCATGGGTCCTGAGATCCGAACTCAGCTCTGCATCCTTATACAACAAGCAGCCTTACCCACTGAGATATTTTCCCAGTCCCTCCTTCCTGTCTCTCTTACACGAAGACCACCACCCTGAGTCTGCGAGAACCAAACCTGTGACAAGAAAACTTTGCTGGTGGAGACAGTGGCCCCTTCTTGATGCTCTGGAATCAGGAAGAGAGTGGGGGAAGAGGAGAGCGCGGTGGCGGCGGTTTTAACAGAATGGAATGAGGCAGACACAGACCTGCTAGGTTTGAGATGCAGTTTCAGTTTCTGAACAAAACAAGAAAGACATAAAAGGTCAGAGCAGCCAGTGAAACTGAAAGCGGAGAACACAGCTGAGGCAGCCAGAGACAATGATGTAAGAGAGGCGTCTGAGAAGGGCTAGGATGGACTCCCTGACAATGGGACACGGACCGGATATACCCAGCCAAGACTCCTGGGGTAGAGTCACCCCGATCTGAAACAGGACCCCCGACTTCGAGAAACTCCATCCAATCCACAGAGTGTGGGCCACAGCGGGGAGAGGCCAAATGTCACGTGGAAATTCCCAGTTAAGTGCAGGGTTGAACTGGTTCTACTGTAGAGCCCAGGGGGATCCCCGGAGTGCTGTCACCAGGCAGGACCTTTACAGAGAACCTTCCCCGGAGCCGAAGGCACGGGGGTGGGGGGTGGGGGGTGGGGTGGGGGCTGGGTCCCCAGCAATGGTCAGATTTGCTCTGAGCAGGAGAGGTGGTGACGGAGCTTTGCTCATGGTTGTGTCCAGCTGCTGATACCCACCACCTCCCCTGCTGCGCTGTGCCTAAGAGATCAGACGTGTGGAGGGTGGTCGCAGAGAGACTGATACTTAAGTTGATGAGTCTGGGTGGAGTCCGCAGAGAGGGGAGGGGTTAGTTTTATCTGAAGGAGGGTGGCCACGCAAAGAGGAAGTGAAGTACCAAGAACAAGGACAATGCTGGCGCCCAAGGTCCCCCCCGCAGTGAGGAGACCAATGTGGTTGAGAAGGAGCAGAAGGGCTGGCTCGGACAGGGCCTTCTGGCTTCTGCTTGAAGGTGGAAAACCCTGGGGACATAATTGGGTAGAATGATGTAATCTGACCCTCCAGTTTCCCTGGGTTACTGTTGGAATGTGAAATGTCCCCGAGGCTCGTGTTGGAACGCGTGGTCCACGGATGGTGGTGTTGTGTTGGAAAGTTGTGGAACTTTCTAAAGCTTAGTTGGAGGAAAGAGGTCCCTTGGGGTGGGACTCAAGGTTATGACACCCCTTTGGGGCTGTCTCTTCATGACTGCTGCCATAACGTAACCAGCCACTGCATACCCCTGCCACCGTGGAGTCACCGTACCTTTCCTATCGTGATATACCATGTCCCTGAACTGTGAGCACGGTCCCCCTCCTGTCTGTCACTGTTCTGTCACCGTCACCGCAATGAGAGAAGCAAGCAACAAGCCCTCTCCAGGGTTTCAGTTTTACATACTATTCCTCACAACCTAACCAGTTAAACACGCTGTGAGCTCACTCTCAACCCCTAAGGATTCAGGCTCTGTGAGAGGAAGTGCTTGTCTGTCTGTTGGGCCTGTTGGTGAAGCAATTCTCCCAGTCCCACTTACAGTGTATAATTAACACAACGAATCAACACACCATCTTGGAAAAATCCTGAATGTCCTTCATGAATGACAGTGTGAACCCAGACAAGGACACACAGGTGTGCGTTTGACCTACTACTGTGAGGACAAAACAACATATATTTTATCTCTTTGGGGACATTTAGAACGGGTCCCCAAACCAAATTATGTTTCTCTTTTCTAAAGACTGATGGCAAAGTTCAAGGAAAAAACACAGACCCAGCAGCCATTTGGGAGGGCTCAAATGTATGAAATTCATTCACTAATCACGTGCTCAATAAGAGTATCCAAGAGAAGCTGTTATAATAATGATATTGAGGCAGAATAGTACTTGGGAGGGGTGGTTCTGTTCAAGGCAGGAAGGGGGCTGTGGGGAAGGATACTTATTCTCCCATTCGCACTAGGGTTTCCACCTACCCAGGTAAGTCTCAGGTGTGGCCTCTGGTTGTAAAAAAAAAAAAAATGTTTGGAATTCACTAGTAAAAACTAATGAGAGATCTGCCTGCCTTTGCCTTCGAGTGCTGGAATTAAAGGTGTGTGCTACAATGGTTGACTCCTGGTTTTAAAAAATCAGTTTGGGTGTCTTTTCATAATACTCAAGTTTCTAGATCAATTCATTGGTTCCAGTTATAACAAAAGTGATTTATATTTTCAATGGAAAAACAGGAGTAGGAAAACATTATTGAAATGTGATCGAACAAAAAGAAGTTCTTTGATCCTGCAGGGGAGGGGAAAGGGGGGGGGCTGTGCTTGTACTGGGTGGGGGTGGGGGGCCACTCAGAAGGAACTGACAGAGCCACCAGCAAAGCTGTGGTTCCTTCTTTCTGGAAGCAAGGCTCCCACTGACTCTCCATCATTAGCCCTTTTATCACAAAACCCCGAAGTCCATTGTGAGCTTAAAACCGTCATTTAACCTCACTGACTCTCCTCCATGCCTACACTGTAAAAAGCAGGCTACCTTATAAATCATACCTGCTAGGGGTTAAATAATGTAACACAGACGTAACACTCTGCACAATGCCTGGACAGCAGCAAGCCCTCCATAAATGTCAGTGCTCTCTGCGACGCTGCCACTGCCTGTGGAGATCTTCCTTTCCACAGCTATACGTCGGTGCAGACACTCCTGGAAAATAATAGGCCACAGAGCGGTCACACAGACAGACGGGGAAACATGCCTGAAGAACCCAGCTATCTCAGATCAGGCACCAGACACATCAACAAGCCTGTAGATGAATCTGGCCCAGAGCTGCTGCATCTACACTGTGAATACCATGTGGAACAGGGCCAGACTATACAGCCAAATTCCAGACTCAAGAAACTGTGGGAGATAACAAATGATTGCCGTTGTTTGAAGTCATTAAGCTTTGGGGTGATTTGATACACAGCATCAGATAACCAGAACACTGTGGTCAATCCAGTCTCTTATCCACTTCTTACCTAGAAACTACATCATGCTATTAGCCTGTTTGGCAAAAAGACAGGAGTGTCTCCTCATCCTGCACAGGGAAGCAATAACCTGGAAGCTTCAGGGAAGAACCATAGCCTGTCTTCCTGTGAATGCCAATGCCTCAGTGGTCCTTAGCTTGTACGTGACTTCATGAGCTGGCACAAAACCAGACCATGGGAGTGGGGGTGGGCTGAGCAATGAGTAACAATCAGGAAAACTGTGTAGTCAACAAGTATGGAATTGGCTCCTTCCATATGGGGGTCGTCTGAGGGCAGGGGGATGCTGTTTTCAAGCTACACAGGGAATGGTGGGAATATGAATGAGAACATGAGTCTGAATGAGTGTGTGATGTAGCTGTGGACAGAGTCAAATGGCAAGGACACAGGTGTGCCAGTAAATGAGTTTTCACTGAGAAGGAGCGGGGTGACTGTATGTGCCAAGAGTAGTGTGTGGTATTTTGTTACAGTACTATGGAAGGTTCCTCCGGGATGCTATAACACTTCTGTTAAAACTTGCATGATAGTGCATGACTTTAATCCCAGTGTTTGGGAGGCAGAGGCAGGTGGATCTCTGTGAGTCAGAGGCCAGCCAGGTCTACACAGAGAGTTCCAGGACTGCCAGGGCTACACAGAGAAACCCTGTCTGGAAAAACAAAACAACAACAAACCAAACCCAAACAAAAACTTGCATGGCTGAAGCCATGGGAAGGTTTTGCGATAACAAGGAATAAGGTATCACAATCAACAGGAAGGCCCTGGTGAGGGGTGGGTGGGGGCATGAAACTTTGCTCTGAGTTTCCACGGTGCCATGAGTGCTTAGGTCTTTTGACACATATGCATGGATATTTTGCTTAAAAAGTCAAAGCTAGCTGGGCAGTGGTGGCACACGCCTTTAATCCCAGCACTCGGGAGGCAGAGTCAGGCGGATCTCTGTGAGTTCGAGGCCAGCCTGGTCTACAGAGTGAGATCCAGGACAGGCACCAAAACTACGCAGAGGAACCCTCAAGGACTGGGGTGCAGCTCAGCGGTAGGAAATTTGCCTAACATGTGCAAGGCCCTGGTTTTTATCCTCAACACACACACACACTGAACATACTACAACTTGAACTTTGTATGGCGGAATGCATGCCTGGGAACTGGAGAGATGGCTCCGTGGTTAACAGCACTTGTTGCTCTCACAGAAGACCCGGGCTTGGTTCCCAGCATCCAAGTAGTGGCTCACAACACCCTTTAACTCTAGTTCCAGGGACTCTGATATCCTCTTCTGACCTCCAAGGGCACCAGGCACACATGTGGTGAACAGACAAACATGCAGTGGAACATTCAATACACATAAAAAAAAATACATCTCTAAAGATTTAACCCAGGACAGGTTATGTTTTGTTTAAATTTTAGCAGAAGGTTTTTTGTTTGTTTGTTTCAATTAGTACATTTCTCTACTGGGCACTATTTCCTCCCCCAAATCTCTTGGCACACTTTTTCAGTCCAGCCTTTGCCAGTATCTCATTTCAGCTTCACCCTCTTCTTACACTGTCTACTCTGGCCTTACTCAGCCACCATCATATGGAATACCAGGAGAAGCCCACTGAGCCACTCTGACACACACACACACACACACACACACACACACACACACACACACAGAGAGAGAGAGAGAGAGAGAGAGAGAGAGAGAGAGAGAGAGAGAGAGAGAGAGAGAGAGAGTGTGGAGGAGAGGGAGAGGGAGAGGGAGAGGGAGAGGGAGAGGGAGTCTTGAAATACACTGAAGACCCTGCATGGAGCACCTGGCCAGCAGGGAGTAGATAAGAAGTGTCTCTCTATCCTGTCAATAAATGGTCCTGGAGATCTCCTTCAGCTAAGGCTTCCAAAGCTACCTCTGCGCCTTCAAATGTCTACCTCTCTCTTCTTATGGATTTTTATATCCAACTGCTTACTCTGTGGATTTTCTGTGGCTACTGTAGTGAGTTACCCAAGTTAACTTTTATTATTTTGTAGTTGTATGGTCAGGTGTTGGCGGTCTTGAGGATGCCGGGGAGAACAGGCTTCTGGGCCACGTCTGTTTGCTAGAGGCCATGCACATGCTCAGGCCCATGTCTTCCTTCCTCCATCTTCACTCGGCAATGGTGCTTCTGATCACTTCTCCAGTTGCCTCGGCTTCTGGCCACCACGTGAAAGTTTCCAGCTTTTAGGGACTGGTGCAAATAGGCGAGGCCACCTAGATAACCTGCCATCTCAAGGTTAACCCAAGAGTGACACAGCCACAGGTTATGGAGACTAGAATGTCAAATATTTGAGACCAACTGTTCTGCCTCCCGCACTGTGCCCCCTGCTGGGTGGCTGACACGCATCTCTTACCCAGGATGTTCAAACTGAGCTCCACTCTGTTCTTTAACACTCCACCCGTGGTTCTCTGCATCTCACCTGATAGCAACTCCATCCTTTAGGTCATATGGGAGCATCTCTGGATTCTCCCCCGCATCCAAGTCATAAAGAAACAGACTACCTTTAAAATATACCTAGCCTTGTCACTTTATTGCTGGGGGATGGTCTGTATGTCAAATTGCTCTGATTGGTCAATAAATAAAACATTGATTGGCCAGTAGCCAGGCAGGAAGTAGGTGGGACAAGGAGAGAGGAGAATTCTGGGAAGCAGAAGGCTGAGGCAGAGAGACACTGCCAGCTACCGCCATGACCAGCAGCATGTGAAGTCGCCGGTAAGCCACCAGACACGTGGCAAGGTATAGATTTATGAAAATGGATTAATTTAAGCTATAAGAAGCCTGCTACGGCCATACAGTTTGTAAGCAATATAAGTCTTTGTGTTTACTTGGTTGGGTCTGAGCGGCTATGGGACTGGCGGGTGACAAAGATTTGTCCTGACTGTGGACAAGGCAGGAAAACTCTAGCTACACTTTATCATCTCCCTTACTACTGATCTGAGCTGCCACCATCTTGCACTAGGAATCCTGCCATCATTTCTAACTGGCCTTCCTGCTTCTCTCCTGGAGTCTATTTTCAGAGCAGCCGGTAAGATTTTTTTTTTTTTAAGCTAAATAAGTTGATTGCTTCTGTGATGAAAACATGCAATGTCCCCATTGCTCCCTTGGAATAAAAGCCAGAGTCCTGTATGGTCTCTGCTAAATTCCCTTTCTGACCTCATTTCCCACTCAACCCCATTTTCTGCATTCCAGTCACAGAGACCACCTTGCAGTCCCTCCATCCCCCAGGTCTACCACCTTGGAACGTGGTTCTGGCTTTCTCTTTGCCTAGGGCTCTCTTGGCCAGCTCCCTTACCCTGCGGGCGTTCAATTACTGATAGGTCAAAGCTCCACAAAAAGAGGAGCCTCAAACAAACCACTTATTATCTCAGTTCTGTGGGTCACAAGCCCGGCTGCAGCATCAGCTGAGTCTTTCGCTTAAGCCCACCGAAAGCATCTTCTTCGGGTTGCTTCTGCCTGCTTCTGGGTTTCGGCTGGATTCAGTCTCCGTTGGGTCTCTGGGGGGCAGTGAGTGGAAAGCTGATCTATTTCCTCAAGACTGTTCCCTGTCCTTCTTATGCTTCCCCATGGGCCCCTTGATGCTGATTTGGAATGAGAGCACGCCAACGTCTTGACACTTCCATACACTAACCAGTGTGATTTTTCTACTTTAAGGGGCATCTCCTAGTTTAAGACTTAACTTTGATTGCACCCAGGAAGTCTGTTTAGCCTGGAAGTTTAACCTATTCACAGGTACTTATACGATAGCCAAGCTCTCCGCTCCCCATTTCCCTTGGATTCCTCCTTTTCTGCTCCAGTTCTCCTGTTTCCACAGCTTGTACTACTTTGTGAAAAACATAGTAATACCTGTGTTTACTGAGAATTCTGTTTTCTAATACTAGAAAAATCAACTCTGTAAGGTTAAGAATGTCTGTTGTGCATGACAATATGCCAAAGACAACCTATCAGACAATGCGATAGGCATTTCTTTAACGAGTAAGTGGCCCTATCCTAAGACTATCATCTAACCCATTTCTACAGGGTTTTGTGGTTGTCAACCTTTCTTTGCTCTTACCAGCTTGGAAGTACTAAGCAGAATAGATTCTGCAGCGATGGCAAGGCAGGTGGGTACATGGCCAACACTGTTTCTCTTGGGATATCCTGTAACTTCTGTCAATAGCATCTAATCGGCTTCATTCTCATTGACAAAGACGTACAGAAATGCCTGCTGGGGGAAGTGTGTCTAATTATAATTTCTATAAGAGTAAGTATGGTTTTTTTTTTAGACCATTATCCAAGTAGAAAAGCAAAGCAAATTGAGTTGTTGAGTTAGCCTCATCTCAACATGTCTAGAAAATAAACGGACTAAATTAGTAATAAATGCTTTCTAAAAATCTCTACAAACTGAAAAATTGGGCCACACTGATCTAAAGAAGAACCACTAGAAACAAGGGAAAGCTGCTTAAGTTTAAAGCACAGACTGGCCCCCAGCAAGCTTAAATGAAGCTAGAAGGAATGAAAGGAAGGGGGCAAGAGTCGGGGGAGCTAGCCATGAGATGAACATAACTGGGTTTTAGAACCAAATGCATTTTAGAAAAAAAAGACCCAGGTGTATTAGAACATGGAACTGAAGCTCAGAGAAGGTGAGCAACCCTCTCATCTCACACAGCTAGTCAGACATACTATTGCAGACTAAAACAGTGAGAAAAATCAAATCTCTCTGCCTTGTTTTGTCACAGCGTCTCATGCAGTCCAGACTGCTTCTAAGGCTGGCCTGGAACTCTGGACCCTCCGGTCTCCACCTCCCGAGTGATGGGAGGGGCACAGCTGGCTTTTCTTGGGCAATGTTCCTTTAACTTTGGAGGACTGAATCTGTCCGAAGTGTATGTTAGCAACCAGTGAGACACTGCCTGTCCATCTCAGACTTGTCCCAAGTAGGTCAGGATGCCTCACTTCAGGAGCAGTGCTCTTGACAGGGGACAGTCCCCAAGGAGCACGGCCACAAGCCTTGCAGCATCACAGTGGCCCTTGGGAGGGCTGCTCAGGACACCAGTGCGCAAGGTCAAACTGATGAGACCACACTTCAGCAAACCAAGAGGGTCAAATGCTGTACTGTCTAAGCAGATTACCTAGATGCTAATGGAGAAGAATGACCATCGATGCAAGGTTCTTGACAGAAATCCGTATTTATAGACACAAAATGCTGCCCGTAGAAAGGCAAAAATGAAGGAAATCATATTTTAAGAGAATAAATCATATATATTTTTAATGAGATTCTCACATAAACACAGAGGCAGCAGGAATTGATGTGAAGTAGTTTCTAAATTTATCAAATCATCACCCACTGCATTCTGAATACCTACAACAGGGAAGAAAAACAGTGCAATAATGCAGATCTATATTTAATACAGAGGCAAGAGCTCATTTGTTTGGTGTTTCTCAATGCTCTTCCATTCACTATTAAGCAGCTGGTATTTTCTTTTTAAAAAAAAATCAAGAAATTGGTTTATTAAGGGAATATACACAGAGTGACTTACTCAATGGGAAAGCATTGCTGTTCGGGAGAAGGAGAAAATAATGTATTTTTGGATCCACCAATCATCCAGCCTCACCATGGTTACAGACTGTGTTTCATAACTTTCCAGAAGCACACTTGAGTCAAAATGACCTTGGTAGTAATTTGAACCAAATCCTCTATCTTATACAAGGAGAAACTAAAGCTTAAAGAGGAAGGGCACGCTATGTCTCCTCACTCTGCAGGACTGATGTGGAATCATTACACTTTATGACCTCAATGTCTGCACCCCTAAAACCCATACAACGAAATCCTAACCTCCAAGGTGACCCTATGAAGGTGAGGCCTTCCGAAGGCATTACATCATGAGGGTGCAGCTGGGATGCATGCCTTCACCAAAGAGAGCCATGGACTAGTTCCATCCTGCCATGCAAGGGCACAGCCAAGAAAGTACATGCTAGAAACCAGAAACCTCGCCCTCACCACACATCAGCTGCTCATGTCTTGATCCTGGGCTTCCCCGCCCCTAGAATTGTAAAGAATAAACTTCTGTTGTTTGTTAAGTCACCCAGCTTCTGGCATTTTGTTACAGCAGCCCGAATAAGCTAAGGAATCACTGCAGAAAAAAAAAAAGGTAGATGTTAATTTCTGTCTGGCTCTTATTTGTAAACTACATAAAACTGTTTTCAGTGGTTAAAATTTCCATGGGTTTTCATGATTGAAAAAAAAACCCTTAAGATTTTTTTTTTATAGTTAAGATTTCAGTGTAACTTGAACAAAGATGCGTTGCGTTCTGGCTCACGTGATTCTAGACTTTAGCCGATTTGCTTTCAGCCAAGGAGGCTTCATGAAAGAAAACAGATAAGCCATGAGCACCGTGCAGACCTCTATGGAGGTTTTTTGTTTTGTTTGTTTGGTTTTTTTTTTTTTCAAGACAGGGTCTCTCTGTGTAGCCCTGACTGTCCTGAAACTCACAGAGATCCACCTGCCTCTGCCTCTTGAGTGCTGGGATTAAAGGTGTGCATCACCAACGCCTGGTATTTTTCCAGCTTATTTTTTTAAGATTTTTTTAACCTCAGATATTTAATATTTATAAATAGTATTTGATGGTTTTTACTTTACCCATTTTTGTACAGATAGGTATATCTACATTTATGCATATGTATGTCTGTGACTATTTGGAAAGAACGTGTTATAAACTTATATTTGGTAGGGAAAGACATAATAAAAATTAAAAGCAATTCACCTTTTAGTTATATATTTCTAAGTGGAATTGATTTTGAACCCCAACCAGACAAGTGCAGATTCTCAATACTTTACAGAGAAATCTTTTATTCATTTGCCTAACATTTATTACACATGCTAACTGCGTGTTGTTAGACTATAGGTTACAAACCCAGATAAAAAGTTCACAATTTGCCGGGCAGTGGTGGCGCAGGCCTTTAATCCCAGCACTGGGGAGGCAGAGCCAGGCAAATCTTTGTGAGTTCGAGTCCAGCCTGGTCTACAAAGTGAGATCCAGGACAGGCTCCAAAGCTACACAGAGAAACCCTGTCTCGAAAAAAACCAAAAAAAAAAAAAAAAAAAAAGAAAAAGAAAAAAGAAAAAAAAAAGTTCACAATTTAATCACTGCTGAATGCACAATATGGGGGAGAAAAGCCTAACAGGTCATGGCTGTGGCACAGTAAATGCACTGATAGTGGGGAAAGAATGGAGGGAGATGACCAGGTGTCAGGAGGTGAAGGGAAATGAGAGGAGAAAATTGTCAATAGCAGTCTGCACAACAGAAGAATGTTCGTGCTACCTTTGGCAGCATGGATACTAAAACTGGAATGATACAGAGAAGATTAGCATGGCCCCTGCGCAAGGCTGACAGGCAAATCTGTGACGTGTTCCATATTTGTTTCCAGTTGCCTTAAGGAACCTACGGCTTTATGTTTTGTTTGATCAAAGAATAACTTCGCTGTCTTCATTTTTGAAAGTATGAAGTCACAAGGTTGTTAAATATTTCTTAATCACTATCTTCTATATGCTGACTGCTTGTGACCATTGGTCATTCTCTTTGTTGACTTGCTCTGACTGATTATTGTGCTTATTGATCTTTTATTCCTTAAAGATTACAAGAATTAAAACTGACCAAAATAAAAAAAAAAAAAAGAATTTTCTTTTGCCTACTTATGGGACCCTTTTCCTCCTGGGTTGCCTCCAGTCCTGACGTGACAGTATGTGCTTGGTTTTCTGGTTGCATATTATGTGATGTTTGGTTGATAGCCCTGGGAGGCCTGATCTTTTCTGAGGGCAGACAGAGGGAGGGTGGATCTGGAGAGGGGTGAGGTGGGGGGGCTGAGAGACTTGGGGGAGGAGAAGAAGGGGAAACTTCTGGGACGGGACCTGGGACCTATTTGTAGTGACTGTGATGAAATGGAGGTGAGGCAGGTCCTGAAGTGTGTACTGACAGGTATTAGTCACCTACAGATACAGATGCGTCTGATTTGACACCCCTGTGCAAGTAGGGTTAAGGGCCGCTGCACGAGACCGGCACGCTTTTATTCTGACTCATGGCTGGAAATCTTCCTGTGTGGATTCTGTAGCAACCCAGGAGGTACCTTAGGTAACCTTCTAAGATGTGAATACGGTCACTGTGTGGATGCTGTCTATGAAGAAGAGATTCTTCTTAGTTAGCAGGTCCCCGGAGATGAGCTGAGTGTTGCCATCAGGGGAACACATGCAGGAAGAAAAATGGTCCTTTCCTAAAGTACCTAGATGATGTCCCGTGATACAGGAAGATGAAGAGTGAACAGGAATGTGGTCTCTCTCAGCTCAGGAGACCCTTCTTGCACCAAGAGACCAGGCAGACAGTGCATTACGAAGACAACTCCGATGCTTTGGGGTTTCTTTAGAAACATCTGTGTGATTACTATATCTGATTGTGTTCATGTATAAATATATGCACTGGTGGGATTTCCACACACTGCTGGAATTCTAGCATTGATATGCTTCCTTTGCCAATTATTTAGGAAGTTTTAGAATATTTTCTGTACATTTACTTGCCCTTCTCCCCAAATTTAGTGACTTAAGACCCTGGTAGAGGGACCACTGCCATTCTCAGGAGCATCCAGGGCTACTGACAGGTGGTGGTTCAGCTTGCTCAAAACCAAAGACCTGGGCTAAAAATTAACTGCTTTATTATTATTGCAAAAGCAATCTTAGAAAAAGAGGGAATAACTGTATTAACAACTGTATTAATGACAACTTCTTAGAGAGAGTCCACTTCAAAGTTCCTGGATTAAAACTGAATATAGTTGTGTGGTTAATAAGTTGGAATTCTTGGGGCCAGCAATAGGGCTCAGCGTGTGAAGGTGCTTACTGCAAACACGTTGACCTAAGTTTGATGCCCAGAACCCACATGATAGGAGGATAGAACCGACGCCCTCCTGCTGCTGTCTTCTGACCTCAGCGCTTGTGTGCCATGGCACATGCAAGGGAACTTTGCATCCCTTGCATTCTGCCTGCACCTGACTAAGCCGTTCCGTTTCTAGTCGCCGCATTCGCGCATGCTGGGACCACGCCGTGAAACACATCCTCTCTGCCTGCCAAAATCCTTCTTCATTTTTATTAGTATATATATGATTTATTCACTCCGAATCGGTCCCAGATCCCAGCCTTTTTAAAAACCCTCACAGGACTCTGAAGTGAAACCCACCATGAGAATCTGCCACTAACCAGACCTTGCATCTAAGTGCACTCTGTCCCCCAAAAGTGCAGACAGGCCCTGGGACAGACTCTCAACCCCCAGAGGATGCCATGCCATTCTAGCAACTGGAGTTCATAATCAACTGTGAAAAGCACTGGCCCAGATTGCCTTGTATCAAGTGGGCAAAGTCTGAACCTTGTATGAGGGTCAGCCTCTCACCTTAAAGCAGTGTTTCTCAACCTGTGGGTCGAACGACCCTTTCACAGAGGTCACCTAAGACCATCGGAAAACATAGATATTTACTTTACGATTCATAAAGTGCCAAAATTACAGTTATGAAGTAGCAATGAAAATAATTTTATGGTTGGGGGTCACCACAACATGAGGAGCTGTAAGGTTGAGAACCACTGACTCAAGAGACTACACTGGCCTACTCATATTAAGTATGTATAAATATAAAGCAATCCCCAGTCACCAGCCTGGACTCTCCCTGAGCATGGACCAAGTATCAGAAGCAAGACCTAGTCCTGCTAGGTCCCTTACACACCTGCCTCATGAGGTGACTCTTTGCCGTGGGAATGGAACCATGGAGAAAACTTCTGTTTGTAATTACAAGTTTTTCTAGTGTACAGAATATTTGTCTCATCTACACAATAAACACTTCTTCTTTTCCACAATTTCCTTTTTTATGTTTGTTTTTGAGACAGGGTTTCTCTGTGTATCTGTGTAGTCTTTGATGTCCCGGAACCCACTCTGTGGACCAGACTGGCCTCGAACTCAAGAGATCCACCTGGCTCTGCCTCCCAAGTGCTGGGATTAAAGGCATGCGCCACCACCGCCTGGCTTTTCCCACAATTTCTTCAGTCAACAGTCCAATGCCGCAAGCTCTCTAACCTTGGAAAACCAGAGTTCTTATGACCCTTTCTTTCTCAGAATTCCTTTGGTGAAGCTAATTAGCTATGCGAACTTCCGGTGATGCCAGCTAGTCAGAATTGCTGTTCTTGGTGGGTTCCTGTCAGACGTTAGCTGAGAGAAATCAGACCTAACCACAGAGACAAAGCTGGGGGGCAACTTGAGGGTGCAGCTAAGGAAGCCCCAAGAGGCAGCACTTAAGGTAAAGACAGGAGAAAAATCACAGTACGTTCAGATTTACCTGAGTTTGGACCCTAAAATTTCTGCACAGAGAATCTGAGATAAAGATAAGCAACTTTTGCAAAAATGACCATCAGCCCCTGACAGAATATTCAAAGTGAGAACAGGATGAGAGAGTGCAGGCGTTTTAGAAAGCAATGATGTTTAAATACCACTTGGATAGAGGAGTTAGCCCCTGCTGCAAAGGAGAAGTTTGGAAGCTTTTTAAAATAACTGGTTCCTTGGGGTCTGCCCAAAGCCAAACCCATCCGAGTTTGGGGCTGGGGAAATCATTTGTAAAAGCTCACCCAAACGGTTCTTAGACGGAATGAGCCGTGCTGGATTCACAGCCGTGGCAGAGAATTCTAACTTCAAAGCAAACGTGTGTCTTATCTCTTAATATACACATTTCTAGAGCTGAGGCTCCAGGTCAATCTCCAATCCCTTCTGACCACGACATTACCTTTTTCTTACTGATTTTAGTTTTTGCTATACTAGCCCATGGAAATTATTAAGAAATTCAAAGTGTGCTACCAAGTTTAAAATGAAAAACAGCAGGATCCTGCCTCACTTCCCACTCGATCCCAAAGGTAAACTAAACAAAAACTCTTTAACTCTTTCATCTAATTATTTCATTTTATATTCCTAACAATATGCATATTGTAAAATTTATTGATATACTAATTCTAGACCTTTATTCATATTTTTTCCGATGTCCCATTATATGCAAACTCGTCCCCTCCTGGTCATCTATAGTAGTCAATCTTTTCTGGAGTCAAGTATGGCCAGTGGCCGCATTGGGTTCACGTATCTTAACGTAGCTGCACCAACTGTTATTTCAACACTTCCATTACAGCTGATGGTAGCTGGTGTTTTGACCTCCAACCCACCATTCACCACAATTCAGCAAATAAAGGGTTAACATCTGCTCCAGCAGGGACAGCCTTCAAAACTTGCCTTTACTCTACAGCGGCCCCTGTTCTGACATGCCAGTGGCCTGGCTACCAGTTGGTTGTTAAAAATTCTGAATATTGCCTGTAGGTATGACCACGTAATTCGTTCTTGCTATTTGAATAGAAGTGAAAGTGATAAGCTACACTTCCAAACATGCCCTTGTTCTTACAATCCAGAACGTAAACACTGACTGACCAGGTTTAACTCTACAGATGAGGGCAAGCCTTCACAGAGAGTGGAGGGTGGGGAAAGGGGGGGGGTGAATGACTTTGTAAAAGCAGGCACATCAACCCCTCAAAATGCTCGCTCACCCTGAACTGTTACATGAAATAAAAAGTGACTAGCTTCTCCTTTAAATCGCAATTTAGGGAGTTTCTGTTATAGTATAGCTGTGCAGACTTTTTTTTTTTTTTCTTTTATGTTTTTGAGACAAGGTCTCACTATGTAGCCTTGGCTATCCTGGAACTCCCGATATAGACCAGGCTGGCCTTGGATTCAGAGACCCCAATTCCTCCTCCCTCTGCCTCCTGAGTGCTCGGATTAAAGGCATGGTGGGATTAAAGGTGTGCACACTTCTCCCAGGCACAGCACAGCCTTACTTTTAACTAGCTCAGCAGTGATTACCACCTTTGGGATCTTTGTAAATACTATGTTTCTTGTAAGGCCATTTATAATTGCCTTCCACCAACCTCATTTGACAGTTCTTAATTGACAAGCCCTTGGAAATAGCAAGCCCCTCTGAAGGGCTTTTTACACTTGGTCAAAAGTGTCAGGTTGCCCAACAGTTCTGCTTTTACTTGGAAATTCATGTAAGTCTCTTTCCAAAAGCCAGCCTGCCACTTCTCTGACCTGGACAGTTTCCCTCTAGGGCTGTTAGACTGTTTTTTGGTTTTTTTTTTTTAACTGTCATTCTAGAGTTTTCTTTGGTCTTTTTCCTTCTGTTTAGTTACATGTTTCTGGAATACCGTATATTACTCTTCCTTGATTTATTCCCATATTTTTGATTTAAAAATACCATCCAGTAGCTTTTAGTGAAATGATGCAGAAATAATTTATTTAGACCTTTAATATGAGGTAATAAAAAGATCTTAACTCTTTCTCCCACTTGATACTTTGTATTTTTTTATTTTTAGATTGAAAATAATTTCCATCTGAATTTTTAAGGCAGTAATCCATGGTTCTTTTTTTATTTATTTATTGAGATAGGGTTTCTCTATTATGTAGATCTGAATGTCCTAGAACTCACTATGTAGACCAGGCTCACAGATATCTGCCTGCTTCTGCCTCCTGACTGCTGGGATTAAAATCCAGTGCTGTTAAATTATCTAATGCCATCCTATTTTCAATCTTCTGCCGAGGGCCTGTTTCCACTATATGATTTCATATATGTTCACCCTCTTAGTATAATGCAATTTTACAGTGATATGATTTGTACATTAGGTGTTGTGTGTGCTGCCATTGACTCTTCTAGATAATCCTGAAACGAATGTCTTCCAGTTCTGCAAAGTTTCCTTGTATAATTTCTTAGGTAATTTCCTCCCCTTTCTCTTTCTCTTTACTCTCTCTAGTATGTTCTACATACATTGCATAATACTTTAATTCTAACTTTTCTTCCCCGTTTTTCTTTGTTTTTCTCTGGTTCAGCCCAAAATTTTTGGTCAGCCTAATGACCTTTTGTTGTTGCTATTTTATGTTTAATTTCTATGATTAATTTCTTATTCTCCCATTAGTACTTTTTAAATCTCTATCTTATGAGAGACCGTTTCTTACCTCTCTACAGCATAATATAGGCAGACAAGTTTTGGTTTTTATTTCCCTATTCTTCCTCTATTTCTGCCTTCTCTGTAATTATTTTTCTTAATTTTTATAGCCTGTCTGTCTAATTACCTGGCTATCCAAGAATTAAAATGTGGGAACTGTATAGGGCCTCACTGCTTAATATGCAGAATTTCATTAAACTTCTGTGTTTGCTGATGATGTTACCCTTTTCTAGCTTTTTCCCAATAATTACAAAGCCAGAACCTTTAATTTATTTCCATTCTGCAGAGAAAGATGATTCTAGTCTTAGGATGTTGTTTGGGATAGGAGAAGTAGATTTCTAATTCTCTCTCAGGCTTTCAAACAGTCCTGCATTTTGAGGCCTCTATCTGCCCCATGGCCTCTCCTTCCTGAGCCTTTCCAGATTCTAGTGATAAACCGGATGCTTCTTTCCAGTATTCACCCTAGCCCCCTCAGGACACTTAGGTATCAATTTTCTCCTCTACACTAAGCCAGAAGCCACTGGACTGTGCTTCTTATCTCTTACAATTTTGCAGGTATACCCCTACTGTTGCCTCCTTTTGTGTTCACCATTATCACCTGATATTTGTTAAGAGTTTCCATCTGGAGTGCCTCCCAAATTCTCATGCACCAAGGCTTGGCTGTTAGCCAGTGGAGTAGGATGATTCAGAAGGCATGGGAACTGGGGGAATTGTGAAAAAAGCTGGGTAACTGGGGTGTGCTTTTGAGAGTGTATCGGAACACGAAGCCCGATTCCTTCTGCCTGTGCTTCCTGTCCACCGAGGGAAGGGCTTCGTACCAGGCTGTGTTCCCTGTCTCGATGCCCTGTCTCTGAACCAGGCCCAGAGGCAGCGCCACAGGCTAAGGATATTGAAACCTCTGAAACGATGAGCGAAACCAAACCTTTCTTTCTTTAAGTTTATCTCAGTTATTTTCCCATGGGGACACCAAATTAACACAGCATCTCAGGAAGGGCTGACAGTAAACATACGAAGCCTTACTAACCCAGTTTCATGGGCAGAGGGTCTGCCACCAAAGACGGGTCTTTCTTAGTCTTTTAACACTCATAGTTTTGCGGAGGCCATCAGAGTAGCTAACAGCTTACATAACAGTTATCATACAATTTTTTTAAGATGTGGGAAGTCTTTTCCTTTTTTAATCGCACGTGCATGCATCATGCATCACACACACACACACACACACACACACACACACACACACACACGTCAGGTGCAGTGGCTCACACCAGTAATTTCAGCTCTTGTGGGTACTGGAGCAAGACAAAGTCAAATATAAGGCTGGCGGGCTACAGCTTCAGCAAATAGGACACATTTAATAAGTTAACTTAAACAAGTACGTTAAATAAAGAATTCTTTTCCAGATAGCACAAAAGACTATTAATTCACCAGTTCACTCTGAAAATATGATTTATGGCACTGGATTATTTTTCCTCTATTTTTCTTTTACTGAAAATAGATTTTTTTTCATACAATGTATTCCGATTATGGCTCTCCTCCCCCAACTCCTCCGAGATCCTCCCCATGTCCCCTTCAATCTGAATCCACAACTTTTCTGTCTATCCTTAGGAAATTAAGAGGCATCTTAAGAATAATTAACAAAATAAAATAAGATAAATTGAGACAATCAGAAGAAAGAGTTAAAGAAAAAGCACAAGAAATACACACAGACACACATGCTTGTACACACAGGCACACATGCTTGTGCACACAGACACACATGCTTGTGCACACAGACACACGTGCTTGTACACACAGGCATCCCCCAAACCACAAAACTAGAATCCATACTGTATACTCAAAGGACCTGCAAGTTTATATATACATCTACGCACACATACATCTATATCTATCTATATCTAGCTAATCTCTCTCTCTACACACACACACACACACACACACACACACACACACACACACACACACACACACACGCCCTAGTTGGGGGTATGGTAGGGCATGCCTTTAATTCCAGAACTCAGGAGGCAGACAGGCAGGCAGAGCTCTCTGATTTTAAGTCTAGCCTAGTTTACAGAGTCAGTACAGCCAGGCCTACACCGAAAGACCCTGTCTTGAAAAAAAACAATAAATAGATTTTTAAAAATTAAAAAATATGCCCTGACAAAGCATTTGTGGCCCTAGATCATAACTAAAGGTAAACGCGGCTTTTTGTGCAATGAGGCCTTTTCATCGACCCCTTCCTGCCTCTTCATGTCTTCCTTACGGTGACCTAAACTGAAAGGTGCCTGTCTTGATACTGTGAAGTATTTTCCAAGAAGCTGTCGATCCTGAAACCTCGGCTGGTCTACTTCTAAAGACAAGGAAGGATGCAGGATGAGCACTTAAAAGAAGATAAGCGCGAGGGCCGTTCTCACATCCAGGGGATTACAGCCTTTTTATGCTCATCTAATGAACACAAATAGAAGATACTAAGCCTGAAGATTTCATTCTTTAAGGATAAAAGCCAAGCACTTGTTCTTAGCATTAAATTCACAGCTATATTGGCAAATAAAGTCCAGGAATAACTAGAGAGTAAAACACTAATATTACACTTTTGGTCTGATTCCACTCAAAAGGAACATATTCTGACCTGTCAAAACTGAATACCCGCCTTCCGCTCTTACTCATGACTCCCTAAAGAACAAGTAAACAAACCAAGCATCTAAGAAGATAGAAGTTTCCCCATGTGGAAGAAATTAAATGGGTCTAGTTCTTGAGCTGGGTGGTAATTATATGGATGCTCACTTTTCACAGTTTGTTAATGTGTACATTTACACTTCAAACATTTTCTGCACATGTATTACATTTTACAATAAAAAAAAAAGTCTTGAAAAGCCAAAAGAAGAATACATAAGGCAGAAATTCCACTTGTCAGGAAATACACGACTAAAATCTCACGTAGCCAGTCTGGCATGGATAAAGGAGGAACGTTGCCATGACTAACATAGAAGGCTAAACCAGTGTCCTGCCAAATTCCAACAGTTGTCTGTGTCGTTTGTTCAAAATAACTACTTGAAAAGGATGATCGGAGACTAGGTTGACATTGCACTTCTGATGGTAACACTGATCCCTTGACATCTGCATAACTCTATTTATTTTAACATCAAACCCACAGAAGATACAGAAAATGTGACTTTCTCCTCTGCAATGAGTGAGGAAACTGAAACGCTCAATAGCCAGTTAGTAGAATCAGAAATAGTGGGCTGTGAGTGCCATATGTTCAAGGCCCTGGGTTTGAGTCCCAGAACTGGGGCAAGGGGCAGGCAGCAGCAAAGATGATATGAACAGTGTAAGACTCAGGAGAGAGGATGCGGGTGGGGTGGGGTGGGGTGGTGCCGTGAACACAGGTATGGATGCATGCTCAAGCACACTAGGAGTTTCTGAAACATTTTATGGAGAGAACTGTATTCAAACACAGGGTTTCAAAGCTGGTCTTGACATCTGCGAGTTTCCTGAGATTCCCACAGAGGAAGCGAGATCCACTAGGCATGGTTGTGGAAGTAATTACAAAGGACCCAGGCTAGCTGTCCCTCATCATTTCATTCACACCTAGTTAGCGTAACAACATTGCATCAGAGGTCAAACATCCATATAAGCTACGGCAGTCAGTAACCTTAGACAAAGAAACTGATACCTATTTTGGCTCAAGAGGTTTCCAAATAAGAGGTACCCCCAAATATATTCCTGGAGCTTCTCTCTTCCACATTACATTCCTCCTCATTGAACAATACTTGGTGTGTGACTGCCATGGGTCTGGTTCATGAGTCTCAGTTCTCAAATAGTGGGATTTGGGGAAAGGGGATTTTTTTTTTTAATCAAAGATATTAAACATGGTATTTAGTGCACTCTTCTTTGGACCTGGGAAGTAAAGACACTTGTGTAAGCATTTTTGCTGGGAAGCCTCAAGCTTTCCCTCTATACTTCAGAGTAGGTGAAGCGGTGCACACACACAGTCATTCTGAGCTCTGCACGAAGCTCTCTTTCCCAACCTAGCCTTCAAGAGTAGAGATCTGTGTTTTGTTTCTTCACCGATTCTTAGACGCTAGTGCCCTCCTCCCACTTACAGCCCAGGGACTCTCTTCCACAGCACTGGTGGAGCTGCATGCTGAGGACGCTTTCTAAGATTCAGTCAGTGGGTACTTCAATTACTTCGCCACCAATTCTAACTAGAATTCAGAAACCCCAGGTATTATCCGTTCCGGCTCAGCCCCGCACGTCTGGGGTCCTCTCACATTTGTGCAAATGAAAAGACCTTAGAACTTTCCCCTCATCTTTTAAATGACAGAATAACTTCATCTCTTCCCTACCTTTCCTCTTTTTAATCCCATGGACTTTAATGCATATGCTCTCTGCTTGATGGAGCAGATATTTACATCG
This sequence comes from Peromyscus maniculatus bairdii, assembly GCF_049852395.1. NCBI lineage: Eukaryota > Metazoa > Chordata > Mammalia > Rodentia > Cricetidae > Peromyscus > Peromyscus maniculatus. Next base: position 188,564,686 of record NC_134852.1, on the reverse strand, counting down.
TGATACTCTGGCCTCACGGTTCTCAAAGACTATCTATCTGCTTTCTATTTCCAATGGCTTGGTCCCCTTGCCATCCTTCAGCTCAGCTTCACGTTGAGTTTTTATGACAACTCACAACGGATCACAGCACAGTTAGAAGAACCTGAACATCCCTCATGCCTTTCCCTCTGTGCCCTCCAGATCATCACCTTCTCCTCATTCTTGCTGCCATTATATTACATGGGCTCCTGTTCTCTCTCCCAGGCATCCCCACTCATTTCTCACTGGTCCCAGTACTTGACTGAGTGCCCCTATGGGGTTGGCAGTTCCAGAAACAGACAAGTCATCTCTACCTCCAGTGTTCTGCACACTGCTGGAGGAAGCCATGAGCACAGCAGTGATGTTTCCTCCACAAGTACAAGAGACCTCGCTAGCTCTCATTGCCTTTGGATCTTCAGTGGATGTAGGCAAAGAGCCTTCTAACGTTTTCCACTCTCCCTCAGCTTCACACTTCACTCTCAGTTTTTCAACAAATCGACAAAAGATGACCAATCCATTTCAAATGAAGCCCCTGGCCATCTACAAACTACTCTAAAATTCAGAATTCAGCTTTGCCTTTAACTTTTAATTGTATAGGCTACAGTTTTACACAAATGTAATGATGTGTGTCCATCACTATAGTATGACATACCATACTTCCAGTGCCCTCAAACTCGCTCTGTTCTTCCTATTCATCCCTCCCTGCACACTAATCCCTGGTAACCAGATATTATTTTGTTTCCACGGTGGTTCCTCTTGCAGAATGACACATAATCGGAGCCATGTAGCCATGAAGGAAGCATGTGTGTACTGAAGTCTTGCCCGTGGTTTTTTTGTGGGAAGGGGCTTGGGGACACCTTCAAATTTTATTCCTCAGGCATTGCCCATCTTGGTTCTTTTGTTTTGTTTTATTTTGTTTTTTTTTTGTTTTTTTTCAACAGGCAGGGTCTTTGAGTGAGCCTGGAGCTCACTGAAACAAGGTAGTCTGGTGAGTTCCCTGGACCCAGAGATTCACCTGTTTCTGTTATCTCTGAGCTGAGATTACAAACATGTTCGGCCTACCTGGGTTCTTGTTCGTCTTTCTTTTTCTTTTTTTAAATACAGGTTCTGAGGGTTGGATTCAGGTCCCCTGCTTGCAAGGCTCTTTAGTGACTCAGATATCTCCCCAGCCCTGTCCATATCTTCTCATAGCTTCTTTTTATCACTAAATACTATTTCATTGTCTAGATATCTTCTTCATTTATTCTGAAGAAGATGGGATATCTTTATTGCTTCCAAGTTTGGGACCTAAGAACCACTGTGTGGGGAATTTTTTGAATGGATGTAAATTCCCAGCTACCTTTGGTAGATTCCCAGGAATGCAACTGCTGGAATGCCTGGTAAAGGTGTTTGATTTTACAGTACTTTCCAAAATGGCTGTATCATCCAGCATTCCCTCCAGCAGATGAATGAGGGTCCCTGTTGATCCACACCCTTGCAGCCTTTGGGTGTTTTCGGTGTAATGGACTCTGGTCATTCAAGAGGTGCTGAGTGGTATCTCTGTTGTTCTGATTGGCATTTTTTTCTGATGTCTATGACGTGGGACGTCTATTCACATCATTGTCTTGCCATTGTCACAGTTTCTTTAGTGGGGTGTCTGTAAGGCATTTAGCTAGTTTTTTAAATAAGAGTTTTTACTGAGATGTAGGGAGTTCTTTGTATATTTGAAATATTTCTATATCAGGTACATCTTTTGAAGCTATTTTCTCCTGGCCTATAACTCATCTTTTTAGAATCTTGACAGTGTCTTTTTGCAAGGCATAGTTTTTGAAAACAAAATTTTAATAGGTAGAACTTCTGTTATCTTTCTTCCATGAATTATGCCTTTGTTGTCCTATTTAAAAAAAATAGGGGTTGGGGATTTAGCTCAGTGGTAGAGTGCTTGCCTAGCAAGTGCAAGGCCCTGGGTTCGGTCCTCAGCTGGGGCGGGGGGGGGGGGGGGGGGGGGAGACAAAATAAAAAAAAATAGCCACACCTAAAGTTATTGACATAGTCTCCTCTGCTATCTCCTAACAGTTTCGTATGATTAAATTCATGTTTATGGTTCATTTTGAGTTATCTTTTAGTTTCCACATTGAGCCCAGTTGTCCTTAAACCATTTGCTGAAAAGGCAATCCCCCATCATGCTGCCCTTGCTCCTTGTCAGAGATCAGTTGATTAACTGTGTGGGACCTCAGGAGCCTCATCTCGGGTTCTACTCCACTGACCTGCCTGTTCAATCTCTTGCCAATGCCACATTGCCTTGATTGCCGCGTCTTTATTAAGACTTAAAGCCAAGTAATGTCAACCATCCAACTCTGTTCTCTAATACTGTGCTCGCTTTACTATATAAACTCTATGACTAATTTATCAATGTTCCTAAAAAAAACTAATAAAATTTCATTTGAAATTGCATTGAGTTTATAAATCAAGTTCAGAAGTGTAGTGAGATTTCGCTCCAACAATGACCTTGGGGTGGGTATCTGGCCCAATAGAGGTGTGGTTTTTCAGGGAATGTGACTGCTTAAAACTGAGGAGGGGGTGCTCGCGCTCTCTCTTGAGGTGGTCGGAAACTTGACAGCTGGTTCCATTCACCCCCAGGCAGAACGGAGGACAATGATGGCTGTTTACTTTGTTCTGTATCCGTGAGTTTATTTCTCCCCATTTTATATCTTAAGAAATCCTTGACACCCTTTGACAGACTCTTCTGGATTTGCTTAACACAGAAGTCCTGATAATATTGAGTCTCCCTATTCACAAATATGAAATTTCTATTGCCTTAACTTTTCCTTAATTTCTTTCAACATACTTTCGTCACACAGACCTTACACCTATTTTGTAGACTTAAAACTCGTTTCATTTCTTTTGGTGAGCTAATGAAAACTGTAATGTGTTTATGCTCACTAGTATTTTTTGTCAATGAGTTAGGATCATCCAGGGAAAGGGAACTTCAGTTGAGAAAATGCTTCCATCAAAATGGTCTGTCAGCATATCCATGGGGCAGTTTCTTGGTGGATGACTGATTTCGGAGGGCTTAACCAACTGTAGGAGGTACAGCCCTTGGGCAGGTGGCCCTAGGTTATGTAAGAAACACAGTTGAGCAAACCATGGACAGCAAGCCAGTAATCAGTATTTCTCCATGGCCTCTGCTCAAGTTCCTGCCTAGACTTCCCTCAGTGATAGAGTATGATCACCAAGTATTAAGATGAAATAAAACCTTTCTTCCCCAAGTAGCCTTTGGTCATGATGTTTATCACAGCAACAGAAACCTAACTAAGGACAATGTTCTTAATTGCAAATTTCATTCTTGGTATATAGGAAAGTAGCATTTGTATGCTAACCTTGCCTGAACTCTGCTGTCACTGTTTATTAGCTGCAGGATCTTTTTTTCATACAGATTATTAGCTGCAGGATCTTTCTTTTTTCAAACAGATAATCTTTTTTTTTTTTTTTTTTTTTTTGGTTTTTGAGACAGTTTCTCTGTAGCTTTGGAGCCTGTCCTGGAACTTGCTCTGTAGACCAGGCTGGCCTCGAACTCATAGAGATCCACCTGTCTCTGCCTCCCAGTGCTGGGATTAAAGGCGTGTGCTACCACCGCCCAGCTTAATTCCAACAACAGCTTTATTTCCTCCATCAAAACCAATATTATCTTTTTTTTTTTTTTGCCTTAGTGTCATGATTATCCAGAAATAACTTCATCATAATCAAGATGATAAATAATCTATTACTGAAAGGGGGAGTTTCCTTTAGAATGGGAAATGGACATCCCCAACATGCAAATAAAAAAATGTAACTTAAAAAGAGGGGTGCTGGTTAAGAGGGGTGCTGGTGATATAGTTCAGCCAGTCAATGTCTCTATGGCCAAGCTGACAACCTTAAGTTTGATCCCTGGGACCCATATGTTAGAAGAGAACTGACTCCTGCAGGCTGTCCTCCGACCCCAATCACAAGCCATGACACACACACACACACACACCTCACCCCCAAAACACACACAAACAAAACTATAATTTAAATTTTTTCTAAAGAATGGTCATTATTTGTCCAAATAGTATCCCATAATTGAATCAGCACAACAAGCATGGGTAGAATGCCAATCTAGATGTGACGCTAACCTTTATCTGCTCACGTTCCTTCAGCCTGAGGAATGCCTGGTGCGTTAATTACCTTCCTCCACGGAAAGCCACTCCACCTACAAACACCTACAAACTTCCCTAACACTTGCTTGTTTGGGATGGTGTTTAATGATTGAATTCAGGACCTTGCATGTTACAAGCAAACACTCTATTATGAAACTAATCCCAAAGCCATGATTTTGTTTTCAGGGAATTTCCATCCACTGTCTCTCCAATATTCTCAAGCATATATTCCCAGTTTTATCATCCTCTCATTAATGATACCCTTCCATATCTTTATCTAATTGTAACAACTCTGTGCACTGAGCTATTCCATCAGCACCAAAGAACGTGCATATTTGAGTCCTAGATGCGTTGCCACAGCTCTCCCTGTGCATTTTAATACCTGCCAGCACCACCCCAGGTTATTATTCTATTTGTCTTCTCATCTCCTTCATCCAATGATCCAACAAGTGCTGTTGCATTCCCTTCTACGGCGGCTCACTCACCCACCTACCACCCCTCGACTTCAGTTTGCACTGCTGCTCTTCTGGAAGCTATTTTAACAGACCCCCCTCCCAACTGAAGCCACATTGCTCCCCATGTGGACTAGCCTTACAGTGTAACTCTGATAACATCATTCTGCGCTTAGCATATCTTTGGTGTTTTCCACTACAAAACCAACAGGCTCCTTAGCCCAACATGCAAGACACTTTATAATGTGGCCCTAACATTTCCATGTAGCTCCCTTTCCCATTAAACCCTTCTAGCTCCTCAACCTTCAACTCAACCAGATTTCTTCCATTTCTGGATATGGTCACATATTCTTTCCTTCAAGTCTCCTAAAGGCCTGGCCCCAAATCTCTGCCAGTTCTACTCCTACAGAATCATTAAGGTCTTGTGCAAAATCCCCCAATTCTTCCTTGAATTCTCTGTCTAGTAATAGATTTTTTCTAGTAATAGATTTTTTCAGGGAATCTCCATCCACTGTCTCTCCAATATTCTCAAGCATAAATCCCAGTTTTATCATCCTCTCCTTAATGATACCCTTCCATATCTTTATCTAATTTTAACAACTCTGTGCACTGAGCTATTCCATCAGCACCAGAGAACGTGCATATTTGTAAAAGTAAAAATAAAAGAAAAAAATAGTTTTTCTTTCCTAAAATCACCACGTATTTTCTTTATGATTCCCTAACAGTTCCGTGACACACCCTTTGGTTATCTGTCATACCCTCTCTATGTAACTTGTAGGGCTCTCGTAGCTTCTGATTAGCCCATATTCTTCTCACACTGTCTTTCATATAGCAAACTAGGAGAGTGTTCAAGTTAATCTACATAGTGAATAGAATAAAAATGGAGTTAATTTATCAATGTTAATTAAACAAATTCTTAGGAGGCCTAGAAACTAAGCACTTTTTTTTTTTTTTGTAGTTCATAACATTAGACTGGGATATAGGAATCATTTTAGTTAAAAATGCAGAACAGCACAGATGTAATTGGTTCCTAAAACCAGAGTGGGGCTAGACCTTAGCAGTCATTCAATCCCTCTGTGTCAGCCTCACAGCTACATAAATGTGCAGTCTGCAGCGCTTACCATTTATTTTATTTCTTATTTACTTTTGAGACCAGGATTCATCTAGTACAGGCTGGCCTTGAACTCACTAGGTAGCCAAGGATGACCTTGAGTTCCTGATCCTCCTGCCTCAACTTCCCAAGTACTGGGATTACAAGTGTGTGTTCCACTACACCCAGCTTTCGGTTATTACTTATTAAGAGCCCTGTACCCACCAGGTCCTTATGCACCATGCCAGGCTCACACAGTCCTTCGGTGCACCCAGCATCAATGCCACCACCGCTCTCTCTCTCTACCACACACACAACAGAAGAGAGTGAGGTCCAGGCTTTTCTACTGACCACTGTCACAGACCTAAGACCACTATACGGCCTAACTTCTGTCTCTTGCTGCTGTGTCTTCTGACACTACTTATGCCAACTAAGTGGAAACACACACTAGAAGTTTCAAGCCACTTTCATTAAAACTTAAGAGACATTAAAATTATCTGGTAGCTTTATCACTATAAAGCTGTGAAGCCTGATCTTATTTGCCAGAAATCTTCTTTCCCAGTTTTTACTTCTTAAAGATATTTTCAACAGAAGAGTCAATTGTCCAACCACATTCAGCAAGTTTTTATTGAATCCCTGAGATGTGGGACATGGGAAGGTACGAATCTAGGCAGGATTTTACTCTCCAAAGGTTCACAAGCAAGAGGCAGACAATCGGTTAGTAGTAGGAACAATTCCTCTCCCCCTGTTGGTACCCAGGGGTGTCCAACAATATAAACTCCAGATTCTTGGTTCTAATCCCAGCTCTGCATCTTGAGCCAATCACTTCACTGCCTCCTCTCCTTTAGAGAGGAACCTGGGAAAAGGAAGACTGTAACCCAGCAACTTCAAGCTCTCTCATAGCTCCAAAATGCCGCCCTCAATCTTGAAGTTACATTTCCAAAAGTGATCATAGTTACCACAATGGAAGGAGAATGGAAGGGTGACCACTCTTCCTTAGCAGTGGACTGTGGGGAAATGGAGTGCCAAAAATACTGCTCCAAGATTGAGGCTGACTCCAAGTTCACTCTTTATAATAATATACTTTATCAAGGTAGTCTCCTGGGCAGTATTAAATGTGACATTCAAATCTTCCTTCCATGACATTGCTGATTTATAGCCTTAGTCCTTTTAATATACAATCGAGAAGTTTAAAGGATAAATTTAAGCAATACCTTTTACCTACCATTCTGTGGCGTTACCAACATTAACAAATTAAGAGTTAGTGCCACTGACAGAGAAAGAAAACTTTGGATTTGTTAAAATTAACATTCTACCATGTTAGTATGGGCAGCTTTCACTACTGCTAAGGATGAGTTTAGTTTCCAGGTAGGAAAGAGGAATGGGGAACTATCAGTGTTCCAAACAGTGGAAACATACAGGCCAGTGATGATTTACCTCTGCTGATTTCACGTCAACGTTTTTGCACTTCCATTTTCAACCACTACCTGTATTTTTAATGGTTTGCTCACTTGGTAATGCACTCTAGTTCCAAAGCTCCACATCCTTCTTCATGCCAAGCATCTTAGGACAGGATGGGTAAAGGTTTGTCAACTTGTGCCGTTAACAGCACAGAGGAGAAAAACAATCAATCACAAGACAATTACAACAGTAAAGAGGCATTCAGAACCGCACCGTATCGGTAGCTTGCCCACCAAAGGCAATGATTAGCAACTGTCAAAATGGTCCTGCCAAGAATCAGGAACACAATTTATTCCTTCAGTATGTCAACAAACCTACGGTGCCCAGACGATATGTGGGGCTTGTTGATTCCAGTACAGAAATTAAGAAACAGGTAAAGCACCCCTCCTTCTCTTCTCCGTGGAACTTACATTCTTGTAGGGCGAGAGGAGATCTACAGAATGCCTCCACAAAATATTATTAGTGATTAGGAGCTATGAAGAAAAAAGGACTATCGAGTAGTTGGCGGGAGGACCGCGAACTAAGGAAGTCAAGTCACCAAGAGTATTTGTGGGGCCCTGCCACTGGAGGTGAGCCCCAATTGATGAGAAAACTTTGCTCTGTAGTCCTTCAAATGCGGGGTGGGGTGAGGATGAATCAAGTTAGCATTTAAGAATGACGACAGTAGGAAACATTCTGTATTCATGAATGAGAAATTAGATGGCCTTTTAAAACTAAACAAACAAAAAAAACCCGAATCCCAGCTAATCTTTAATACCATCTACTTAAGAGACCAATTGTTTAAGATCAACTTTTTAAGATTGTACTAATTACTTGAAAACTACTGAAGTTGATGCAATTACTAGAAGTCTTTCCAAGCTAGAGACCTCCTTCACTTGACACCATTCAAATTCTGAATGAGACTGGACCGGGGCCTGCAGCGAATCAGCGCCTCCTCTGCCTCATTAACGCAGCCAGGTGGAATTTCATTACCCTTCCAGAAAACACGCAGCAAGGCTAGGGAAGGTGGGGGAGCCCAACACCCTCAAAGTTACAGTGGCAGGTTTAAAACACACAAACCCGCCGCGCTCTCGCATGGACTGCCCCCCCCCCGGCCCCTGCAGTCGTCATCACTCGCAGAAGGGCCGCTCTCCAGGGTCGGAGGCCCACGGCGAGTACGCGCGCGCGTGTGGAGCCCGCGTGAATCATCGGAGCGCGGTCCTCCGGGGCGATGATTCATTCACCGCTCCGGAGCTCACGGCCACACGTTCCCGGCGTACTATGACGGCCGCACACGCAGCTTCCTTAATATTAAACAAATGTTTCAAAGTACAGACGCCTGCTGCAAGAAACGCCTAGAGTCGGGGCGAGGTGGCGGGGAGCGAGCGTCCCGGGGCCGGCAGGGGCGCGGTGGGCAGGGCTGGTCCCCCGACCCGACCCCCGAGGCGCGCCGTGGCGCACAGGTGGGTCCCCGCCGCCCTCGCCGCCGCGTTCCCGCTCGCCCCTCTGCTCTCGGTGGCATCTTATATAATAGCCCGAGCCCGATCCAAACGGAAGCGGGGTGCGCGCTGCCGGGGCCGCCGGGCAGAGGTGCTCGAGCCCCGAGCCCGAGGGGCTCCCCACGCAGCTCCCACGAGACCGGGGGAAAGGCCCGAGCGCCCGCCCTACGCGTCCCCCTCGCGAAGGCGCTCGATCGTGGCCGGTCCCCTTCAGGAAGCCGCGAGCGTCACCAACTGCGTCAGCTTCTTCAAACACCGTGCCCTGTCTCTCTCCAGCCCGGGAGCCGCCACCGCGGGGCTAGGGCCGCGGGCCGCGCTGGCAGGCGCGTCTCGGGGGAGGAGAAAGTTCCCGGGGACCCTCCCGTCGCCCGCTCGGCCCAGCCGCCCCGCCCGCACCCGTGCCCTGGCGTGGGCAACTTGGGACCCCCGGCTGCGCGCGGCCCCCGCAGCCCGCTGAGCTCGCAGGGCTCCCGCGGGGGGGATCTAGCCCAGGGCCCAGCGGAAGAACAGCCGCGCTCCAAAGTTCCCAAAGCCGGGAAGCCACCGGGGTCCCCGAGCATCGCTCTTACCTAGCTCTCGGGAGGCCACGTTCCGGGCGGGCCGCACGGGGCGCGTGGTGCACGAGCGCGCGCGCGTGGGGCGGTAGGTGAGCAGCCCGCGCGGGCGGGGGCGGAGCAGGGCCGGGTGGCGGGGCGCGAGCCGCGCGGGCGGGGGGTCCGGGTGGCCCCGCGGCGGGAGGGCGGGGGTGGGGTGGGGAGGGGAGGGCCACGGCAGCCGAGCCCGCGGTGACGGTGGCGGCGGAGGCGACGGCGATGGGCGCGGGGCGAGCGCGCCAAGGGGGCGGAGGAGTTGCCAGAGGGTTTGTTTACGCATTGCTGCCCGGCTCGGGGCACAGCCCGCACTCCCTGATTGGACACAAACTGGGGCACAGCCTCTCGTCGCCGCCCGCCAGGCCTTCTGGAGCAGCCGCCGCTGCCGCTGCGTAGCTCCTGGAGCGCCTGCCGGGCACAGCCCACCGCAGTGCCCCGGCCTGGAGGGGGACGGTCGGGGCGGCGGGCAGGGTGGGCGTGGAGCGAAGCGGGCGCCCGGGGCTTGGAGTAGCCCACCTGTAGTGGTGCGACCTTGGCAAGGAGAAACTTGAAACTTCTCTGGCTTGGAGGCTGCTTAGGCTCCAGCGGCTGATTAGATACCCCACTCCATCCCCTCCACCCCCACCCCCACTCCCACAGGAAGCTTGCCCTTGAGCAGATAGAAAAGCAACTCAAATATCAGTATGTCTTTGGTCAAGTCGAGGCTTCTTGTAGAAACTGACCGTGGGCGCTCGCAGTTTTTTTTTTTTTTCCCTGCCTCCCGCTCCCCTGCTTTTAATCGCACACCTTCACACGACATTCAAAAGTTGTCCTCCCAGAAGTGACCTCCTCACCCCGGTGCTGAGCATCCTCTGAGGGCTTCGCATGGTCTCAGCTTCCTTCACGGCCAGACCTCCACAGCTTCAGCTTCCTCTTTACTATCCAACTGTCACCTCAGAACCTATGCCTGAATACCACGCCTTGAATGGTTTGGTAGATTTGCATTCCCTGGATCCTTTACTGTTCTCAGTCGGAGGGAGAGCTCCAGGGTTCCCTGTACCTGTGCAACTGCTCCCAGACTCAGCTCGCTTTCTTCCTTCCATCATTTATTTGTATTTAGTCTTCTGGACTCCCTGGCGACTGACATCAGCCTGATTTAGGGATCAGTCATCTACCTATGCTGTGCACGCCTCCCCGCCCATTCGGTAGATTTCTTAAGGAAAGTGGCCAAGTTTCAACAGGGCTCCAGCAACTGGGAGAAATGAAACCGAAAAAAATCCCGTGTTGTCTTAGTGTCTGCCATTCAGCTGGGTCCGGAGAACTTTGAGTCTGAAGAACTGAGAGCACACACCTCATCTCGTCAAAAGCAAATGCTTCAAATCCACGCGTGTCCTCTGTGTTTCCTGCCTCTGTATTCACTCCCCACATCTAACTATGCCTCTAAAGTCACAACAGCCCTGCGTGGAATGTGACTGAGTACTGTAGGAAAGTTCCTTAAGGCAAGGCCCATGGTGGCCAAAGTGAATAAAGTACATAAATCATGAAGCAACAGACACAAATTCAATCATTTTACAGATGATTAGGGACACCAAGAGCCCTCCAGTCCCGGTGAAACACATGGATTCATCTCTGATCAAACACTACTTCGAATATGTCATGGGATGGACCCTAGTCCTGCTTGACTCCTGGGATGGCTGGATTTCTTTCTCTAGATTTCTAGATTTCTCTGGATTTCTTTCCATTGGGAAAACAGCTGAGCTCTGGAGGAGCATCAGATGAACGTTTTCTAAATAATTCACATTAATTTCAAACACATTGAAAGACCTGTAAATGCAATCAGGGGAGGGTGAGGCCACTCTGAGATTGATAGCACCTAGAGGCACCTTCTCCCCTAGGGCTCCAGAGCAGTGGAGCAGAAATCACAGAGTGCAGCTTCTCCTCCGGGAGATGCCTTCAGAGCAAAGGCTCCTTCCTTCCTCCCACCCTTTCTTCTCAACCTCCTCAGTCACCGTGTGGAGAAGGCAGAAGCTAGCTAGTACCCATGTGACAAGGCTCACACATGACAGGTGTTGGGGAAAGGGGAATGAAGCTGGGAGCGTAGTGATGAGTGACAGGTGCCCCAGGCTTGGGTGCAGCACCTGGTTGCCTCTGGGATTCATCCTCCAGGTCAGTTTCTGCAGTGTGGCCAAACATTTCCCCCCCCCCCCAGCCCTGGCACTTCGATCTCCCCCACGTATCTTTCTTTCATTCTTTCTAGCCTTCTCTTTCCCATCACAGCTTCTTTAGGCTTTTCTTTTCTCAGCCCCTCTCACTTTTCTCTTAGTGTTTCCTTCCTGAAGTCTCCTCCTAACTCTCCCTCTCTGAGTTCTGGTCATACCATCCCCGTGTCAGCTGTAGGCTTTGGTATGAAAGCCTTGTCCTGCTTCCCATTAAGGCATTCATCTTGGGCACTGTCATGTCATGGCCCTTCCACACACAGTGCTAGACAGTTCGTACATGTTATCTTGCTTCTTCTTCACCATACCCTCATTGGTCCAGCACCACTGGATATGATTCGGTGGCTTGCCTATCATCTGTCTCAAAGGAGACTTTGTTTACACAGGTCACTAGACACTGGCAACGGTCCTCTTCCTGTTCGTGCTGGGGGGTTCCCTCCTCACATTCTTATCCTTGGTGCTTTCCTCTCATTATCAGAAACACCTCCCTGAGCCCCAAATTCCAACAGTCCAGTACATCGTTTTAAACCTCCAAAGATTCACAACGGCTATACAGAGGAGCTAGCATTCTGGTTTTTGAAGGACGGATAAAATTGAAAAGCTGAGAATTGATGAAGGAAGAGCACTTTTGGTGGAAGAGTGGATACTATGATCTGACTCCGCTGAAATGCAAAGGAAGGCTAACAAATTAGGGCGCGTTCCAGAAAGTTATCTTTATATCACAGTTCCCCACAGTGGTGCGTTCAGAAACACAGATTAAATCCTAAATATATGTATGGTCCATAGTATTCGAACCCTAGTGTTTTAAGGCCGGCTGCAAAGAGGTACTAACACTGTCTAGACCAAATGTTTTAAAGTAGGAGAACTACAGCCTGCAAGATTTGGGTGTCTGAATGTTAAGCTTATTAAACACAGCCATTAAAGTCTACCCATATTCAGATCCCTTCTTTGATAAATGCTGGGTTGTATGACATTGAACTTACATGTGATTAAATTTCTTTCTCAACACAGTAGGGAAAATAATATCATCTACTTCAGTGGCTTTTGTGAAAATTAAATATTATATATAAAACAATCTATAGTCAGTTTGGACAACAACAAAAACAGCTGTAGAGTAAGTAGCTTAAACAACAAATATTTGTTTCTCACAGTTCTAGAGGCAGAAGTCTGACACCAGGGTGCTGTTGAGGCCCGAGTTCTGTGAGAATACACCTCCTTTCAGGAATGCAATTGGTCAACTCCTTGCATCTTGGCAGTGGAAAGAGGGTGAGTGAGAGACATACGTTTTCTTTCTTTTGTGGTTTTTGGGTTTACTTTGTTTGTTTGTTTGGTTGGTTGGTTGATTGATTGGTTGGTTTTTTTCAGGACAAGATTTCTCTATGTAGCCCTGGCTGGCCTGGAACTCACTCTGTATACCAGACTGGCCTCAAACTAACAGATCTGCCTGCCTCTGCCTCTTGAGTGCTGGAATCAAAGATTGTGCCACCACCTCCCAGCTACCAGGATCCTTTTCATGAGAGCACTCATCCCATTCTTACAGACTCCACCATTACCACCTAAAGCTCCTTCCAAAAGCCTCACCTACAGTACCATCACCCTGAGGATGAGAATTTCAACAGATGAAATCTGAGAGTTCACAGATATTCTGCATTATGAGTATGGAGCACAGTGCCTGAGAGGTAGTACTCAAAAAACATACATGCATATTATTATGCGTCCCATGCCACCAAGCTAGAAGATGCCTGAACCAGAATGAGCCTCACTCAAGCTTCTAAAGCCCAGATTGAGCATTTCTGATACTGGGAGTTCTAACTTATAGTACCTGCTTGATGCTATCTGCGAAAACACAACACTCTGTTAGTTTGCTGTTTAAAGAAGGTCCCAGCCAGGCATGGTGGCACACACCTTTAATCCCAGCACTTGAAAGGTAGAGACAGGTGAATCTCCACATGTTCAGGGTCAGCCTGGTCTACATGATGAGTTTCAGGACAGCCAGGGCTATGTAGTGAGATGTTGTCTCAAAAAGCAAAACGACAACCAAAAAAGGTCTCGGTTGTATGTCTAGCTCTAATCCTTTCTGTTTCCTCATCCCTGGCTGCCCTAGCATACTGAAAAATTCCAGGAGGAGGTAGGGAGCATAAAAATTAGTTGTGGACATTTCATCATCAACAGTAGTCTCCAAGTTCTGATATAGTAAAACTTAAGTAATTTAAATTTCAGAAAACTCAAAGTCATTGAATTAGATTTATAGTACTCTAAGCTCATGTAATATCAAGCCTATCAGCTTAAAATGGAAGGTCTGTAGGAGATTCACTGGGAGCATGAAAAAGCCTTCAGAATGTCCAGTCTATTATATATTACCTTCTTCCTTTCTTAGTCCCTGATTCTACCCTTCAAATTTCCCCTAGACCCACAAGTATTATGTAGCCTGCTCTCAGGACATAAGCATCTTGAGACAATGAAGCATTTGACCTTTTATCTCAAGAACCTAGCTCAGCGGCATGCACTCTGAAGGAATCTCTTCCCGACCCTTCAAAACATGGTCTCCTTGGGTGACTGTAACGGCTAGATTGTACTCTATTCCACTAATTTATCAGAAAACATGTAGTTTCTGAGTGTGGGATAAGTGTGCAATCTACAATATAAAGAACATTTGAAGAAATTAATTTTAACGTTGTAAATTGAAGCAATATTTTAAGAGGGTTGGGAAGGCAATTTTTAGCCATTGGACTTTTTTGTAACACCTTCAAACCACACAATACAAACTAAACCTTATCCAAAAGTAAAGGCTACTTAACTACTACCGTTATATGCTTTGCTTTAATTAATATATAGGTTGCTCAGTTCTATGTGTGGCTATATTATCCTGTCAAAGTCAGTTCTTAAAAGACACATTTTCCTTAATCTTAAAAAGTCAGTAATTGTTCCACTTTTCTTTCTTACTTGAAAACAAATTTATAATTCAATATTTGATCTCTAAAAGCGACCGTCCATTTTCCCAGCTTCACTGACTTGCCTTTTCTAGGAAGTTGGAAGGGAGCAAAAGGCTTAGTTCTAGATCAGCTCCTCATTTCATTAAAGGAAACTGACACAAAAACTGAGAGCAGCAGGATAGCTCAATGGGCAAAAATGCTTTGCCACCAAGTGTTATGACTCCAGTGGAATCCCTGGGACCCATATGGTGCAAGGAGAGAACTGACTCCCACAAATCGTCCTCTAACTTCCCCATGCAAGCTGTGGCATGCCTCTGTGTGTGCAGACATGTACACACCCATGAACACACACACACACACACACACAACACACACACACAGAGTAAATAATAAGTGTAAAACAAGTAGTGGTAATAGTGGCAAAATCTTGCATTCGCAAAGCACACACTCACTCTCCACATACTTACCAGGCATCTGTGAAACATCCCTGGATGAACCACAGTGCCCAAACCCTTCCCCAATCCCCCACTCCCACCTGTCACTACCAACCACTGGAGCCCTTTGAAGTTGGCAATCTTTGACTCCTCCTCTTTATGCCTCCACACCCACTTCAGTTTGTCTCCCTTAGTTGTCCTCTTGGTCTGAACTAGACCATAACTGAGGACATCTTTACTTTCCAGTTGTATTAGAACAATGGTTATGGCTTTGCTTTCTCCCACCCCTTTTTCTTACACAGTGACCCTAGCAGAACAATTTTAACATAACCCAACTTTATATATTAATGAAAATAGCACTATTTGCCATATAAAATGAAATTTAAACATGAATTTAAACCTTCAATAAACTGTGCCTTTATGAATGCTAAACCATTCCAGTTCTGAAATATGTTAGTGACGAGCCGTGTGACCTTGGACACACTTAACTTCCATGAACTGTGGGGTCTTGGATGGTAGCTGGTGATATTAGTATATGTGCCTAACTCCTAGGATTATTTGAAAATTAAACAATGGGATAATGAATGTAAAGTGCTTGAAATAATAGTTGTAATAGTCTATGGTATTTATCGAGGTCTTACTTTTCAAGAATTTGAAGTCTTCAGATGAATAATCTTGTATCAAGCTTACAACATAGATGGCATTACTATTCTTGGATGAGAAACTTGGGCCTGGAGGAATTATAAAACAAGGTCACCTAGCTAAGAGGTGGTTGAGCCAGGCTTCAAAATCGGGCAAACCTGTGTCCTACAGTCTTATTCTTGAAAAGAGCTTATAGATGGTGGGTCACTTTACATCCTTTATTTATTATCATTAGTAAAGCCTTACAGTGAAGAAAAAATTCCTCCCCCTGCTCTCCTTTCAGGTTTCTTTCTGAAATCGGGTCTCAGCACCACTCTAGGGAGAGGAGAATACATCACGGTTAAATGCGCTGGGTATGACTATTTCTGCTTTTCAGAGGGGCAAGAAGGGTGGCTATCCTGTGCTGTCTGGACCCTCTCATTTCCTGATCTCTCTTTTCCCTTCTGTCTTCCCCTGTATCTTCTGTTTTGTGTTTATTCCTTGCACTTGCTTTAGGGATGGAATACTCCTTGTGTTTAACTCTGTGTCTTCTACCCCAGATGACTTAGGAAAGGGAATCTCCCCACCAGCTTCCCAGCAAATATTTCTTTCAATCTCTGAAGTATTTTCATTTCTTTCCCTTGGGGTATATTGTGCACTGTGGTTATGAAATGGTCCCACTTGACTGTCTTTTGCCCTTTAATGATGCTAAAAACCAAAACAGAGTATCCTATTTCTGGTATTCCATGAATTCTTCTTTGGCCTCGTATTTCTACATTGTATATGGCTTTCTGTGCCTCGCTTACTCTCTCGCTTCGTATGTGTGTGCGTGTGCGTGTGCGCGTGTGTGTAGTGTGTGTGTGTGTCTCTCCCTGAGCATCTGGTTGTTTATATTTGAACATCTGGCTTTTTTGATTAATAGCAAAAATTGACCTTGGTCTTCTAATAATGAGATTTTTATAGATCCTAGAATCATAAAATGTTAAAGCCGGAAGGACTTTTGTAGATAACAGAGGCTCACACATTCCTTTTATAGTGAGAAACCAAGACTCAGAGAAGCCACATATCAGAGGAGTGCTACATGACCTATAACAAGAGGAAGCCTGAGGCAATCCTAAGACATATCCTTCATTTCTTCTTTATGAGTTGAGTTAGGACACCTGAAAATACTACTATGTAAAATGTATAAGTACCTTCTCCCAAAATGGTAAAGTTTTCATATTAGTGTTTTGTTTTGTTTTTTTTTAAATACATATTTCCAGAGGGATAGGAATTTCAGGAATGAAAAAATCATGCACAGGCAGATAAGAGTGGTGAAGAACTGGGTTGTATCATTTGATGATCCTATTTCTTTCCTAGGGGTCCTTGCTGAAGTGTCTGCTGCACAGTACAATCTCAACAATGTTGATGGCAGTGATGGTGAGTTATGACAAGGTCTCCTATTCCTGTGTTCTCAGCTCTTTCCCACTGTTTTGTTCTTATAATCCCAGTTATTTCTGACTGTCGAGGCTTTCAGAATGGTGCATCCAGTTTGGGATTCTTTATGAGGCACGAGGTGGTGATTTAGTAGCTGCCGTCTATGGTCACAATGATGATGACTTAAAATGACTTCAGATGGAAATCTCTACTCTCCAGTAGAGGCAGAGGCACAGACACAGCCTCTGAAACCTTTCTAGATCTGAGGAAGTGTGTTCCTAAATTTGACCAGTTATTGAAAAGAACAGTCCCTGGCCAAATAGTTTGGAAAATATCAAATGAAACAAAACCCTGGTTTAGGGTTGATTTGCCTTGCTTCTGGAAGAATTCTACGTGTCTTTAAAATACTGATGTGAATCGGATTTGTAAGTAGGAAGGACATTAACTATATAGAATTATGTGAATATTTTTGATCTTAAATCAATATCTCTTAGATGTGTTTCTAAAGGATTGGTGTCATATAGAACCAACTTTGAAAGTGTTATTCTTTGGGTTTCAATTAAACAAATTGCATATACTCAATTTGTTCTAAAACTAGCTGTTCCAGATGATAAGATAATTGGCCCAAGGATTTTTTTTTCTTCTTCAGTGCAGTGAATGAAACTGTGTCTCCTCTCTTCAGTTATCATTTCAGAACTTAGATGCTATTATTCCTTGGTTTGGAATTTCTCCATCAGAGAAGTCATAGGCTATTTAAGCCAGGTCTCACACATGAGCTGCACAGTTCCCGTAATCACTTCAGCTAACCTGTTCTAGTCATTCAGTTTTCAGTTCAGACTTGTGTGTTTTTGGGTTTTTTTTTTTTAAAACTTGATTAACTACAACAATGACAACTAGCTCTTATTAAATGTGCACTGTGGACCACGTATTGTGTTAATAGCTTTGCAAGTAATGCCCCACCTAATCATTACCACAATCTTTTGTTTTGTTTTGTTTTGTTTGTTTTTCGAGACAGCGTTTCTCTGTGTAGTTTTGGTGCCTGTCCTAGATCTCGCTCTGTAGACCAGGCTTGGCTCAAACTTACAGAGATCCACCTGGTTCTGCCTCTCAAGTGCTGGCATTAAAGGCATGCACCACCACCACCTGGATATTACCACAATCTTATAAGCAAGTATTATAGTATGTCTGCTTTACATACAGGGAAACATGAAGAGAACTTAAGTAACCTTGCCCAAGAAGCTCCCACGTTTATGGGAAGGGGGATGAACAGGATTGGAGCCAGGACTGGAACTTTTGTTTAGCTCCCATCTGTACTGCCTTTCCACTGTTGGTTTGTTTTTAAAGAAATGTCTAAAAGCAGTGGCTTCCTGGTCCAGCTCTCAGTGATTGGCATGTCACCTGGCATTTGGAAAAGGAGTTAAGCAATTTGGCCAAACCATTCAGGCAGGAAATGATGGACCCACGTTTTGAAACTATCTCCATGATACAATCATTTTCCTTTTAAAATTTTTTAGTTTTTTACTTCCAGCATAAGTCCTAACTACATTCTAAATATCCATCCTTATGCCCATAAATAAGTGTTATCTCACCTCTCCTCTCTGCAGCAGGCAGAGCTCATTACAGAAAACCACAGTCAATCAAATTGCAGATTTGTGGGGCCTAGTTCCAAAGACTGCGTCTACAAAACAACTCCTGATCAGGGAACATTTCAGAAGACAGGGAAGAAAGACTGTAAGACCCAGAGGGTTGAGATGAAACAGAACTGGGGTCCCTGTGTCCCTGTGCGCTCCTGGTCACGTTGGGTGCAGTTAAATCTAGGAATGGTTCTGGTGTTCCAGGAGGTGATTAGAAGCACCAAGATCTCATTAGGAATGCCTAGCTCTCATGGGGCTTTTGGAGGAAAACTTGGTCACCATCCACGGGGGTCCTTGGATCTGTAATTGTGGTTGCACTCCAAGAGACAGCAGCCCAAATTCTTACACATCACAGGGTTGTGGGTGGCTGGATGATTCCTGGCCAACTTGGATAATTTTTTTCTCTCTTTGGTCTTTGTCTTTACAATGGTCAGGCCCAGCAGTTGCCCAGCATTCTTCATGTGGGTTTTTTTCTAAACTTTGTTATATCGGGTTCAACTGTCATTGCTTAGATTCCCCTCCACACAGAAGAAATCTGGGACATCTCAATACCCTACCTCTAAAGTAGAGCAAAGCTGGGTCTTCAACAAGAAAGTGAGCTGTCTGGTTGAGTGGAGACAATGTGACTCTAACCCTGTAGCACTGCCTGCTCTGTCTTGGGCAGGAATCTTGGTATATGAAAGGAATGTCTATCCTAAATTTAGTAAATATGGTAGGCACATGGAGAGAAGGGGTCAGAATGGCTTGTATGAGGTTGAAAATGATGGACTCTGAAGTCCTCTAGGACCCACAGGGCATGACTTCTGAGGCCTTGGGATCCCAGTCTTACAGCTAATACAATCTAATCTAGCAGAGAAGGAATAGCTAAGGAAATGCAATGATCTATCTTGTTTCCAGGGAAAATAATACTTTGCAATTTGTAGCCATCAAAAAGACAGACAGTGGAGAATGAGTAAGGGAGATGGAGAAGAGGGCTTCAAGAGGGCTCAGTTACAACATTGAAGAGGAAGTTCGGTGATAAAAATACATACTCTTTACAGAGATAGGAGCTAAAGAAACAACTGTGCAGATGATTCTGCATGAATATTTTGTGGTCTATAAAGACTACATAGGTGATCCTATGAACATGAATTCTACGTGGTTGGAGGCAGAAGCTATGGACCTCTACCATGAAATAGGTGAAATAATGGACCATTTTCCCTAAAGCTGACAGTGAATAAGGAGGTGAAATGTGTTAGGGAAGTGAAATGGGCAGACATTATTGATATACTAAAACTTCATGCTGTCCACTTCCAACCTATTCAACTTGTCATGAAGTGAGGTGCCTTCTGCGGTGGAGATCTGTGCCCCGACTGTCATGGATAGAATCGTGGGGTCTCAAGGGCTTCAGATGTAGATAAGAAGCAAACAGCACAGAATTTTCACTAAACAGGTTGCCACTTGGGCGATTATTTCTCAAATTGTGCACAGCACAAAAATATTAGACAAATATAGTAGAATGGGATGGTAAATTTGAGGGCTCTGAATTAGAAGAAGGAGAAAGGAATATGTTTTATACATTGTTTAAACCAAATTGTACAATTAATATTCTTTGAGAAATTAGGTTAAAACTCAGATATCTCCTCTACCAGCCATAGTCTCTACTTCTCAGCCACCTTGCACTTGTCCAGTCTCTCTCCTGACATGCTGGGATGGGGCCCTATCTAATGTATAATCTGACTGTCTGGGGCGATGCTTGTTTTCAGATTTAGACATGAGGCCTTGCACCAGTCACTGTGAGCAGTAGCCTTTGGGTGAGTTTTGTTTTAGAGCCTCTAGCTTTGGGGGGGAAATTCAATCTCCATTTTAGTCTATAAATATCAAATATTTACAAGCCAGACCAAAAAAATGTAATAAACAAAATGAACTTAA
The DNA here is from genome assembly GCF_049852395.1 of Peromyscus maniculatus bairdii. NCBI lineage: Eukaryota > Metazoa > Chordata > Mammalia > Rodentia > Cricetidae > Peromyscus > Peromyscus maniculatus. Next base: position 188,544,296 of record NC_134852.1, on the reverse strand, counting down.
GATCCAGCCCTCTGGTTACCATAATTGTTTGTGTCTGCACAGAACAGAATAAGCTCAGGACATTGACTTCCTCTTATCTCAGAAAATGACCCCACAAACTCAGATCCTTGTCATAACTTTTTATCAAATAAATGCAATCCAAACCTAGTGAAAACATGATTTACTTCCCTTCTTTCTCAATAACACTCCCTAGAAGCTCACTATGCAAATAGAAAGTGATATATGTATAGCCAAGTAGTAAATGGTAGCTGGCCCCAGATATCAAGACTACGTGACTTCCAAATAGCAATGGTAGGTTCAAAACAACTTCCTTTCCTATCTCATCACCGAAGACATGGCAATTAATTTTATTAACTTCAAATGATTGGGAGAGTAAAGATTACTGCAGAAGTTGGAAGCCTCCTAAGAAGGCTACTGCAATAATAACCGCCTACCCTTACGTTCTTCTGCCTGTTTGCATGTTCACTTTATGCACTTTATGCATGGTGGCTTATTTATTCCCAAGGACTATCCTAAGAGGAGAGTGTGAGCATGTTGCACGTTTTACTCCATTAGAAGCAGCCTTCAACATAGAGATAACCATGCCACATGTTTACTAGGGAGGGGTCTGAGCATCCACAGTTGGGGAGGAAAGAGGCGCTATGCCTGTTTTATGGAACAGAAGCATGTATATCTGAAGCATAGAGATGTTACCGAGCTTGAGGAAAGTTACCCAAGTAAGTGGCGGGACTAAAATTAGAGCACAGGTTATTGAGCATCACCATTACTCTGTTTTGCCATAGTCTACTTAATAACCGCCCTCCCATAGTCACTGGATTCCCTGTGCACTGAAACTTCAGAGAAAGTCAAATTACAGTTGTCTCTGTATATTGACCACATGGTCAGCATCTCTTCCCTATACTTGAAGGATAGCTGTGCAATTCCGTTGATTTTTCTCTTGCAAACTGTTTTGTCTGTGTGGGTGATAGATGACACTTGTGTAAAGGTCCACTCATGGATGCATACCATTGGTAATCCTTGGGAACACATTTCAGACATCACTTTTACTTGTGAATTTTACAACTGCTTGTTTTTAGGGTGGAGTTATTTGGTCTTGTATATTAGCTCTCCTCAGTGACTTTTTAAGGAGAGATTGCCAAGCCTTTATTTGAATAAATAAAGTATCCCCTGGCTTGGTACATTTGGATATGCTACAACTTCACTAGTTTTTTTTCAAAATGTAAGCTCCAAAAATAATATGTATATTTATATATGTTATATAATCATCACAAAAATGTGAAATATTGAATGCCTTAAAATACCTCAAATTTATTATTTCTAGAACAGAATGTTGACATCATCTCCCACTACCCTATCAGAAAACTGTTCCTTGCCGGGCGGTGGTGGCGCACGCCTTTAATCCCAGCACTCGGGAGGCAGAGCCAGGCGGATTTCTGTGAGTTCGAGGCCAGCCTGGGCTACCAAGTGAGCTCCAGGAAAGGTGCAAAGCTACACAGAGAAACCCTGTCTCGAAAAACCAAAAAAAAAAAAAAAAAAAAAAAGAAAAAGAAAAGAAAAGAAAAGAAAACTGTTCCTCTATCAATCTTTGCTAAATGGCACCAAAATCCACCCAAGTTGAGCAAGAAAAACATAATTATTCCAGAATATTTCCACCCTACACATATAACTAATCAATGACTTGTTCAACTCGCTCTCCAACAAATCTCTATCCAGAACTACTCACCACTTCCCACCAAACAGGCTTCCCTTCTGCCACCCTTGTCTTCCTGTTAGGGATTTCCCACCAAAAAATGAAATGATGTTTTTAAAAAGTCTGTTATATCATATTCCACCCCCTGTAAAACCACCCAACCAGTTTCATTTGTATATAAACTGAAACACAAACTTCTTCCCATGAATGGCCCTCCCTATTCTACACTGTTGTATCAGACTAACCTGGAAATGTTCACTCTGGACGAGCTGGGCTTTTTCTCCCTAGCATACGTGGTGCTTGCCCATATCTTCACAGTTTGGTTTCATATAAATGATACATATGTCCTGAGATGGGTCTCTGACCACCTTATCTAGAATAGCTTGTGGGAGCCCACAGAGGCTAGTGAGAATTTACTCAGTGTCAGAGACTCTGTCCTTGCTTTACCCAGCAGGGCTGCATAAGGAGATGATTTGACCACAGGCGTGGTTATCAGGTGTTTGGAAGGGTCTACATTTGGCTGTACAGTGTGCTTCATCTTGCAAGGGGGAGGCCTTTTGCCGCTCCCCTTGGCATATTATAAAAAGCCCTTTTCAATAAAGGACAAGGCTGTTGGGTATTGATCCAGGCCCTCCCGAAGCTATCCTGTGTTTCTGTCTTTCTTCTCGTCTGCTAGGTCTATCTTCCTATCTATCATTTCTTAATTCCTCTCTTTTCCACCTAAGAATCCTTCAAAAGGCGGGAGCTGGACTCCCACAATAGCTCATCCAGTCTTCTCCCCCATCCTGCTTTGTTGTCAGCACAGTAGTTAGCACCCACTGAAGGGATATTGTACATTTTCTGTCTATCTTGTGAAAGAGTCCCCAAGAACAAGGATTTTCTGTAGCGTTGACTGCTATAGTCCCCTTGTGTCAACAAATTATTTAGGGAAAATAACTCTTGACAGTTTTCTGGGGGCCCTTCTTTGAAAATTATAAATCAATCACATTACATTTGGCCTGCCTTTTAGAAAACATTTCATTTTTAAATAATTATAGTTACAAAAATAGCTCACAGCATGCTCACATGACCTTTCACCCAGCTTCCCCAAATGTTGATAACTGATAAACAATTTTGAAAAAAACCCAGAAAATCATTATCAATCCAACAGTATTTATCATTAACTAGTCTATAGCTCTCATTAAAAAATTTTTTAGATTGTAATATATATATATATAATATATTAGATTGTAGACTACAAAGATTCTGTATTTAACTTGTCATTTTTAAAATTTTCTTCAAATCTGGAAAAGTTCCTTAACCTTTTGTTCTTTCATGGTCTTGAATTTTCTATTAAAATTCCCCACAATCTGGATTACTCTGACATTTTCTCATGAATAAAATAAGATTAAAAATTTGGGGTAAGAATAGCGTTGATGTGATACTGTTTGGCCAGACTCTTACATCAAGACTTTCACTGTAGTCTGTTGTAGACACTAAGTAGAATACATTGTATTTTTAAAATGTCATTTTAACATACATATGCATTTACACACACAACTGAATGCACGTCTATCTACATCTACTCTTCATACGGGACTGGGTAGCCAGACAGCTCTGGATATTACTGCTTGTTTTCTCTGCCCTTTCCCTTCAAGTTCCTGAGATGATATCTGAATCCTATGTTATGCTTGTGTAGTAGTTGTCTATATTTGTGTGCATGTGCACACACACAAACACACACACATACACACACACGCATACACACACAATGATGAAAATAATCCACAAACACACTGACTTAAGGCAACAAACATCCAATTACTTTACATTTTTGGAAGTTAGCAGAAGTGGGTTGATTAGTAGTTTTACTGGTTACAACTGGCTCATTCACTTGTCTTAGAACTGACAGGCTGTTGGCTGGTTTAGGGTGACCTTAGATGGAATGAAGAGCCCTTTGGTGCCACATGCTTCTCTTTCTCAGTGGATAATCTAGATAGATTCTTAAGGTGAAGTCAAGTGGAAGGCACCAATTCACTTCCCTGCATCCCATTGGACAAGGTAAATCACATGATCAGTCCAGGTTCAACAGGTAAGGAAATTACTCTATTTCTTTGGTAAGAGGAAATGGAAAGACATGTAGCAAAGGGTGTGGATACAGGCAGGGGTGAAGATTCAGGGCCATGTATACATGCTGTCATCCTAACCCACTGTTCTTTTTCCCCTAACAGTTTTAGGAAGGTATAATTCAAAAACTGTACAATTCATTTATTTAAAGTGTATAGTTCCTTGGTTCTACCTATATTCACAAGGTTATACAGTGAATACTACAGTCTTTTTTAGAATATTATTATCATGATATGAAGAAACCCTGTTCCCATTAATCAGTCCTATTACTTTCCAAAACCTAACATATCTCTTTGGGTCTAAGTTCCAATATATGGATTTTGGCGGAACACATACATTCACACCATAGCACGTATTTACTTACTGAATAACATGTCACCGTTAACCTTCTCTACACTTTGACTGTAATGAATATTATTTTGAAGTAACACTCTCTGGTGCTATTGAGGGTATCTTAGAAAAATTATTATTCAAGTATTGAATGCAATGCAAATTAATCATTTCTATTCCTCATCTTACATAGTTATTTCATCAGATGAGTATTCTTTTGAAGCTATTTCCAGAGCAATGAGGGTCTTCTGATCTGTGTGGGTTATTTTTGGTAGAAAAGATATTACAGTTGCTTGCAATTTCATAAAGAAAATTTCTTTATGGTTTCTCACTTTGAGATTCTGTTAAGGAGAATGTGGGAAGAATCTCATATTTAAGGTTCACATAGTTTTTGGTGGTTTGAATGTTACCTTATGTTCCCAAATGCCCTTGTATTTTTATTATAGTTTTATTTTAGTGAGACACTATTTGATACCCCAACCCTAAATTTAAGTTTTATTTGGTTAATTCTTTGCCCAAATAATGACAGTATAAATTCACTCACTTTGTTTTTTTGTTTTGCTTTGTGAGACAGAATCTCATTGTGCAGAGCAAACTGACAAGATCCTCCTTCCTCAGCTTCCTAGATGCTGAGTTTACATGTGTACACCACCATGTCGGGCTCATTTTCTTTTATAAGCAGTAAATTACTTCTTTGCTAGTGGTAGAGACTCAGATTTTTCCCTTCCTTTTGGATTTTGTTGACAGGAATAATAACCAGCTTCCTTAGTCTCCTTAGGACTCTCATAGATGAAGGCACTGGATGCTTTATGTTCTGGAAAGCCGCTTAGTCTCAAGTAAACTTGGGCAGTTGGTCTTTAGGAATGTGTTAGAGAAAAGGTAGTACTTACTGTGCACCAGACATTGGAATTACAGTGGTGATCAGAGCAGATGCTGGCATAGTCTTCATGTCACGTATATAGATAAGTAGCCCATCTCTACGGCCTGGGAAAGTGAGCAACCAGAAATAGGCTGGGATTTCACTGTGGTGATTATTTTTAAGTGTGTTATTTTCTAAGTGGCTACTGGTATTCTTCAGAAAACAGTGTAATTTCAATTGGTTTTGTATTGTACCCCATGTTCAAATATCTTAAACTTGTAGTGGTTTTTGATATTCTTGAATGTTTCTCTACTACACAATCACAATGCCTGTGAATGATAAATTATTTTCTTTCTTTCAAATACTTTTATATTTTTATTTTTGTGGCTTGCTGCACTAAAACTTCTATAATGTTGCATAGTGGAAATAGTGATAGTTGGGATTAGAGAGATGGCTCGGCAGTTAAGATTTCTTACTGTTCTTGTAGAGGACTGTAGTTTGACTCATCACACTGATATCAGGTGACTCACAGCTACCTAGGGCTCCAGCTCCAGGAGATCCCATGCTCTCTTCTGGCCTCCATGGGCACCTACTTTGCACCCACACAAAGACACGTAAGGATACACATAATAAAAAATAAAAGTAAATATTAAAAAGGAAAAAGAAACAGTGATAGTATACAGCATAATCTCAATCTTCTTAAAAGGAAAATTTTTAAATTTTGTCACTGAACAGGTTATCTGATGTGACTTTGGGGGAGGAGAATCATTACAAGATTAAAATTTCCTTTCATTACTAACTTGCTAAAAATTTTATAATAACTTGCTTTTGCCACACACACACACACACACACACACACACACACACACACACACACATATATATATATAATATGTTATTATGTGTATATAATAATATATAATAAAAGGAAGCTAGAAACACCTCCTCATTCTCTGTCAGTAGGGTGATTTGTGTGACAAATCTCATGTATGTGTATGTTTGTATCTGTGATTATTGGATTCAGATAGCTAATATTTCATATCTATATTCAGAATATATATATATGATATAAGATTTTTGTTAAGATGTAAGACTGGAAGATGATATAAATTACTTGTCATGCAAGCTCTCTTTTTTCCATTGAATTTTGTACATCAATTCTCTTTTGCTACATAAATGTATTTGCTTAAAATACAAGTGTATTATTTACGGTGGTCTTAAGTCATCCACGCACGTATTTTCTGGCTCAAGCTCAGACTTGTGGTAGCTTGTCTGGTCCCTCTTGTCTCAGCTAACTGCAGTGATATAGCTGGTATTTGGTGGGATGGCTGATGTAGGAGGCTGTGGTGGCTCTTCTTGGTTGTCAGCTTCCCTGCATCTGGAATGAGCTACAATCCAGAAATGGGGGCACACCTTTGAGAGATTATTTTTGCTTGGGTGAATCCACTTCTAGTCCAGACCTTTGAGGTAGGAAGACACACGTCATTGATTCAGATCCTGAGGCAGGAAAACGGAGCTTTAATCTGGGCCACACCTTCTGCTGGAAGCCTGTGTGAGGACATGGAAGAAGGAGGCTTTTGCTCTTTGCCTGCTTCCTGTCATCTTGCCAGTAAGCACCCCCCCCCCCCATTTTCACTGGCATTAGAGTTTATTTCAGGATTCCAGCATATCCTGAAAACCAGCCTTGTGGACTGAGCAACTTCTGGATTCTTGGATTTTTCATTTATTGCCAGCCATTGTTGGATTAGCTGGACCACAGACTATAAGTAATTCTAATAAATCTCTCTCTCAAGGGCTTCTCAAGAGTAAGGGTGGATAAGAAGCAAACAACACAGAATTTTCACTAAACAGGTTGCCACTTCAGCGATTATTTCTCAATTTGTGCACAACACAAAAATATTAGACAAATATAGAAGCATGTGATTGTAAATTTGAGGGCTGTGAATTAGAAGAAGGAGAAATGAATATGTTTTATACACATTCTATAAATTCTTCTACTCTAGAGAACTTTGACTCATACAGAGGCCTTGGTTGAGAAGCATGCCTCTGCTTTCTGTGGTTTCTGAACCTCCAAAAGGTTAATTCACAACCCTGTGGCCTCTAGTCTCAGGGTAATCAAAATCAGTAGGAAAAAAAATAAACCTAAGTATGCCAATATTTTTCACATCTTTGCTTGTGGCCCGAGTTGCATGGCTATGTGCAAAGACACGTGAAAGGTTAAATTAAAAAAAAAGGGAGGGGGGACGACTCGTGATGCCCCTTTTTTTGCAAACCATCTGAAACATTTTGACTCTTTCCTGATTTGCAGGATTCTGAGTCTAAGAAAAAGAATTTCCTGCAGCCACTGCTTTTCACCAGTCTGTAGCTTGGCTCCCTGACCAGACTGAGATCTCCTAAGCACTCTGCTGCCTTGGACCCACAGCAAAGATGTGCAGACAGTGCTTGGAGGCATTCTAAAGTGCATGGCCTGTCTGTCCCCCTGCCTTCCTTCCCTTCCATCTCCCATTCCTTCTTAAACTCCTATGCATTGCCCTGGGGAACGGCCACATCTCAAGGACATATTGCTCATCTAGTAAAGGAATATAACTACCAGGCTACAAAATGCTCTTGATAAATGATGGGGACAATGTATAGATGATACCAAAGCATTGTATATGAGGAGCAATATGATTTGTGGGAATTTTAAAATCTTATTGTTTTATATTAGCTATAAAAATGTACATGTGTGCAATTAGTCATTTAAAAGAAGAGACAAAATTGGAAACAATATGAACATTTCTTAGTCGAGGAAACATTATATTAGTTTTGAATCATCTAACTGGGCAGGGTGCTACATGCCCATAATCTCAGTACTTGGGAGGCAGAGGCAGAAGGATGGAAGCAAGTTCAAGGCCAGCTTGGTCTCCATAATGAGTTTCAGCCTAGCTAGGGCTATATAGCAAGATCCCGTCTCAAAAACACAATGAAAAAAGTTATGGTATATTCACATTATGAAATATCATGAAACTTAAGAAAAAATTATTAATTTACAGGATAAGACAGCAACATTGCTTCTGAAAAAGGTTGTTAAACAATAATATTTTAAAATATCTATATTGAGTGTATTGAATAAATACAGTATTTAATATATACTATGTGAGTATATACTGGGGAAGAACACACACACACACACACACACAGAGAGAGAGAGAGAGAGAGAGAGAGAGAGAGAGAGAGAGAGAGAGAGAGAGAGAGAGAGAGAATAAATAACTAAATGCAATTTTAAAAAAAGTTTTAAAAGCTCTGGAATCTATATGTATGCAGGAAGACAGTGAATTTACTGGGAGGAGAGAACAAATCTTTCTGAGTGTTTGACACATGGTGGAGGCTCTGGTCATCTTTCTGGCCCCTGTTTGACTCTGGGAAACTTGTTCCAATGTCTTCTCCAGAAGGGGATAGGTAGACATATAGGTCATCCTAACAGCTGAAAAACAAAACAAAACAAAACAAAACAAACAAACAAAAACATCACCTGGCTTCCAAGACCTCAAAGATAAAATAATTCTCCCAGCATCTAGGAGGTGAGTGGTGGTAGCAAAAGCAGCAGGGCCCAGCTCTAAAGGCCCATGGCAGGGACGGCCACAATGGGTTTGTGTAGTAGAGTTCCAGGCACACACTAGAGAAGGCAGCACAGAACATGGCCGCTGAAGCACCTGCCAGAGGAAGCATGTTGGGAAGTAGAGGTTGTCCACTGGGGCTTTTGGGGGGTAAAATCTATGCAACATCTTTGTGCTTGTTACCTGGGTGGGCTTCATAGCCGGCAGACTGCTATAGTCAGAGAAAAAAAGGAGCTAAACAAAGTGGATTATTGAAAACCTTAAATATAGCTGTCACCAAGAATGCAATTCGGATAACTGCTGGCCTCCTCCGTGCTCCCAAAGTCTTGTGTTTGTGCCAATTCTCCCGCCAGCCTGTCGCCTCCTCCTCTGTGGACTGAACTAGGTGGAGATCAGAGGACCTCGTGTGTTCAGAGTTTTATATTGTTCACTATAACACTGCCTCTCCCAGGATTTATTCCAGCATGTGCTTGACACATAGTTGTTGAATTCAGTGAGGAGCTTGAACTCTTAATTGCATTAAGGAGAGAAGGGACAAAGTCAGACCAAGTGATAATAACTAGGGAATATCCCTAAAGAAGGATCTACACACGGTGCAGTTACTATTCTTGGATCAGGACCACCTACAGGAGTGTGGAATTTGGGATGAGACAAATTATTTTTAGAAAAGCCGGTCTAATCCCACAAGGAAATAAATACAATGCATTTTGTCCTGAGTGGTGATGAGGAATAGCTACAGAAGGCTAGCTGTGGGTGACCTGTTACATAACAGTGACCACATGCTCGAATCCAGAACTACAGGGAGAGGAAAATAAGAAAAAACACCATTAATATACCAATTTTAAAAAGAAACAAGCCCTAAACTGCTAGTTGAAATGAATTCCTGTGTTACTTAAGAAAATGATCCAAAAGGGGATCTGAAGACGTTGAAAATACTTTTGAGAGCAACAAATGTCACCAACTTTGCAAATTTTGGAAGAAAAATCACAGTGTTCACGAGCGCAGTGGAAGAAATCGTTGCAGGTTGGAGGACTCCGGGGGATGATAGGAGGATTCTATAGGCAGCAGACACAGAAACGCATGTACCTTCTAGACCAACAGGGTTAGACAGAAGATAAGCTAGTACTTCAAACAGAGTGTTGTTCTAATACGAAGCATCTCTGACTGAGACCCTTTCAATAAGTCACTTGAGCGGTAAGAACAAGGATGCTGAATTAATCATGAACTATTTGGGGAAATCGTCCTCTCAGGAGACTCAGGCGGATTCATAAGAAAAACTGTGACCACAGTGGACTCTAACTGACATCAACTTTTGATGACACCGCACTAGGCAGACAATCCTAGGCTAAGGTTTTGTGAAACTGGGGGCAGAGTTTACTTAAGGGCAGGTGATTGTCTTTGAAACAGAAAGTTTATATAGATAAGAAGATGCTTTTCACAATAATAAGTTCAGAGGGCAATCTGACACATTTTAATGAAGGATCTGGAAAGGCAGATTCTCTGTGTTTTCTTGTAACACCAAGCTCCTCTGTACAGTGCAACACAGCTGTTGCTCAGTCAAGCCATGTGAACCCACAAAAACATGCCACAGAAGCCGCCACAGAAGCCAGCACAGACAATGGGTAGACAGCGCACACGGGCAAATTGATCTGCTTTGAACTTAAAAGATAGGGAGTGCATCTTACTCTGGACCAGTAAGTCTGATTGAATAAGCAGATCTACAAGTTGAGTTGGCCTACCAAGTGGTTTTTGGTCCCTGTAATAAAAATTAAAATGTTTTGAAGAGTCCAACAAGAGTCCATTGTTAATGTAAAATTTATTTTAAAAATCCGTTACATATTAGTACAAATGAAGAATTTTAGTAACTGTATTTTTAAAAGCTAGAATGCCATTGTTTTATATTTTTGCAACTCTGTTTTATAACTGAACTATATAAAGTATTTCCAGTCTTTTTATATCATTGTTGGGACTCAGTGATTAGAGTATATACAGCTCTCACAGAGCACCCAAGTTCAATTCCCAGCAACCACATTGGGTGGTTCACTGTGGTGGTATTGTGCTCCCCAAAATATTTTGCACTCTAATAAACTCATCTGGGGTCAGAAACAGAACAGCCACAATATTAAACATAGAGGATAGGCAGTGGTAGTACACGCCTTTAATCCTAGCATTCCAGAGGCAGAAATCCATGTGTTCAAGGATACAGCGAAGCATGGTGACTCATGCCTTTAATCCCAGAAAGCAAGCCTTTAATCCCAGGGAGTGATGGCTAAAAGCAGAAAGGTATATAAGGTATGAGAGCCAGAAACTAGAAGCATTTGGCTGATTAAGCTTTCAGGCTTCTAGACTTTCATTCTGCTAGAATGAGAGTCATTCTGGATGTGGACTCAGAGGCTTCCAGTCTGAGGAAACAGGACCAGCTGAGGAATTGGCAAGGTGAGGTCGCTGTGGCTTGTTCTGCTTCTCTGATCGTCCAGCATTCAGCTCAATAACTGGCCTCAGGTTTGATTTTATTAATAAGAACTTTTAAGATTCATGCTACAGTTCACAACTGCCTGTAGTTCCAACTCTGAAGGACCTGACACCCTATTTGGGTCTCCACAGGTATCTGTACTTTTGTGCACATATCCACATAGGCACACACGCATACACAGAATTGAAACAAATAAACAAGTGTGGCTATTCTTTGATGACACACGAAAACACAGTCATTATTAAAGTATTTATGTAGTGTGCGTGTTTGTGTGTGTGCATGCATGCATATTCAGTCACGTGTGTGCACAAATGTCACTGCATCCATGGCAATAACTTATGGGAGTCACTCCTTTTCTTCTCCATGTGTGTCCTGGGGCTTGAACACAGGTTGTCAGACTTAGCAGCAATCACCTTTATCTGCTGAGCCATCTCACCAGTCCAGTATTAATTAGTTGTTTAGAAGTTAGTTACAATGGGAATCTGAACCCATATTAAGTGGTCATGTGCTGTAAGACCAAGTGATTTGTCTTGCACTTTGATCATGTCCCCAGCCCCTGATGTTAGGTGATGATTGAGTGTAGTTGTGAAAGTGATTTCAGGTTTGACTTTCTCTTCAGTAATGTGTGATTTTGTTTTGCTTTGTTTTTGAGAAAGTTATGTAGCTCAGGCTGTCCTGGAGCTTATGACCCACTTACCTCAGCATACAGAGTGTTGGGGCTACTGGGGTACGTTGCCATGTCTGTCTTTAAAACTTCCTTTGAAATGACAGGTTCACTTCTTTACTTTTGGAGAAAATATCTGCCAAGTCATACACCCCCCAATTTGCCTGTTATTCCTTCCAGTTCCAAGTGGTACCCCACGGACAAGCCAACAATGGAGCCCACAGTTGAACTTCATGCTTGCATTCCCCCCAAGAAACCCTTAGATTCGTAATGAAACTGTGGTGATTTGTGTGACGTTCTCACTCGTCACTTAGGCATTAAAAAGATGTGTTATCAATGGCCAAGACTCAATCAAATGATCTTACTAATTCATCAAGGACACTCAGGTAAAACTGGCTTTAAAAAAAATGGCAAGTGCATGTTATGAAGAATATAATGACAGCCAATGCTGAGGTGCCATCGGTTCTGCCCATCTTTGATTTGGAATGTAAGTACTAATTACTTTTTTTTTTTTTTTTTTTTTTTTGGTTTTTTGAGACAGGGTTTCTCTGTAGCGTTGGAGCCTGTCCTGAAACTCGCTCTGTAGCCCAGGCTGGCCTCGAACTCACAGAGATATGCCTGCCTCTACTTCCCGAGTGCTGGGATTAAAGGCGTGCACCGCCACTGCTTTGTATTGTGACAAAGATCATTTTTATCTTGCTGTCCCTCCAAGAGTGTCTCAAGCACCCCAAGGATTATGGGGTGCTTCACCCAAGACAGCCAAGAAAATACAGTCTCATCTGCTTAGCACGGAAATGAAATATAAAAGCCTTCATAAAAACTTAAATATCTGCTTCTTTTAAAACATGAGTCTTCTGTAGCTGAAATACATTTTTTGCAACAAGAAAGATTAATTCAAGAAGAGTATCTATAATTATTCAGGATTGAAGGAGCTACCTATAAGAGAAGGAATAATTATGATCTTTCTTTAGAAAGCTGGAGAGTTGTTTAAAAGTCATGATTTCACTGGATTGGTATTTATTGAGCATCTGTAGAGTGTGATGTGTTATGTAAGAGGTATGGATCTGGGTCCCTGCTCTGACAAGAACTGATGTGCAACTAGCAAGCTAGAATATGTAACTGTAATAAGAGATATGAGAACTTAAGGACTAAATATAGATAAGGAAAACAATATCAGAATTTGCCACAAGGCAATATGAGATGCAAAGTGGTGCAGACATTTAGGGATCTGCTGTCTTCAGTGACTCCCACTGGTTAGAGCTTCACTCAAGACCTGCAGCCCTGACCCTAAGAACTTACCCCACCTTGGACTCTACCAGCTACTAGTGAGACCCAGACTATTAGCTCCACAGGAGCTTCCTGCTGGCTGCTGTGGCAGGATGGCCATGTTGGCTAGTTTTTGTTAACACAAACTAGTGTCATCTGAGAAGAGAAAACTTCTGGTGAGAAATTGTCTCCATCATGTCACTTTGGCCTGTATTCATGTCTATGGGGCATTTTCTTGGTTAATGATTGATATCGGAGGGCAAAGCCCATCATGGACGGTGCCACCCCGGGCAGATAGTAGTTGTATAAGAAATGTAGCTGAGCAAGCTACAGAAGCAATCCAGTAAGCAGCATGTCTCCATGGTCTCTGCTTCAGTTCCTGCTGTGAATTCCTGCCTTCGCTTTCTGACTCATCAGTCAGACAAAACCGTTCTTCTCCCTAGTTGCTTCTGGTTGGTGTTTTTATCGTAGCAACAGGAAGTCAAGGACTGCAGTAGCTTGGGGCATTCTTTGTTTACATTTGTTCCCGCTAAGCTTTCCTTGATGCCCAATGCCCAACCTTTAGGCAGTTTGCAGGGTTATGTTTCAAAAGCTGCTTGGAGGAATATTTCCATGTTTTTTTTTTAAACCTCACTATTTATCTGGAGATCTTTGTGCCATATGGCAGGGATGGGAAAGGAAGATGGTCAGACGAGGTGGAAATGGGCATGGGAATGGAGGTGGGGGTGGGGAAGAGCCTTAGGGAGGTGGTGGGAACCCTAAGGGGCTGGATGCGAGGGATGGTGGGAGGAAGGTTCAGAAGGCTGTAGAGTCTAATGTTTTTCATGCCAAACACAAAGGGGAAAATAAACAAAATAAACCCATATTGATTGATAGGCAAGTACTTTCCTGTGTGGTGTGCTTTGCGAAGGTCTAAATCAGGGCAGAAGATACGGTTCCTATCAAGGTTTGAGTTACACGGCTGGGCCGGCTTGGCCCGGGCTTGGAAGCAAGACCTTGTTGATGGAGAGAGAAGAAAAGTGATGAGGAGCAAGAGGAAGAACATAAAAATCAGCTGAGACTGGAAAACTCACCAGAGGTGATTCCCAGGCTATGTGTGACTTTTCCACTCTTCTCTTTCCTCACTGTGCAGCAGGTGATGGGAGTGTCCCTCATTCCAGCTCTGGAGCGTGGAGGTCATCTCTCTTTCTATTTGCTGACGCGTTCGCTATCTCCAGCTGTAGATTGGCCAATTCATGGCACAACTTAGGGGACAAAGGGCCTTTCCCAAGAAACTAGGATTTGTAACTTTCTGAGATGTTGGGCAATAAGCAGGCCTTCCAAAGCCTATTTGCACAAGTGTCTCTAGCTCTGCAGTTCTCAACCTGTGGGTTGTGACCCCTTTGGGGGTTGAACAACCCTTTCATGGAAGTCTCACATCAGATGCTTACATTGCAATTTGTAACAGTAGCAAAATTAGTTATGAAGTAGCAACGAAAATAATTTTATGTTGAGGGTCACCACAATATGTATTAAAGGTGTGCAGCATTAGGATGATTGAGAACTACTGCTCTAGAAGAATAGAAAAGGAATTTTTCTCAGGAAGAGTTGAGGTTCAAAGACAAGGGGTTGTAGTCAGAGAAGTGGGGTGTTTTTTAAATGAAATTAGTGGCATTAGAAAGAAACATAATTTGGTAAAAAATGACCCATGAGCTGGAAAAAAGATATTTTAATATAAGTGACTGGGTAGTATCTTGAGAGTATGAAGATTCCTTAAGAATAACTGAAAGACAATAGAAACAGGCAAAATATGTCTATGGCTTTTTTTTTTCTGAGACAGAGTTTCTCTGTGTAGCTTTGGAGCCTGTCCTAGAACTCAATCTGTAGACCAGGCTGGCCTTGAAGTCACAGAGATCCTCCTGCCTCTGCCTCCTGAGGGCTGGGAGTAAAGACATGCACCACTACCATCTGGCTAGTCTACAGACATTTTATAGACTAATAAAGAGAAATGATCAATAAGTCTATGGAAATATTCTCAACCCCATTAGTGAATAAAATGCCCACTGAAAACAGAGTGACATACTAATTCATATCACTGAATCAGAAAAAAATAACTTTAAAAGATCATATGTTGGCTTAGAGATAAAGCATTGGGAGTTTTCACAGGATGTTAGAAGGGGAGTAAGTTGTAGTTTGCTGTTGCCTAGTAAAGCCGAACATTGTGGAAAAGATTATGACATCTCTAGAAACAATTTAACAGACAGAAGGGGAATAAAACACTTCTCTTAATTTTCAAGATAAATCTCTAGTTACAAAATCATTAATTTATCAATGAGGTGATTTTGATAAATTATAATTTCATCATGACTTATAGTATATAAGTATATAATGTTATATTTTAAGAAGTACATTACACAATAATTTTCTAAAGTTCCTTTTAGGACTAGGTTATATACTCTAAATGAATTATTGCAAATGCATATCAGCAAGATGTAAAAGAAAAACCCAAAGTCCAATGAGAGTGAAAGGTATAAATTAGTTGATGTGCATCAACACAAGCAAAAACTCCATAGAAGTGTAAATTGAAAAGGCAGAGTGTTACACTAACGTGGATGAGCCACAAGAGCAACATGGAGTGTTCATCAAAGAGAGTAAGAAATATATAGTTTAAGCATACCAACTCCTGTGACAAAATTATAAATAGTCCAATGGAACAATTAGCAAGACATTCAGGACCATGGTTACCACTGAGGAACAGAAGTATTGACTATAAAAAAGCATTAGGGAACTGCCAGAGTATTGGGAATGTTATATTTTAAGAAGTACATTAGTTTAATTTTAATTATTATTCTTTTATTGTTTTATATCATATACTCATATAATATGTTATGAAATTATAATTTGTTAAAATCACCTGATTGATAAATTAATTTTTTTTTGGTTTTTTGAGACAGGGTTTCTCTGTGTAGCTTTGTGCCTTTCCTGGAACTCGCTTTGTAGACCAGGCTGGCCTCAAACTCAAAGAGATCCGCCTGCCTCTGCTTCCCGAGTGCTGGGATTAAAGGCGTGCGCCACCACCGCCCGGCTATTATTTTTTAAACTAAGGGTTTATCTTGAAAATTAGAGGGTTTTTTTAATCCCCCTTGTGTCTGTTAGCTTGTTTATGAAGATGGAACAATATTTTCCACCTTTTGTGTGCTGTGGCACTGTGATTTTGTGGCTCCTGTGAAGAACAGGGATGTATTTCTGTCTCTTAGATTCTGGATTGATTCTAGAACATATTCTGGCTAATGAGATGTGGTAGAAATGACATTTTTCTGAGGCTTCTGTTCTCATCCTCCAGGAATCTGAGACCACTTTGTGATGACATGCATCATGTTAGCAAAGCCCTGAGACGCCATCCCTGATGCATAGCTCTATGAGTTAGCCCAAAGAGTACCAGAAAAAGAACTATCCAGCTAAGCTCTGAAATCATGAGTTATAATAAATAATAAGCAACTAAGTTTGGAGATGTTTGTTAAACAGAAATAGATTATGAACATGGCTCCATAGTGATTAAGGAATCCCTATAAGTAGACATAAAGGCATCCCACTCAGAAAAGTAGCCAGTGCCAGACAGGCCGTGGAGAATCAGCACTGGACAGAAGTATTATGATACAGAAGGACCAATGATAACTGCACTTGCTGCAAGGAATTAGAATAGAGTGCTGATCCATTTTTTAAGTGTCACATGAGATGCTTTCCATAGGATTCTTCCAAATGGGAGTGATTACGCATCACAGAGAAGGTCAAAGTACATGTAATGTAGCTTTGAAGTCATATTTTTCATTAGAAAAAGCATGAGACTGTTGTTTCACATATGTGAACATCATAAGCAATTTGCATAGCATTCATCGGCATTTCTGGCTGGGATTATCCTCAGGTTCTTCTCCTACGCTCTAACACCTCCCACTTCCCATTAGGATCTGGGCCAGAACTTTTGCAGAGATGGTGATGAGAAGGCTGTAGCTACCTCTGGAACTAAAGGAAGATCCTCAGAGCACAAGACTGAACTGGTATGAACAGGACACACTGGGAGATGAGGAAAGTTTCCTCAGATTGGGGATTAACTACTCCCAGAGAGTGCATATGAGAATTAAAAAACCAAAGAGGACAATACATCAGGAATGGAAAAAAGAAGGGTCAATGGTGGATTAGCTATAGTGGCTAGACATCTGGGCTGTGCTTGGACATTGAGACACCACTCAGACTATCCAAGAGTACAGCTTCATGATCAGTGGAGGCCCCATCATATTCCCTGATCCCAGTGCAGAGATGTCTGGTGAAGACCCAGGAGCCACTGTGCTTATAGCAAGGATGACATTAGGGGAGAGCCCTAGGGATTCAGCAGGTGGAGTGTGAACAGGGATACAATATTAGTTATTTTTCTCATTGCTGTGGCAAAATATCAGCTAAAGGAACACAAGGGAGGCAGTGTTTGCTTTGGTTCGTGCTTTGAGAGGGTTTGTATATCATGTGGGAGAAGGCATGGAAGCAGAAGCAGTGAGCTACCTGGTGGGAGGAGCTTATAGGTGCTCCTTACATGGCATCAGCCAGGAAGTGGGAAGAGATTGTTCCAGAACCAGGAAGTCCTGGTTATACTCCATAAGATCTTCCTCCAGCTAGGCCTGTTTCTAAAGGTTGCACAGCTCCCCCATACAGCTCCAAACTTTGAAATCAAGTGTCCAAACACATCCATCAGCAGGGGACCTTTTACATTTAAACCATAACAGATGTATATGATGACTCTGGGATAGGATAGCCACGTATCTCTGCATCCCTGGCTCAGCAGGAAACTTCACCGAATTCAGATATAAAGAGACATTCAATAAATGGTTGACTTTAGTGATCTGGGCAACACTTAGAAAAAGTGGTGAGGAATGAGGAGAGAAAATGATAAGGAATGAGGAAGAGTTATGGAGCAGGGAGAGTAGGACTCTATTGCCACCAGACTTGAAGGGACAAGGTGGGGAAACTACTCACTAGGACCTTAGAAGAAGGAAGTCCTTGAGTGGTAGGAGCTGTGGAGCTCGACTTTCCCAGATCCTGAAGGTGTATATATATACACTGCTTTGACCAGGGCTGGCTGGTACCAGTGGGCAAAGGTGCTTCTGTAGAGCAAACCTCTCCACACCAGTCCAGATGGGCACTGAGATGAGCAGAGAAGAGCAGAAAGGGACCTGCCAAAGCTAATAGAAGATGCCAGCACAGAGTACATTGTAAGGATGATCAATATGGCTTTATATCTTTCCCTAACATGTACTCTTATCTGTGAACCACCTCCCACATGTCAGAGTAAAGAGGAAATTCAAGGGCTCAGGAATGGAGCCTAACTTGGATGTTGTTGATATTATTATTGTAAACCCTTTACTATCAATTACCATATGAAAAGAAATACATATTCATTTAAAATGAAAGTCATCTATAAAATGTAGAAAAATACAAAGAAAAGAACAAAAAAACCCCAACAGTGGTCACCCTGTCACAATTGTAACAGCCGACTGCATTTGGGTGTCTCTCCTAATGGTGTTTTGTTTTCTTCTATGTGAATGTACAAAAGTGCATATATGTATTTGTGCTATGTATCTGTATGTTCGTTTTCTTTATTTTATTGTTTTAATTAATCGATCAAGTGTGCATGTGTGTTTTGCACACACATGAGTGTCTGCACTCATAAACTCACATGCGGAAGGCAAAGGAAGATGTCTTCCTCTAGTACTCTCCACTTAATTCCTTTAAGACAGGGTCTGTCAATCAACTAGAAACTCTCTGTTTTGGCTGGGCTGGCTGGACAGTGAACAGGGATCCACTCGTGTTTGGCCCTCTGTGCTGGGGCTACAGGCATGCATGGCCATGCCCAGCATTTTATGTGGGTGCTGCAGATTTGTACTCAGGTCTTAATGCTGCACCATAACTGCTCTTACTCACTGTAGAGCTAACTCTCCAGCTCTAGAGACTAACTTTTAAAAAACTGAACAAGTTACTGTGCAACTTATACTTGTGGACATGTGTCAAAAGCCTTGTGTTTGTCTTGTTTTATCTCCACAGCCTTCAGAAAGTTAAGTAACAAACCGTGGCCATCATTTTCACTGTCAATGCTGATATGCCAGGAAGAATTCAACAAATTGATGAATGTCACTATGACCAGATACCTGACAAAAATCAATGTAAAGGGGAACAGGTTTATTTTAGCTCCCAGCTTGGAGAAACACAGTCCATCATGGAAGCAAAGGTGTGGAGATGGTGGAAGTGGCTTCACGATGCAGACCAGGAAGCAAACAAGAGAACAAATGCTAATATTCAGCTGGCCTTTTCCTCTTTTCCTTTTTATTCAGTCAGGGACATGAACCCATGAGATGGTGACACAGACATTCAGGGAAGTTCTTACCTCCTCAGTCGAGCCTCTCTGGAAATTCCTTCAAGATACATCTAGACATGTGTCTCCTGGGTGGTTCAAAACAACTGAGTTGACGAGGTAGCCGCCATATACATGTTGACATGAAGGGCATATATAAAACATTTATAGGCATAGAGAAATAACTTTGAGAGTTTCTTTCCAAATCAGTTTTGATCATATAGCCACTTACAAATTAATTATTAAATAATTTGTTTATTCAATATTCATTTCTAACTTTGTCAAAATTAAGGTATATCATATGAACAGTTTATACTTAGCTCTTTGCAGTTGCTGTCATGTTCTATTCCCTTCATCAAATATTGTGTGTAAAATACTGCTCCCCTACTCCAAATCCCTGGGAGAAACAGTCCCTTTATCACATATCCATACACAAGCTATTATGAACATCTTAATTATAAAATTCCATGTATGCATTAGTATAATTTCCTCGGGTTCATTTTTTTTTTTTTTTTCGAGACAGGGTTTCTCTGTGTAGCTTTGCGCCTTTCCTGGGACTCACTTGGTAGTCCAGGCTGGCCTCGAACTCACAGAGATCCACCGCCTCTGCCTCCCGAATGCTGGGATTAAAGGTGTGCGCCGCCGCCGCCGCCGCCGCCGCCGCCGCCGCCGCCGCCGCCGCCACCACCACCACCTGGCATCCCTCGGGGTTCATTCTTAGGAGATCAGTTACCTAATGGGAAAGGATTAGCAGCATTGATAATTCTGATAACTATCACCAACTCATTCTCCAGGACAGTTGAAGAATGTACAATGTCTTGCATTATAAATCAAGAAAACGTTCTAGTGTCTTTAGTACAGGACGGTACTCTGCAGGCTACCAGAAGAGAAATGTGTACGTCAGCCCAGCCATAAGATCTTTGATCTACAATCTGCCCTGTCTGAAAAATATGCTAGGGCAACGGTGGCACAAACCTGTGGGAGCAACCAACCAATGTCTGACTTGATTTAAAGCCCACTCCACAAATTGGAACCCATACCTGATACTGCTCAGGTGACCAAGAACCGGAGACAAGCTAGCCCAGAGACCTAGGGTACAACCATATACTACTGGTCTGAAAAACAAAAAGGAAACTAACAATAAAATGACTTCTAATGATATTCTGGTATGCCATAGATCAGTGCCGTACTCAGCCATCATCAGAGAAGCTTCCTCCTCCAGCAGATGGGAACAAATACAGAGACCCACAGCCAGAGATTATGCAGAGAGTGAGATTTTGGTACAACAGCTCGAAATGGGATGCTTCCATCAAATCCTTCCCCTCAGACCTCAGGGAACTGTAACTAGAGTTTTCCTGCCTTGCCCACAATCAGGACAAATCTCTGTCACCTGCCAGTCCCACAGTTGCTTAGACCCAACCAAGTAAACACAGAGACTTATATTGCTTACAAACTGTATGGCTGTGTCAGGCTTCTTGCTAACTGCTCTCATAGCTTAAATTAATCCATTTTTATAAATCTATACCTTGCCACGTGGCTCGTGGCTCACCGGCATCTTCACATGCTGCTTGTCTTGGCTGCGGCTGGCTGTGACTCCTTCTGCCTTCCTGTTCTTTCTTTTCTCCTCTCTGTTAGTCCTGCCTATACTTCCTGCCTAGCCACTGGCCAATCAGTGTTTTATTTATTGACCAATCAGAGCAACTTGACATACAGACCATCCCACAGCAGGGAACCCCTCAGAAGAGGAGGCAGCAGGAATGGGGGAGAGAGAGGAGGTGGAGGACACCAGGAGAATAAGGCCCTCCAAAACTACTGAGCAAACAAAGATCATATAAACTCACAGAGACTGGAGCAGCAAGCACGGCGCCAACGCAGCAGCTCTGCACCAGGTCCTCTGCATATAAACTATAGCTTTAAGTTTAGTGGTTCTGCGGGACTCCCGAGTGTGTGAACGAGGGGGTCTCTGATTCTCGCGTCTTCTCTTGGGGCATTTTTCCCTTTGTTGATTTGCCTTTTCCAACTTTGACGTGACAGCTTTTGCTCTAGCTTATTATATTTTATTTTGTTATGTTTTGTTGTTACCTCTTAGAAGTCTGTTCTTTTCTAGTGAGAGACAGAAAGGGAGTGGATCCAGATGGGAGGGGAGGGGAGGGGAGGAAGAACTGGGAGGAGTAGAGGGAGGAGAAACTGTCATCAGAATATATTGTTTGAGAAAACAATCTATTCTTAATTTTAAAAAAATTTCTCTGAGGGAGGAAAACATTTACGTGTTCTTCCTCTGAGACAGGAAATGTGCCAACTGTTGTCATGTCTATTTTTAAAAATAAAAAGTTCAAATGCAAAATAAATAAACCAAGAAAACAACTGATGACTACTAGTTAGGATATGGGGGGAAAGAAACCATCATTCACTTGGTAGGATTGCAAACTAGTGAGACCACTGTGGAAATCAATGTGGAGATTTTTATAAAGACTAAAAATTGACTAACCATATGACCCAACTATATCACTTGCTGGCATATGCCCAAAGGACTTCATAACCTACGACAGAGATCCTTACTCAACCATGTTCATTGCAACCCTACTCACAATAGCTAAGAAATGAAAAGAGCTTAGATGTCTTTCAACTGATAATGGATAATAAAAATGTGGTACATATCCACAATGGATTTCTATTCAGATATAAAGAAAAATGAACTTTTTAGGTAAATGACTAGAACTAGAAAATACTATGTTGAGTTGAAATAACCCAGATCCAGAAAGACAAATGTCACATGTTCTCTCTTATTTGTGAATCCTAGTTCTGAATCTTATGAGTTGTG
Source organism: Peromyscus maniculatus bairdii (assembly GCF_049852395.1). NCBI lineage: Eukaryota > Metazoa > Chordata > Mammalia > Rodentia > Cricetidae > Peromyscus > Peromyscus maniculatus. Next base: position 188,522,118 of record NC_134852.1, on the reverse strand, counting down.
TATGTTACCTGGAATAAACACAGAATCCATAAAAATGGACCCTGTGGCTGCTAAGTGGTGGTGGCACACACCTTTAATCCCAATACTTGGGAGGATCTCTGTGAGTTCGAGGCCAGCCTGGGAGAGAGAGAGAGAGAGAGAGAGAGAGAGAGAGAGAGAGAGAGAGAGAGAGAGAGAGAGAGAGAGAGAGAGAGATCCAGAACAGGAACCAAAACTACACAGAGAAACCCTGTCTCAAAAAAAAAAAAAAAAAAAAAAAAAGGACCCTGTGGGAAGGGAAAGGAAAGAAGGAGCTTTAGAGAGGGCGATGGTAGGATACAGATGCTTTGAGGTGGGGAAAAGGGAAAAACATGGAGAGGGGGTGAATTGACTGAGGAGGGTAAGGGGGGAGGGAAGGAGAAGTGAATAATACTAAAGATGCTTCAAAAAGACACAAGGAAATACATTATTTTATAAGCTTATTTTAAAATAGATATGTGGGGCTGGAGAGATGGCTCAGAGGTTAAGAGTACCAACTGCTCTTCCAGAGGTCCTGAGTTCAATTCCCAGCACCCACATGGTGGCTCACAACCATCTGTAATGAGATATGGTGCCCTCTTCTGTATACATAATAAATGAATAAATCTTAAAAAAATAGATATGTAATTGATTCCTTTCTGCAAATATTCATTTTTAAATAACACACACACACACACACACACACACACACACACACATATATATATATATATCACTATTATTTAATGAAGTTATACCCCGGGGGTGATAATGCTCCACTTCAAGAGCCATAGACTAACAAAAATCCCAGTGCCAGGCAAGGGAACCCTCCCTTTGAGTTACTGGTCAGGGGATCTAGGAGACTCTCAAACTACATAGGCTATTGACGTTGTCCTTGGTTGCCTCTCAGAACTTGAAGGTAAGACCCTATTGCTGAAGACACTTTGGACACAGGACTTGAAGGAAACAAGCAGAAACTGACCTGAAGCCTACTCCCTGAGGACAGGCTCTCTCTCATAGTATCTGATGGTGCTTTTCAAGCTGCCAAAGGAGAAAGCAATCAGTAATCCTGTCCCTCTGCAAAGCCTATGAACCGTAGCAATTATCACCCTGACAAGATGTTCCCAAGGGTACAGTAGTGGAACCTATATCCTGGGGGTAACCAACAGCTATCTAATTGGATTTAAAGCCTGCTTAATAGGAAGGAATTCGTGTCTTCCTATAATTCACTATAAACCCAGCCAGCTACTCATGGATCCTAGTAGAGACCCTACTATTGTCATTTCCCCCCATATCATTATAGTTTCTAATTGTATCATAAATACTTATCCTTATATCCACAGGTAAGTGTAGCTCTCAACCCTCATCAAAGCAAGTATATGGAAGTTATTACAGAATCCCACAACTGGTCAAGATGCAAATAATAAGCAGAAAATCCAGTTCCAACTGATACATCTATAATGAAGCTCCCACACCTAAGGCTCAGGGGGCATTACAGGGGAAAAAAAAGATTTTAAGAGTCAGAGGGCCAGGATACCCGCTATGACATAGTGTCTTCTAGACAGGACAGGAAAACTGCACCGATGAAATCTCAAAAATGTGTTTGCCTAAACAAGACCTGAGTGATGACTATAGTGGCTAGTTTTATGTCAACTTGACACAAACTAGAGGAATGTTAGAGGGAACCTCAGTTGAGAAAATGCTCTCACCGGGTTGTCCTGTGGGCGAGCTTGTGGTACATTTTCATGATTAACGATTAATGAGGAAGGGGCCAGTTCACTGTGGGAGGTACCACTCTTGGGGTGGCCCTGGATGGTGTAAGAAAGCGATCTGAGATAGCCATGGGCAACAAGTCAGTAAGCAGCATATCTCCATAGCTTCTGTATCAATTCCTGCATCGTGTGTGTGTGTGAATGGATCTGTAGCCATAGTAATTATATAAGAAGAGGTTATGAACTTGAGAGGGAATGGGAAGAGATATGGGGAGAGCAAGAAGAGGGAGAGGAAGTGATTGAATTTATGTAAACACAATATTCATTTATGAAATTCTCATAAATAAATACATGCCTAGCTGATATCCCTTTTCAATGTTCATTGGGATAGAGATGCTCCTTTATTTTGGAGACCAACATGATGCTGATTTTAAAAAGTGGTAACAAAACCCCTCAAAGGCGGCCCAGTCAGGCTGAGTGCTAGCCTGTTTTGATCAGTTTATGCTTTAAAATATTATTAATGGCACCCACGTTGCTTTCATGGCCAGCTTCAACTGCTTGCCATAGGTTGAGAAGGTCTTGATTATCACATCCTCTTTATTAATTTTGTGTGTGTATGGGTGCACACATGCACATTGGTGCTATGACATGTTTGTGGAGGTCAGAGAACAAGTTGCGGAAGTGAATTCTCTCCTTCCACATGGGTTCCAGGGCTTGAACTCAGGTGTCAGACTTACCAGAGATTGCCCTTACCTCCTGAGCTGTCTCAGAAGCCCTTAAGAAGGGATTTTGTGACAACAGGAAGAAAATGATGAAGAGAATAATCCAGTAATCATAACCATCAGCATTTTGCTATATTCCCAGCTTTTTTCTATGAATATGCATGCATATGCAAAAATGTGTATGTGTTCTCATGTTCTTCATAGGCTATTTCAAAAATAACTGAACAATTTACTTTGCAACTTCTGTTTGGGAACATATGTCTCACAAGTGGAGAGCTGCAGTGAGGAGGCAGGCAGGTTTTGCTGAGTGTAGAGAGAGAGAGAGATTATGGTAAGACACTGGCCACCAGATTCCCACAATTACTCTTGGCTTCCTCTACTAGGGATGAAAATACCACAGAGGCAGGCTACTTCCTCTTACGATATTTAACACTGTATCGTCACTTACCCAAGATATTTTTGGCTTTTCTTTTTAAAAGTGAGAAAATGATGAATTATTAGAGAGGAAAAGTATTCTCCTGGGGTCAAGACTGATGACCTGAGCAGGCTCAGTTATGACGAATGTGGAGTGGAGGAAAAGGTTCTCTGAATGCTGCCCCAGGGACTCGCAAACTGCAGCCCACAAATTGCAAGCTAAAGATAGGTCTTATATTTTTAAATAGTTGAAAAAGATAAAAAGAAGAATATTTTGGGTGTGTGTGACAGTTTTATAACATTCAAATTTCACTATCCATAAATAAAATAGTTGGGCAGTTGAATAGCTGTGATATAGGCTGGATGTCTCATAAGCCTAAAATATTTACAATCTAGTCCTTTATAGAAAAAGTTCCATTCTTCCTGTGACAGAAAAGGAGCTTCCATGTTGTGAATATACACCGTGTACCTGTGTCCTATGACTCAGTGGCCCTATCATTTATCTGTATTCACGAAAGCTGAGGTTCTGAAAATCTAAGTTGTCTATGCCTGGTGAAATGGTGGGACTGAGTTTCAAAGTCAGGTGTGTGACTAGAGAATCTGAAAACTCATTTTTGTGAAGAGTGGTCAGTGAACATCTTTCTACAGTGCTTTTTAGGCCTCCCCGTCTTCTCTGAATCACACATCATGCCGAATCTGTTCCTGATGGGAATCAGCATACTGTATAGAACATACCGGGTGTGGTGCCTGTTATTGACCAGGGATTTAACAAACACTAGCTAATAGTACTATGACAATATAATAACTACTAATGATGAAATGTTTTATTTTGCTCTATCTAGATACACATTTAGATAACATCTTCTTTGATTAAATTATTATCTATTGCACATACACACACACACACACACACACACACACACACACACACTCATGATTGTATCTTCAAGGTCTTACAATGAACCTTTTCTGTCACTTCCCCTTTTTGAAGTGCAGAGTGGTGGTATATTCTCTCTCCTTTTCAAGTAGCTGCTCCTCTTGATTTCACTGAGGCTCTAATTTCTTCCAACTGTGGCTTTTTCCCCTCACTTATGAGCCCTCTGCCTCACTGCTCAGATCCATCTTTTGTGATATCTCTGTACAACTCAAAGGGCTTTCTGTCCCAGGAACAACGGAAGCTTTTCTTAGCATCAGGGTTGACATGGCTATGGTCCAGTATAAGGGACAATTTAATGACACCATTAAGTTTTGACATTTAGGTGTCTTTTATGAGCTGTCTAGCCTTGCAAACTCTTTACTGTAATCAGAGACTCTCAAAGGTGGAAGACACATTATAAACCATTTATGACAACCTCATGACTATTGTTAGAAGCCTATCTAGTCCACTCTTGACGGGTACCCCGAATCACGCAGATATGTCTAGCCAGAGTGACTCAAACTTTCTCCTGAGGCAACATTCTCCCTGTGAGAAAGCCAGGTATCACAAAGATCTTGCTTATTCTGAGTTTGCTATTGTGTTACATCTTTTAAAAGTTCAAATATCATACAAAGTAATGGGTTTTGTTATGGTATGTTCATGAATATTTCGTCCGTATTTCTTCCCCAGGGCGTTTTTTACCCTCTTGCTTGTCTGCTTCCTCCTACCAGACACTTCCCTCTGTTTTTATGTTATAAATGCATGTAAATATATTGAAATGGATTACATTTATATGTATGTAGGCATATATATTTAAATCTAGGTTACACGTGAGAGAGAACCTGCAATAGTTTGTCTTCCTTCCCTATCCTAAGCCCCCTTCCACTTTCTTGTCTTGTGATATTTGTATTTCTTAGTCTGGTCTATTTCACACACCACAATAATTTCTAATTTCATTCATTTTGCTACAAATATTATGGCTAAATTTCTCTTTATGGCTTAATAAAATTCCATTGTGCACATACACTATTTTTTTTCGCTATCCATGCATCTGTTGATGGGCAACTAGGCTGGTTCTCTATCTTGGCTATTGAAGCAATAATCATGGGTGTGCAGGTATCTCTGTGGCATGATGACTGAGATCAGAGGAGCCAGACATTCTGGAAGTTCTATTTTAATACTTTGAAGGATATCCACCTTGATTTCCAAAGTGGCTGCATAAGATTACTTCCTCCCAGGAAAGTAGTTCTAAGGGCTTAGAGCTGATCTTAACACTTGACATAACTTGTGAGTCTGTTAGTCCCAAGCCTGACATTAGCAAGTGGATTGGCCTCAGGAACCACCTGTCGCGAGGTTCACTGCTGCACACAGAACTCCCAGGCTCTAGTGGACAGCTTGACAGCCACAGTCCCATCTTTTCAGCAAGGTGCCTGCTGCTCAGTGGACTGTGAAAATACAGAGACGGATCATGTGCACAGGTTCAGTACTGTGTTTGCTTTTCACATTCCCCATACACTTGAGAGACACTTCCAGCTCAGATTCTCAGAGCAAACACACTTCTGGAGTTTTGCATGCTACATTGTGAGAAATAGTGAAAGATGAAACACATCAAAACTTAAATAAAAATGAAACTCTGGGTCAGAAAGATGACTTAACAGGTAAAGTTGTCTGTCATCTAGTCTGGTGACTTGAGTTTTATTTCCTATGACCCACTTGGGGAAGAAGAGAAAACCAGCTAACCTCCACACCCCTGCAATGGTTGTGTGCATGCCTCCCAATACAAAATAAAAAAAAATAAACAATAAAATTTAAAGAAGAAACGTAATGGAAATAGTTAAATGAATAGAAATCTATGAAACAGCATACTGCAATACTTTCATTACCAATCAGAAGAGGAAATAAGTCTAGAAGTACATTTGAACAGCAATTCCTAACAGAATACAATTGGGAATTTAAAATATTTCATAAATGGCCAGATACTAATTCAATTACACACAACTTCAGGTTTTAAATATAGCATAGAGAATATTCACCGTTATTTAGTTATAGGGTAATTTTCTGCTGAAAGTAAGTTTTAAACTCTCTCTCGGGCACCTTTCTAGTTTCCTGCATTTCCATTTCATTTCTCCCTTGTAGATATGCACATATAAAAATGACAAGCTAAGAAACAGAACAGGTGGTACTCGTCTTCTTGAGGCAGTTGCTTTCTTTGATTTATCATTTTCCAATTCCATTAATCTTTTTATGGCTGAAAACAATCTCATTGGGTAAAAGTACCACATTTCCCTTTTTCCTTCATCCAGTGATGAACATCCAGGTTGGTTCCATTTCCTTGCTGTGGGAATAATGCAGCAACAAATGTGGATGGGCGAGCATCTCTGGAGTGAGACATAGAGTCCTACAGGTGCATTCCCAGGAGTCGTATACCTGGGTCATATTAAAGGGCTGTTTTTGGCCTTTTGAGACATCTCCACACTGATTTCCATCGTGGCTGCACCAGTTTACACTCCCGCCAATAGTAAACAAATGTTTCTGTCCCGTCCCCCCCGTCCCCCCCCCCCCGTCCCCCCGCCCTGCCCCCTATGCACTGTCCAGTATTTGTTGTCGTTTGTTTTCTTGATGTTAGCTATTTGACTGAAAGGGAATGCTACAGTAGTTTTCATTTGCATTTGCCTGATGACTATGTATACTAAACACTTTAAAAATATTTACTGGCCATTTGAATTTCTTCCTTTAAGATGTTTGTGTTTAGCTCCTTAGTCCTTTTTAAATTTTTTTTCCAAGACAGGGTTTCTCCGTGTAGCCCCAGCTTTCCTAGAACTCACTTTGTAGACCAGGCTGGCCTTGAACTCACAGAAATCTGCCTGCCTCTGCCTCCCGAGTGCTGGGATTAAAGGCATGCACCACTACTGCTGGCCTCCTTAACCCATTTTTAGTTGGATTGTTTGTTTTCTCTTTCAAGTTCTTTGATATCTAGATACTAAACCTATGATGGATATGTAGCTAGCAAAGATTTCTCTCCCATTCTGTAGGCTGTCTCTTCACTCGGTTAACTGTTTCCTTCTCGGTAAGAAGCTTTTTAATTTCATGAGGTCCCATTTGTCAGTCATTGGCCTTATTTCCTGAGCAGCTGGAATCCTGCTCAAAGAATACTTATTATGCATAAACCTTGATGCTCCCAACCCCCTTCCCCCAGTATCCGTCTCCTTACTGGATTTCACATTCGTGCGGCTAGCTTTCTCTTCTATGTCGCTGGTTCTCCTCTCTATGTTCTCAACAGTTCCCTTCTTTCATCTGTTTCGTTTCCTCATTGATGGTACTGATAATACTTAGAAGCAGACTCTAAAACTGTTTGCCCAGGATGTCAAGCATTTCAGTGCCATTGGAATTTGGCAGTTGTGGACTTACAATCTCCTGGGGTTTTTTCCCCCAAGAGAAAAACAATCTTGATGAAGGAAAAAGGAAATGTGGTACTTTTACCCAATGAGATTGCTTTGGTGGTGTGGTATGCACAATTGGTTATAGCTTCCACTTTTATTTGAGGATATTCTTAGTGAGCACCCTACTCTTGAAGGCTCAATCTCTAGTATTACTAAGAGAGGAGAAAATAAACCGCTATGAAACAACAACTCAAAACGAAACAAGATCTAGAGAAAGATGGTGTGACAAAGGACTTCTTTTCCACTGTTGACCCGTCACTCTAGAAGAATCAGTGTCCCACCAAAACCTACCATGGGGTTTGTGACTCATAGGACTGTGGGTTTTTCTGCAGGGTAGGACTGCCAATCTCTTTACCAGGGGGGTCTGGCTTATGTTTTGGTGAGATCCCCACAACCTCCCAGTAAGCAACTGTGCAGCTGTTAACCCTGTGTTCCTTACTACTTCTGAGTTCCTGTCTGCCTCTCTGAGCTTTCCCCTTCGTAGATTCTAATACCCTTCTTCATGTCTTCAGAATAGTGTGTGTGTGTGTGTGTGTGTGTGTGTGTGTGTGTGTGTGTGTGTGTTCTGACGCTTCTCACTCACCTTTTACACAGAGGCACTTTCCAATCTACCTTCTCCTCTGTTACATCTGCTCCGTGGTCTCAGGAGCCAAGCAGAAGAAACCTATTACTACCACTTTCCTGGGACCTTTCACACATTTGTGGGTTTTCCTTATGTCTCCCCAAAACCTCCTTTGTGTCACTTCATGTGGATGCTGCTGCCCAATTCTCATTGCAGCCCATTGGCTGTCCTTGGATGACATTAATTATGTTATCATGAGAGCTTATAAAATATGCCTGGACTAGTGGTACACAGAAAGCAGCTGGCATGATCTGCCAAGTACTAAGTACTATGGAGTTAGACTCATGCTTGGTGGTCTTGCAGGTTGGAATAAAAAGCAACTTAAAACATAGAGAGAGAGCTTTAGTGTATAGTGTATCTCCCAATACTACTGAAAGAAAGATGCATCTCTAACACAAATCCATGAAAAAACTGAATGTTTTTTTTTTTTAAAATCAAATACAAGGACTTTCAAAGTTAGATGAAGAAGACACTAATTTAAGAGCCAAGGAAATGTAAAATCTAGTCAGACTGTCAAACTGTTAGGAGTTGCATGCACTATGAAAAGAATAAAAACTGGATGATTCATAAAGCTTGAGTTCAGGAGAATGACTAACACTTCCTCTGTCCTCCCCCTTTCGTATGCCACTCTGACTTTGTAGCCATCACAATAAAAACAAATTATGTTTCAGGCATTCAAAGAAGAGGATGTACGGAGTTCCTCATTTATACGTGTGACCATTTTGTAATTTAATTCTGTAAAGGCCATTCCAACATTATATAGGAGGAGGCAATTGCCCACAATGTTCAGGGTAATAAAATATTTAACTTACTGTCTATACTCTTTCCAACTTAAAAGGTTTAGAATTATATAGACATATTTTAAGAAAATCAAACTGAAGACATTAGTATTTTTGTATTGAAAAGTTTGTACATGTAGAGTATATGTATATATACTCTATATACTTTATAATATACTTTATAATTATGAATTTAGAACTTTTTTGAGTGGCATACTGTTAGCCACAGTTAAATTACATAATTGAGAACTGGACCCAGACTTATGAACTAAGTGAAAATCTTACTAAATGTATGTTCAGTATCAGGACATTGAAGATAATTTGAATCATATTTACAAATATATTATTTTATAATAATTACTTAGGAGATTAGGTTTTATCTTTTACTAACTCATAAATAAAAGATTTGCAAAAATAAGATATTGTTAAACTTATAAGCATAATTTAAGTTTATAAGTAGGGTGAAGCATTATTCCAAAACCCCTTTAAATTGGGATGGGGCATGTATATAGAAGGAAGAGAGGGATGGAGGAAGAGTTAACCAAAACTGTGGATACATGAAGGAAAACCACATAGAAACCTAATACTTTACAAACTAAGATATAATTTATAAAATGTATAAAGTACAATAGTTTGAATGGATGATTTGACTATTGATGAGTATCAACTCTGTATAAGTTGATAATGCTGCTCCCAGAAGCCAAGGATTATTAAACAAAATCCCAAGGCTATATGTGAGATATATCCTTATGAGTTGTTGGCCGGTGAGGCTTGAGGGGTTCCCCAGACAATGCAGCTATTGCTGTTGCTCACAGTTGGTTACTCACTGGAACTAGACAATGAAACTTTATTGCTGAAGAAAACGTACACGTCGGTTATCGGATCTAAAGAAATCAAGCTGGAGTGCTAAACTGGAAGCGTCTTCCCTGCTGGCTAGCATTCTAGTGCTAGAAGCCGCTGCGCAGGCTGCTGGGAAGGAAAATCCTCAACAGTTCTTCCCCATCTGTGGACACTGTATGCTTCAATGCCAACCTTCCAGGCAAGAAATGCCCATTGGCTCAATGGTGGCATGACTGTTATGGGCACAACCAATTGCTTTCTGATTGGAATCTTGCCCTGTAGGAAGGAATTCATGCCTGATATTGTAAACCTGTTCAAAAGTCCATAGTTGGGAATGGCACAGGAACTGGGAGAGAATGTACTACAATTTGTTTACTAAATGAGCATGGTGTCAAAGCAGTTTCTAAATATTTGTGTTCATGCTCACAGACTAGTGCTGTTCTCAGCCTTGGTTAGAGAAGGTTAGCTTCACAGTGGGCAGTAGTTAATGCAGAGACTCATAACTGGTCAAAATGCTAAGAATAAGAGACTTTTGAACGCTCAGCCCTAAATAGCATGTCTATAGCACCTCATCCAAGATTCAGAGAACGTCACAGAAAAGGGATGGAAACCATGGAAGAGTCAAAGATGGGGAGCGACAGTACAAAATGCTCTTTTTTTAGATAGGGCATAGCTGTTGTTATCATGAACTCATAGCAGCTGTGGTTATTGCACAAGATGAACTCTGTCAACATTCCATAATGCATTAAGGAGGGGATCATGCCCCCCCCCCCCCCCCCCGCTCCTCCTTGAGGATCTACTGACAGCTGATGGGTTGCCAGAGGAGGGAGAATCGTTTTCTCCAGTGGTGCAGCCTCTGGGATGTCCCAATTCCAGTAAATAATCCTCTGTCCATACTCATGTAAGCAACTTTAATTGAAATCAGTGGGAGACACACACACACACACACACACACACACACACACACACACACACACAAAGGGGGCGGTGAAGAAGGGGCTCAACAGGAGAGGGGCACAAGAAAGAACTGACTGACAAAAATACATTGTATACCGCCGCAGGCCGCAGGAATATATCACAAGAACTCAGCTGGTTATGGCAAAGGCACTACCTGGAGGGATCAAGGATTTCCTTCAGAGGAAGCCAAATTCCAAGGAGTTTTTGGTGTTACTTGGCTTGTTATATATCAGCTGTCTTCTATTATGAAAATTATGTGTGCCTTCACAGTTTTCCCAATTGACTTTTCCCTAAGAAGGGCTAACAGTGTGGACTGATCACTCTCTGGACATACACATTCCAGGCATTTGGAGAACAGCTTCAGGAAAGGCTTTCTCCGGAATCAGATATCTCCTTTAGCCACTTTCAAGGACTAGCAGTAATAACAGTCCACATGAAAGTCTCCTGATTTAAGGTAAATTCCACAAAGAGACACCGCCTAGGTCAGGTGGACGTTAAGTAATAGCTTTACACAATTTAGCTCAGACCCTCCTTTCTTACAGCCCTACTAACTTTACAGACCTTTAACTCCTTACCTAACCACTTCTAGGAATATTTAGATAACTTTGTGTGCTGACAGCTATGCTCAGCCAGAACCCCAATTCAAGCCTCCCTGTAATTATCACCATTGGCAGCATCCGGCCAGGTCCATCCCCAGATGGAGGAAAGTACCTTATCAGAGATACCTCGGTACTTTCTAAGAACAGACTTAAGCATCCAGGCTACCTGTTTGAGAAGGCCTGGCAGATGTGCCAATTAAGCATTACTTCCTCCTTTCCCAAACCTTACCTCTAGTTCCAGATCTCCCTTTAACTATCACCAGAGGCATCTACCTGTATACAGGTTGCCTAGCGACTGAGCACACTTTCCCCCACCCTGCAAAAAAAATGGCAGATAGCTTGGATAGATATGAGTCACAGGAAAAAAGAAGACAGTTTTATTTTCTCCCATTGACCTAGCAACTTATAGATTCTTAACATTTTCTACCAATCACGTTTGAGGTTATAGTTGAGAACATAAGATCCCTCTTCTTAAGTATTACCCGAACTTAGCCTTTAGTTAATTCATCCCCCATTGGTCACTTCCCTTTTGGGTTGCAAATGATAATTAACGGTTATTTTTCCTCTATATGATTCTTACCACCCCTCTGTTTGACCCTGGAAGCCTGGCTTTACACTGCCAAGGGATTACTGCTTGTAAGTGTATTTATACCAGGACTTCCAGGGCACAAGGGATGGAGAAGAGAAAAGAGAATGGAAGAACTAGATGGGTAAGAACTTGAGAGGAACAAACAGATGGGGAAGAACTAGATTGAAGGGCTAGAAGAGAGTCCTAGAGGAACGAGATGGAAGATGAGGAGGAGTCAGACGGGGAAGTACTAGCTGGGTAAAAACAAGATGAAAAGGACCTAGATGAGGCAGAGTTAAGACGAGAGAATTAAGATAGAACTTAGAGGGAGCAGTAAATAAATGTAGAGAGAAATCAGGCAAGAAAGGAGCTAGGCACGAGAACAGAACTGAAGCTGTGTATATATGGATGTTATCCCAGAGGAATTAAAGCAGGTGGACTATAGAACTGGGTGTGCTGAGATTCTATTTCCTGAAAATAGTCCTCGCCGTTAGTGGTTCTCTCTCCTGAGCCCCTGGGATGTATAATATCAAGGCTGGACCCGCTAATATTATACAAGAGTATATACATATGAAATTGCCAAAAATTCTTACATGTGTACATGTAAGAAATTCTAAAAAAATTAAGTGATTGTTGAACATACTGGAATTAAATAGTAGACTTTTAATTGAAAATATTTAGCTTTTAGAACTAAATTTTATAACTCTGTACTTTTAAGCATTTTATATGAAGATTTAAAACAAAAATGCCCTAAAGTAGTCCTTTTGAGAGCCACTTCAAGTATACCCCAAAGCCTTCATCTTGAAAAAAAGACGTCCCTGATTTTGTCAGTTGCCTCCTAACTAGGATGTTGATCCAGAGTGAAAACCTTTCACTCGTGTGGAGTTTAAAAACAATTATTCACTAATTTACCTCATTTTCCCCTATGAACTACTGTCAGTTTTGGGTTACACACTCTTGAACTTGTGCAGTTGGCATTCGGAACATGAAAACAGAACTTTGGATTTACCCCTGTCCAATGCCATCTCATTGGCTTGGAGTCATCGGTCTTTCTCACTCCTATCAAATGTTGGCTGCTTTTTTTTATTCCTTTGCACCAAACTGGTTTCCCATATTACCTTCCTCTCACAATGCTTTGTGTGTGGGTAAATTAGGAAAATTTCCCTCTGTTCACCCCCCCCCCCCATTCATCTAAAGCAAATCTTTGTAGTTGCTTCAGTCCTGGCTTCTCTGACCTCTTACCGCCTGTAACAAGCAGGCTCTACCACACCTGTGGGTTGCCCATAGTTGTATAATAACATGCACTGACTTAACTCTCTCTTCAAAGCTGTTGGCTCTAGGAGGGCCAGAACCTTGATTTTCTTGTTCTTCAACAGCTAGCAAAGATCCGAAGGATGACCAGTAGGCATTTGTTGAATGAAAGAGTTCTTTTTTTAGTAGCATAACTGCACATAGTTTTCTTGCCACCTGCATGAAGTTACCTTTTCAAGTACACAGATTTAACCAAAATTTCAGGCTTGTGCAAGGCATCTCTCTAGTTCCATTTGCTGCTGCATTAGCAGCAGCAGCAGCAGCATTTATCAAGCACCAAATTGTTCTGGGTGTGTAAAAGTTCATTTACTCCTCACAGGATACTTATGAAAGAGGCAGTATAAGCTGAGCATCCCTAATCACAAAACTTTAAATGCAAAATGCTCCAAAATCTGAAACTCTCTGAGAAGTGACATGACATAGAAATGGAAATTAAACACCTCACCCCATGTGATGGGTTCAAGTAAAACTGCAGGCTCTCTGAAAATAATGTATAAAATCACCCAATTACTATGTGTATGAATTGCATATGACATGTGAATGAATTTTGTGCTTAGATGTGAGTCTCATTTCCAAGATATTTCATTATTGGAAAATGTCCCAAACCCCAATCCCTGTTCCAGGTTCCATAGTTTCAGATAAAGTATGCTTGACCTATGTTACTATTTCCACTTAGCCAAGGGATGGATGAGTGAGATTCCCAGGCTCATGCCGTTGTTGATTCCAGATAGTTTATCCTGGACTCTAAATACTAACTCACTAGCCCCAGAGCCAGCACATCACAAAAGGCCCAGAGCGCAGCTCAAATGTGGACCATACAGGATCTTAATTGGCAAGAACAGAAAGTACCTTTAAGTCCAGCAGCCCTTGAGCTGGAGACTGTGTTTTTAGAGAAACGGGGAGATTTCTCGAGGTTCTTGAGCATAGGTATCTTCAGAGACTTAGCACCTAGATCTCTAATTTATGTATCATCACTGCCAAATGTGATGTTTTCAGAACATTTTATTTGAAAAGAGTGGCATTTCTATGTGAGTATCTCTGAAAAAAAGAGCCTAAAAGTGTAAACAAAGGATCATGTATGGATTTCAAGCCAGTTAATGATTGATTTGAGAGAAGCAAGCCTTTAAGTCATGGAAAGTAGAATTTAAACTTAGGGTTGATAAGGAAAGGGTAAGTTTTGACAAATAGGAATGAAGAGGGAATTTCAGTTAGGAGGACAGTACTTTAGAAAGTTTAGGATAGGAACTTTTAATTAGTGACCTATGGATTTTGCTGGCATAGGTTTAGTCTTAGTAAGAAAATGGGCTTTTTCAACGACAGCAAAGGGATTTCAAACTTATCCTTTAGGAGACATAAAAGTGCAGTAAATTTCTAAACAAAGGACTCCCCAGTGTTTTTACACTGGGAGAGAGAGTGTGTGCTCTGAAAGAGAATGTGTTGGAGAGCCTATAACACTAATTTAAGGGTGACATAAAAGTGTCTTGGTTCAATAGAGGCTACAGAACTGGACAAAGAAAGAGCTGGTCTGAAACAGGTTGCTGAGGAAATAATCAACAGGACTTCACAATAAGTACAGGAGGAAGATGAGAAGTGGCCCCTGCATTCTGAGCTGGGCGACTTCGAAAAGGAACTGGTGGGAAGGCGCCACTCCACTTCTTAACCCCAGCCAGCAAGTATTTATTGGGAAAACACTCTGTGCCAAATGCTGAGCTAGACAATGACTGCACAGGAGGGAACAAAGCAGACTTTGTTGTCGTTCGGCATTGATTCAGCAAACAGGAAAGAATGAGTAAGATAAGTGTCCAGATTTCAGATGCTTGCTGTCAAGGAAACATACATGTAGATGATCAGGACAAGCAAAAGGAAGGTGTCTAAGCAGCAATTCCATGGCTGTGAAGAGACACCATGACCTAGGCAACTCTTATAAAAGAAAACATTAATTAGGGGCTTGCTTACAGTTTCAGAGATTTAGCCCATGTTCATCATGGTGGAGAGCATGGTGGCACACACAGTGCCAGAGCAGTAACTGAGAGCTACATCCTAATTTACAGGAAATGAGAGGCCGGGTGGGGGCGGGGGAGAAGAAGAGGGAGAGAGAGAAAGAGACAGAGACAGAGAGAGACAGAGGGAGATTGGGCCTAGCATGGGCTTTAGAAACCTCAAAGCCCACCCCATGACACACTTCCAATAAGGACACTTTCTAATCCTTCTAATCCTTTCAAGTAGTGCCACTCCCTGGTAACTAAGTATTCAAATATATAAGTTGATGGGGACCATTCTTTTTTAAATAAAATATAATATAATGAGATAGAACAAAAACTAACACAATGGAGTAGAATAAAACAAGAAGAAGGAGAAGAAGAAGAAGAAGAAGAAGAAGAAGAAGAAGAAGAAGAAGAAGAAGAAGAAGAAGAAGAGACTAAGTTAAGACACAAGAAAGAGAGACCCACTCATCTGCACAATCAGGAATCTCATAAAAACACTAAACTAGAAGCTGTAATGTACACACACACACAAAGGACCTGTAGGGTAAAAAGAGAAAAGACAAAAATATATAAATAAAATAAAATAGTAAGATAAATTTTTTTAAAAAAGAAAGAGAAAACCAAAACACAAAATAAACACACACACACAAAGGAAAAGCTCTGACATGACATTATAAGACAAGGAACTTCCAAAGATGTTGCTGAGTTTGTTTTCTGTTGGCCATGTAATGCTGGGCATGCAGACTACCATTAACAGTAGTTTGTTTCTCCAGTGAGACCCCCTTGGAGGAAACTAAATTTTCATTTGTAAGTGGTTATCAATTGGAAATGAAGTCTGGGTTAGGGATGGGGGCATGTGTCCACTTCTCCTTTCAGATCTCGGGTCTTATCTGGTCCAGACCTGTGCAGGCCCTGTGCATGCTGCCTCAGTCTGTGAGTTCATATGGACGTTGGTCCTGTTGATGTAGAGGGCCTTGTTTCCTTAGCATTTTCCAATCTCCTTTAGCTTGGATGCTCTTCCCACCTCTTCTTCCTCAGGGTTTCCTGAGCCTTGAGGGAAGGGATTGATGGAGTCATACCTCTTAGGGCCAAGTATTCCCAGTTCTCTCAGTCTCTGGATAAGGTCCGGCTGTGGGTCTCTGTATTTGTTCCCATTGGCTGCAGGAGGAAGCTTTTCTGATGATGGCTGAGCGAGGCACTGATCTGCATGTAGCAGAGTGCAATTAAGACCCATCTTAGTTATTATTATTATTATTTTAGAACAGTGATGTTTGTTCCCCAGGCTATTTAGTTTCAGGTCCTGGGTCACCCATGATGTCAGCTATGGTTTCCATACTGTGGAGTGGTCCTTCAGTCAAATCAGATTGGTTGGTTACTCTCACAAGTTTTTTTTTTTTTTTTTTTTTTTTTGGCTACCATTGCACTAGTGTGTCTTGCAGGCAGGACACCACAGTAGAGAAAAGGGCTTGTGGCTGGGTTAGTGTTTACATTTCTCCTTTGGTAGAATGCAGAGTACCTTCATGTAACAAAGAAGCTAGCATATAAGGGTAAATACTGTGTGGGCACCGCCTCAACTTCTGCATGTTCAATGGGTTGAGTAGGTGTTGTCTTCAGCTGCGGGGCCTTGACTTTGGTTTATGGAGAGCACCCTACAGTTTTGGCAACAGTCTGAGTTGTTTGGGGATTCCTGTGGGACTCCTCTGGCTAACAACTTAATTAGATATAACCCATTCCTGGCACTTACTGGAAGCTTCATTTGGTGACAAGAGCCAGTTGGGGCTCTGTCTCCCTATTATCTGGTGAACTCATTTAGATAGCCTATATATGTATATATTTTAGGAAGCTTCTACTGTATTGTTTCCATACAATATGGTGATATTTTATTTGTATTAAAATGTTATTTGTATGTTAATAAATAAAGTTGCCCGGGGGTCAGAGCTATTAGCAAGCCATAGGAAAGCAGGGCAGTGGTGGCGTACGCTTGTAATCCCAGCACTTGGTAGGCAGAGCTAGGTAAGTCTCTGTGTGTTCAGGGATACAGCCAGCATTGGATACACATGCCTTTAATCTCAATACCAACCATAGAAGACCTGGAGGTCTATGCAGACAGGCCGTGATGAGGCAGTCATGTGGTTGGGTTTACAATCAATGAGAAGGCAGAACAGAAACTCTATATAAAGATTTTTAACACAGGAAGTAGCTCTGGTTCGGAGAGGTAGGACCACCGCAGGAGGAAGGGTAAGGTTTTAGCTCTTAGCTCTGACCTCTTTGCTTTCTTCTTGGGATTGGTTCTGTGTTTCTTATTTAATAAGACGATTGGTTACATCTACAATACAACCCCTCAAATATCCCTTAATTATAGCTGTCTCTCCCTGTATTCCTTCCCTCATTCCCCTCTTACCTCCCCATCCCCATTTGATCCTCCCATTCCAGATGCCCCTGTCCCTCTCCCCCAACACACTGCACACATCCGTACCTATCTATTCTGTTTCCCTTTTCTAGGGGCATCTGTCTGTTCCCTTCAAGTTCCTTACTCTCTGCTTAACCTCTGTGATTCTACAGATGGTAGCTTGGTCATCATTGATTTAATAGCTAATATCCACATATAAGGGAATACACACCATATTTGTCTTTCTGCATCTGGGTAACCTCACTCAAGATGATTTTTTTTCTAGTTCTACACATTTGCCTGTGAATTTCATTTTTTAAAATGAAATTGTGTAAATTTGCTACGTTTTCTTTATCCATTCATCTGTTGAGGGACATCTAAGTTGTTTCCAATTTCTAGCTATTATGAACTGTGTTCATCAATGAACACAGTAGAACAAGTAGATGTCTCAGTGGTAGAATGAAGCAGTCTTTGGGTATATGCCCAAGAGTAGTACAGCTGGGTCTTGAGGTAGATCAATTTCCTTCTTTCTGAGGAGCCTCCATATTGCTTTCCATAGTGGGTTTTTACATACCAGTTTGCACTCCTACCAGCAATGAAGGAGTGTTCCTCTTACTCCACATCCTTGCCAACATGAGCTGTCACTTGTTTTTATTGATTTTAGTCATTTTGACAGGTATAAGATGAAATCTCAAAGTAGTTTTGATTTGCATTTCCCTGAAGACTAGGAATGTTGAACATTTCTTTAGTTGTTTCTCAGACATTTGAGTTTCCTTTTTTGAGAATTCTCTGTTTATATCTGCACCCAAATTTTAAATTGGGTTTTGACTTAATTTGTCTTCTTGATATCTAGTTTTTTGAGTGTTGTGGAATATTAGCTTAAGATGTGTTACACTCATTTATGCTGTGGAATATTTGTTTAATGATGCAAAGATGTGTTGCATTCTTTTATGTTGCATTTGTTTAACTCTGTAAAGCTGTATTTGCCTGTCTAAAACACCTAATAGGTCTAATAAAGAGCTGAGCAGCCAATAGCTAGGTAGGAGAGAGAGATAGGCAGGGTTGGCAAGCAAAGAGAATCAATAAGAGAAAAGAATAAAAGAGAGAAGAAGAAGAGCAAGGAGAAAGGAGGAGAGGACACCAGAGGCCAGCCACCCAGCCACACAACCAGCCATGGCTTAAGAAGGAAAGAAAGGTACATCGAGTAGAGATTGGTAAAAGCCCAGAGGCAAAAGATAGATGGGATAATTTAAGAAAAGCTGGCTAGAAACAAGCCAGGCTAAGGCTGGGCATTCATAATAAAAATTAGTCTCCATGTATTTATTTGGGAGCTGGGTGGTGGGCCCCCAAAGAGTAAACAAAACAAAACAAACAAACTACATTTGAGTTCTTAACATAGCTTGGATATTAGCTCTGTATTGCATGTGTAATTGGTAAAAATCTTTCCCCATTCCATGGGATGCTGCTTTGTCTGAATGACAGTGTCACTTGCAGTACAGATTTTCAGTTTCATGAGATCCCATTTATTAATTGTTGATATGAATATCTCTGCTAATAATGTCATGTTCAGAAAGTCTTCTTCTGTGCCAATGAATTCAAGGCTATTCCTCACTTTCTCTTCAGTTGGGTTCAGTATATCTGGTTTTATGTGAGGTCTGATCCATTTAGAGTTGAGTTTTGTGCAGTCTGTTGAGTATGTATCTAGTTGCATTCTTCTACATGCAGCATCCAGTTTGACCAGCACCATTTGTTGAAGATGCGGTCTTTTTTTCCAGTGTGGATTTCTGGATTCTTTTTAAACAATCAGGTATCCATAGCTGTGTGGTTTTATGTCTGGATCTTCAATTTAATTTCATTGATTAACATGTCTGTTTTGTGCCAATATCATGCTATTTTTATTACTATAGCTCTGTACTACAACTTGAGGTCAGAGATGGTGATATCTCCAGCAGTTCTTTTATTATTCAGGATTGCTTTTTAGCTATTCTGGATTTTGTGATTCCATCTTATCTAAAAATTATCCTCTTAAGATCTGTGAAGAATTGTGTTGGAATTTTGTTGGAGAATGCATTGAATCTGAGATTGCTTTTGGTAAGATGGCCATTTTTACTATGTTAATCATGTTGATCCATGAGCGTGGGAGATCTTTTCATTTTCTGATATCTTCTTCAATTTCTTTCTTCAGTGTCTCAGTTTTTATCACACAAGTCTTTCACTTTCTTGGTTAGAGTTACCCCAAGCTATTTTGTATTATTTGAAGCTCTTGTGAAAGGTAATTCTCTGATTTCTTTCTCAGTCTATTTTTCATTTGCATATAGAAGGACTACTGATTTGTGGGAGCTAATTTTGTATCCAGCTACTTTGTTGAAAGTGTTTATCAGCTGTAGGAGTTTTCCAGTGGAATATTTAGGGTCACTTATATATACTATCTTTTTGTTTGTTTGTTTTTTTTGAGACAGAGTTTCTCTGTGTTGTTTTGTGCCTTTCCTGGATCTTGCTCTGCAGACCAGGCTGGCCTCGAACTCACAAAGATCCACCTGCCTCTGCCTCCCGAGTGCTGGGATTAAAGGCATGCGCCACCACCACTAGGCATGTATACCATCTTACCATCTGCAAGTAAAGATACTTTGACTTCTTCCTTTCCAGTTGGTACTCCTTTGATCTCCTCCAGTTGTCTTATTGCTCTAGCTAGGACTTCGAGTACTTACTATATTGAATAGGTATGGAGAACACAACGAACCATGTCTTATTCCTGATTTTTGTAGAATTACTTTGAATTTCTTTCCATTTAAGCTGATTTGGCTATGAACTTGTTGTAAACTACCTTTTTTATGTTGAGATGTGTTCCTTATACCTCCAATCTCTCCAGGACTTTTATCATGAAGAGATGTTTGATTTTATCAAAGGCCTTTTCTGCATCTAATGAGATGATCATGTGTTTTTTGTCTTTCAGTTTGTTTATATGGTAGATTACCTTTATCTATTTTCATATGTTCAACCATCCCTGCACCTCTGGGATAAAGCTTACTTGATCACAGTGAGTAATTTTTTTATGTGTTCTTGGATTTGGTTTGTAAGTATTTTATTGAGAATTTTTGTATCTATGTTCACAAGGGAAATTGGTTTGCAATTCTCTTTCTTTGCTGAGTCTATGTGTCAGGGTAACTGTGACCTTGTAAAGTAAACTGGGCAATATTCCTTCTGTTTCTGTTTTGTGAATTCTGTTTCTGTTTTGTGAAATAATTTGAGTAGTATTGGAATTAGCTCTTCTTTGAAAGTCTGGTAGAATCCTGTGCTAAAACCATCTGGCTCTGGGCTTTTTTGATGAGGCTTAATGACTGTTTCTGTTTCACTAGGGGCTATAGGTCTGTTTAAATTTTTTATCTGGTCTTGATTTAACTTTGGTAAGTGGTATGTATCAAGAAAATTATCCCTTTCTTTTAGATCTTCTAGTTTGGGGGAGTACAGGTTTTTCAAGTATGTTCATTTGATTTTCTGGATTTCCTCAGTGTCTGTTATTATGTCTTTTTATTTCTAATTTGGATCTTCTTTCTCCACCCTTTAGTTAATTTGGATAAAGGTTTCTCAATCTTTTTGATTTTCTCAAAGAACCAAATCTTTGTGTGATTCTTTTTTGTTTGTTTGTATGTTACTTATTTTACCCCCAAATTTGATTATTTCTTGCCATCTACTCCTTTTGGGTATGATTTCTTCTTTTTGTTCTAGAGCTTTTGGCTGTGCTATTAAGTTACTAGTATGAGATTTCTCCAGATGTTTTTAATATAGGCAGTTAGTGATATGAAGTTGCCTTTTAGCACTGCTTTCATTGTGTTCCATAAGCATGAGTATGTTGTGTATTCATTTTAACTCAATTCTAGAAAGTCTTTAATTTTTTTCTTCATTTCTGTTTTGACCCATTTTTCATTCAGTAGTGAGTTGTTCAGTTTGCATGAGTTTGTAAGTTTTCTGTTGTTCCTATTGTTGATGATATCCAATTTTAATCTGTGGTGGTCATATAGGATCCAGGATGTTATTGCAGTTTTCTTTCGTGGTTAAGACCTGCTTTGTATCTGAGTATGTGGTCAATTTTGAAGAAAGCTCCATGAGGTGCTGAGAAGAAGGTATGTTCTTTTATGTTTGGATGAAATGTTCTGTAAATATCTGTTAGGTCTATTTGGTTTATTACCTCAGTTAGCTCCAGCATTTCTTTGTTCAGTTTTTCTCTAGATTACCTGTCTGTTGGTAAGAGTGGGGTATTGAAGTCTACCACTATACTGGCTGGATTTTTGTGTCAACTTGATACAAGCTAGAGTCATCAGAGAGGAAGGAGCCTCAGTTAAGAAAATACCTCTACGAGACCCATCTATACAGCATTTTCTCAATTAGTGACCAATGAGGAAGGCTTAGCTCATTGTGGGTGGTGCCATCCTTGGGCTGGTGGTCCTGGGTTCTATAAGAAAGCAGGCTGAGCAAGCCTTGAGGAGCAAGCCAGTAAGCAGCACCTCTCCATCGTCTCTGCATCAGCTCCTGCCTTCAGGATTCTGCCCTGTCTGAATTCCTGTCCTGATTTCTTTCAGTAATGAGCAGTATGGAAGTATAAGCCAAATAAGCCTTTTTCTCCTTTGCTTTTTGGTTATGGTGTTTCATTGCAGCAATAGAAACCCTAAAACACCCACTATCAGTATACACTATAGTAGTGTTTCTTTTACAAACATGGGTGCCCTTGTGTTTGGTGCGTAGATATTAAGAATTGCAATGTCCTTTTGGTGGACTTTTCCTTTGATGAGTATGTAGTCTCCTTCCCTATCTCTTCTGATTAGTTTTTTGTTTGAATTCTATTTTGTCAGATATTAAAATGGCTACACCAGCTTACTTTTTGAGCCCATTTGCTTGGAATACCTTTTTCCATTCTTTTAACCTGAAGTGATGTCTATCTTTGATATTGAGATGTGTTCATTGGCAGGGGGAGAGGTGGGGAAGAAAGATTATAGGGGAAGATCTGGTTGATCCCCTTGAGATTCAGGTGGGGAGGGAGGTGAGGCCACAGTAAGTGGTTGGATATAGAGCTGGAGATGAGACTGGGGGTTGAATTTGGAGGAGCAGAGGGAGGAGTGAAGATCTGCTCTTGGTCTACCTGTTTCCCTGGCCAGAGTGGACTCTGCATTCCCAGGAGTGCCTGCTGGAGTTGGGGGCTGGGATAAAGTGATGAGTAGGGGGGAGGAAGTTTGGAGGGGAAGACCTGTGTGATCCTCTAGAGATATGGGGGCAGGGGTGCAGTGGGTGGTCTGCTACAGAGCTGGGGATAAGACTTGGGGGGTGTTATGGAATATTAGCTTACGATGTGTTATGTTTGTTTACACTGTGGAATATTTGTTTAATGATGCGAAGATGTACTGCATTCTTTTAAATTTCATCTGTTTGACTCTGTAAAGCTGTGTTACTTTGTCTGCCTGAAACACTTGATTAGTCTAATAAAGAGCTAAACGGCCAATAGCTAGGCAGGATAGGGATAGGTGGGGCTGGCAGGCAGAGAGAATAAATAGGAGAAATCTAGGTGTGAGAGAGAAGAATGAGAAGGAGAAGTAAGAAAAGGAGGGGTGGAGGATGCCAGGGGCCAACCACTCAGCCACACAGCCAACCACAGAGTAAGAAGGGAAGAAAGATATATAGAATTAAGAAAGGCAAAAGCCCAGAGGCAAAGAAATGTGGAAGAAGAGAAACGGGTTAAGTTCAGTTAGAAAAGCTGGTTAGAAACAAGCCATGCTAAGGCTGGTCATTCATAAGCATAAATAAGTTTCTGTATATTTATTTGGGAGCTGGGTGGTGGGCCCCCCAAAATAGTAAAAAAAAAATTACAAGGGAATGGATTTGGAGGATCTGAGGAAGAGGTGAAGATGTGCTGTTATCCTATCTGCTTCCTTGTGACCTTTTTATTCAAACTACCACAGAAGGGGTCTCTTTTAAGAGCAAATGGTCAGGTGAAACGTGTTTGGATAGTACTTGAGATAAAATATCTGAAGGTTAAGCCTAGTCTCTCATTTTCAGTCTAAAGAGGAAGGCGGGAAAAAGGACAGTAACATTATTGAGACCTAAGGATACCAATAGATTAGTGCTATATTACCACACTCCCCTTTTAAAATGGGAAATGTTTGGCCAAAGTCTCACAGGAGTCAACTTGAGTAGCCTGTAGCATGTGCTCATGTCAGTACCTAAAAAGCACTTCCAAGGACAATGAATCATCGAAGAAGATAGTCCCCAGCAAAAATCTGGACTTGATGTGGGCAAGACCATCACAACCTAAAGAAAGGGGTGGTGGTGTAATCATGCCAAATGAATTCAGGTGTCTGGCATGGGATACGTAGTCCAGCATAGAAGGAGACAGACATTGTAATGCTGAGACACTGTCAGAAACCTCTAGGAAAGCACTGGAACCATGTTAAAGAGGAGAAAATGTGTCCCCTCTAAAACAGAGATGAAGAGGACACTTGGGAAAATGATAGAGCAACAGAATTGACACAGATCTGTTAAGTTCTGGACTGGCGTGCCAGCAGAGAGGTCACAAACCCAAGTCTTTATGGCAGACAGACTCTAAAGGAGCAAATTTAGCCCCACTGATTCCTAGCTGTGTGCTGTGACCCTGAGTGCATCCCTTCACCTCCCTGAGCCTGAGGTTCTTCTACTGCAAATGGATAATAATGATCACTTTACAGAGCTGGGTGAAGGTGCAACAGGCTCGTTTATATCAAGCATTTAGTGCAGTCCACCGTAGACAGAAAGCTTTCAATAAACTATAATCATTATCATTACAAGTTCTCAAATTTATTATTAATCAGACGACTGGGGAGCACTTAAAAAGGAAATGGTAATAGACAATCAGCTCCTCATTCTATAAATACATTGAGTGCGCCCTAAGGGTCTTCCTTAGAAAGCAACAAGAAGGTGCAGGCGAGAACTGCAATTTACATTCTGTCTGAAAAGGACAAAATGGGCTTATTCATTACCTATCCCAAGTTCCCATTGCTGATTTCACTGTACATGCTTCTTTCTGCTCGATCTGGCAGGGAGGTTGTAATTCTGCATTTTTGTGTGTGGCATTGCAATCTATCTGTTGCCATGGAGAGATAAAGGGAAAAGAAGTCAGACCCTGGCTTCAGAACAAACAGTGCCAAAGAACAAATATGTGTGTGTGTGTGGGGGGGGGGGAGGTATGTAACAAAAGCAAATGGAAAAGGCAAAATGTTTTTCTGCTTGAACATACATAGGACAGCATGAAATCTCTGCTGGTGCAAGATGTAACAAGAAGCAGAATCAGTGCCCCGTGTTGTAAATATTGATTTGAATTCATATTTTTAAATGTGTAAAACTAGCCATGTACAAGACAGCACAAACAGAATGCAGATTATACCAATGATAGATCTCGTCTATATATTATTTTCCAAGTGGTTAGAGTTAATTTTAAATCCTTAAAAAAAAATTTTGGTTGTGATCACAACACCTGGGTTGTTTGAATTGCAAAAAAAAAAAAAAAAAAGATAATAACATTATATGGCTTCTTTTCACTTAGATTTGAAACAAAAGAAAAAACTTAAGAAATGTTATTGGTGGCTATAGACGGGTTCTGGGGGAGGGGCAGCCATTGTCTTAATTTGTGTTAGCCACTGATGAATATACACCAGGCTCCAGGGGACAGCGCCAAACCCATGGTCACAAAACAAAAAGTCAAAAATATGGGAAGAACCTGTAGGGATGAGGATGAGTGTCATAGAGATGGGAAGGAGATAAAAGAAGGTGGCAGAGGCATAATCAGAATACAGTGTGTGTGTGTGTGTGTGTGTGTGTGTGTGTGTGTGTGTGTGTGTGTGTGAAATTGTCAAAGAACAAATTTAACTAGCTACCAAAAAGAAATTTTAATTATAGTACTTAATTTTTTAGAAACAGCCCAAATACTTACCCTTCTGAGGAAAGGATTTATTTAAGTGATGGTGTTAGATACACAAGGCAGTCTGTTCATTAGCCACTCATTACAGTCTATACATTTTCATATACATTACTACACAGAGCAAACCCAAGAGGTCTGTAGGATACTTTCATTAGACAAAGGAACTAAGGCCCAGAGAAACTGTTGGAGTTTTCTAAGACCTCACTTCTTACAAAATGCATATGAGGTGTTTCCAAGTCTTGTCTTCTAACTCTAAGCTTGGGGGTTATAAACACTTTGATGCAAAATAGTTTAGGGGTCACAGCAAAGGCTGGAAAACTTCATCCCTAGTGTTAAAAGCTGTGGGATGCTGGGGGCGGGGGGTTAGACTTTTACCTTTGTAAAGCCATTTTCATTTGTAGAAGGGGGAAAAATGCAGAGGCCTAGAGTGTCTGGGGTTACCCTGCAATTCCACCCATAGTTTGTTTTCAAAGATGGATTTACCATGAAACTAAGAAAGCCTGCTTCCTAGAGACCCTCCTTGCACAGTTCCTGCAAAAGTCAGTTGTCCCAGGGAACTGTGGAATGTTCCAGGTGGGGAGCGAAAGGCATCCTGCTACCAGGGAGCATTCTATCTAGTCATTTCTGGTGAATGGCCTGAAGAGATTTCTCAGAAGTCACAGAGGAATAGCCTGAATTATTACTAATACGCCAAGAATCTGAAGGCGAAGTATTCATTTTATAGTTAATTTGTATTCATGATTTTTATCAGTTTTTCATTAAATAAGACCTCACAAATTGTACAGTCAGTGGATTCTTTCTGGTTCTGTGTAACACCAAGAAAGGGATAAAGAAAAAAAGGATTCTGTGGCATGAGAAGAGAAGCTCTTCAAGCTGCCTCTCTGGTTACACTTTAGACATCTTCTTCTTTGAAATAATCCAAATAATCACTGTCCTTCCCACTTCACTCTAGGGTGCAATAAATCACCTCAGACTCCTTTTACAAACCATTTCCTTCTGTGAAGTGGGCAATGTCCAAAACATGAGTCTTTCTGAAAGGCCTTGGTCCCTCTTAGAGCCGTGTGGATCTTAAGTAGATTAGAGCCTGCAGATTTACACAAGGGTCACTGTATTTGTCCCATTTTCCTTCCTGTGATCCTGTCTGCCATCCTCATCTCTGCCTTGCCATCCAATTGCAAAGGTCTGGAACCTCTGGGCACTGAGTTTCCATGACAACCAAGCTCAGGAAGGCTGTGGTGAAGTTCTGTAAGGAAGTCACTCCCTGTGTGTTAGTCAGCTTTGCATCCCTACAATAAAGTACCCGAGGCAGGACACTTATGCAGTGAAAGGTTTACTTTGGTTCCTGTTTCTGATAGTCCTAGTCCAAGATTAGTCAGCCCATTCATTTAAGACCTCTGGTAAAGGCAGTACTTCATGGTAGAAGCACATAGCATGTGTCAGAGTGAGCTGTCAGTTGAGGCGGTAACAGAATATGGTAGGAAGGGAGGAAAGACAAGGGAAAAGAGAGAGCGCCTATGAGAGAGAAGGGGAAAGGAGAGCGAGAGAAACACGGATGGAGTTTCTACCGTCCCTTTAGAGATCAAGTGTCCAATGGCCTATAGGTCTCCCATCACTTCCACTGTTCAAGACCTCCCAATAGCACTACCCTAGGGGCAGAGCCTTTAAAGCAAGGACCCTGAGAGGTGTTATTTATATTCAAACTATAGCACTTTTTCCCTCTGTGAAGACTGGAGCTGTCCAACAGAGCTTCCTGCTGGGATGGAAGCTTTCCTTGTCAGTATTTTTGAGGTAGTAGCAGCTTCTATTTTAATAAAATTTAATTTTAATAGACTCAGTTGGCCAGTGACTCCCACACTGAGCAACACAACTCTAGGCCTCAGACTTCATAAAGCCCCATGTGTAGATCAGACTATGTAACAGGTTTCAGGGCCTGAGTCCTTAGAGACAGAAATAAGAAGCACACTGTGGATGAGGAAAAAAAATTAGTGGTATGCAGACTTTCTATAAACATTGGAAATTCATTGCTTTCCCTTGTTCTATAATTAATATTAAAGTGAAATGGAAACCTATTATTGAGTACCCTCTAAATGCCAAGCAGAGTAAATATTTATGAGGGCCAGGTGGCGGTGGCGCATACCTTTAGTCCCAGCACTCAGGAGGCAGAGCCAGGCAGATCTCTGTGAGTTTGAGGCCAGCCTGGTCTACAGAGCGAGATCCAGGACAGGCACCAAAACTACACAGAGAAATCCCGTCTCAAAAAAACAAAACAAAACAAAAAACCCCAAAACAACAACAAATAAACAAACAAATATATATTTGAACCTCATATATATATATCTACTCATGTGCCAGAGACAAAAACATTCTGGTACCCTTTGCCTCCCCAGACCTTGGCAACCTCTGTAGGGAGTCTTTCTTTGTCACACCAGCCAGCTTCCAAATAAACACATGGAGACTTATTATTCATTATGAAATCTTGGCCAATAGCTTAGGCTTATCCTTAACTAGCTCTTATAACTTAAATTAACTAATTTCTATTAATTTACATGGTGCCACGTGGCTCATGGCTTGTTACCTCGTCTCCTACATGTCATGCTTTCACTCTGTGTCTGTCTGGTGACTTCCTCTTCTTCCCAGCATTCCTCTGCCCCAAAAATCCTTCCTAGCTATTGGCCATTTAGCTTTTTGTTGAACCAATCATAGTGACATATCTTCACACAGTGTAAAATAGTATTCCTCAACAAACCTCTGTCATGTTAGTAACACTAAAGATTTGGGGTGGCAGACTGAAGAAACAAGAGAAGTAGAGAAAAGGTTCTACTACATTGCCATGCAGAGGAAGCTGTGGGGTTGGGGGATGTGAAGGAAATCCCTGGGTGGCAGGAAGAAGGCACTAAGTAGAAGAACAATTATGTTAGGGGGAGGAAAAGGTGAGAGCCTGGGGCAGCTGATGAGACTGGGGCATTGGAGACTCAGCTGTTAACAGATTTTGAGGGTACTTTGCTATGGTGCTGGATGCTGCAGTAATAACAAACACATGTCCCAGGCACTCTTTATGCCTATTAATGCATTTAATTCTGACCCTCTAGGTCTTGGCTTGAGGAGAAGCTGAGCTCCCAGAGGCTCAGGACCATTGGAACAATGTGTTGAGACAAATGTGCGGATGGCTATCGGGATGGCATAAAGGAGAATGGACAGACAGGCACTGCATCTAAGTTCTGTGGATGCTGGCAAAGCAGATGAACACATTTCTAAGAAACAAGACAGAAAATGCTTATTCTTGCTCAACTCTTCCATCTCTTACAGCTCCTGGTCCTAAGAGACAGATACCACTATTAGCTTCATTTTATAGCTGGACACTGAGGCATACAGATGACCTCAGTAGTCTGCTCCAGGACATAAATAAACTGGGGAGCCAGGATAGAAACTTAGGCCATCTGTTCTGAAGTCCATGATGTAATCACAAGTGTGCTGCTATTTCTAAATCTCATTTGTCATCTTTAAAGAGACCCGTGAATATATATATATTGTTTGGGAATTAATGACATTCTAGCTCTATCTCAGGCAGGATTGAGGGAGAAGACCATATTGGTTTGAGGTTCATACATGAGTCCCCAACAGCTCCAAGAGGTTGAATGACTTAAATGAAATGGTATCACATGGTTTGAATTTAAAAAAAAAGTTGGAATGTTCTTTCTTTCTTTCTTTCTTTCTTTCTTTCTTTCTTTCTTTCTTTCTTTCTTTCTTTCTTTCTTTCTTTCTTTCTTTCTTTCTTTCTTTCTTTTTGTTTTTGAGACAGAGTTTCTGGCTGTCCTGGAACTAGCTCTGTAGACCAGGCTGGCTTTGAACTCACAGAGATCTGTTGTGGAATATTCCTTTACACTGTGTGAAGATGTGTCATTGTGACTGGTTTAATAAAAAGCTAAATGGCCTAGGCAGGAGGTATAGGTGGGATCTCTGGACAGAGAGAACACTTGGAGGAAGAAAGGCAGAGTCACTAGTCAGATGTAGAGGGAGCAAGACGTACAGGATGAGAGGTAAAAGCCACAAGTTACATGGCAACACATAGATGAGACAAATCCAAGCTATAGGTCAAGCTTTTATCATTAATAATAAGTCTCTGTATCATTTTTTGTGAGCTGGCGGCCCAAAGAAATACACTACAGAGCCTCCGCCTCCCAGGTGCTGGGATTTAAACATGTGCTACCACTGCCCAGTTCTCTCTCTCTCTCTCTCTCTCTCTCTCTCTCTCTCTCTCTCTCTCTCTCTCTCTCTTTCTCTCTCTCTCTCTCTCTCTCTCAAATATATATAATTTATTTTCATTGGTGTTTTTCCACAAGCCCTGGAGAAACTGATGGGTATGAGCTGCTATGTGGGTTCTGGGAATTAAACCTAGGTCCTTTGGAAGAGCAGTCTGTGCTCTTAATCACTGAGCCATCTCTCCAGCTCCCACATTCTTTTAAATATACCAGTGTTTTCAATTCTATGGTTATCCTTAGAGACTTCCGGGGAAAAGGTCGCCACATTTTTACCCACACATTCAGTAAGGAGATGCTGAGGTTGGATAGAATGAATGGAAGCGATGTTTGCCACCACTCTGCCTCCTGGAGCAGGGAGTGTTTCCAGGGCCACTCCACATTAATTATGAGGGATAGATTCCAAATTGATAGATCAGCAAAGTGAAGATGGTTTGGGAAAAAATGGAATTTATGAGCAGAGGGCAAAAGAAACTAGATTTTAGGCAGGTCTCTTGATTCTTTCTACATAAAAATGATTTTTAAAAAACAGTTATCTTGGGTATAAGCCAAATATTTTAATCAATAGAACTAAAAATTTGCCCCTGAGCTCTGACCTGGAGACAAGGAAGAGGCAGGTGTGCATGTGGCAACTCGTCTGGGTTCATTTCATGGCATTTCCATAGGAAGGACACTTTGGGGCACTATAGAATAAAGGCTTGGGTCAAACTCTAGCTTTGATTCTTGATAGCCATAGGCTAACTGAAAGACTTCAATCTTATTATCTTGGGAAAAAAATTAAAGATGAAATACTTTCTATGATTTGGGGGATTTATTATTATTTTTTATATTTATGTGTATGTGTGTGTTCCTGTCTGAGTTTTTGTGTGCCATACATGGCAGAGGCAGAGGCTTTCAGATTCCCCTGCAACTGGAGTTGCAGTCAGTTGGAAGCTACCCAGCATGGGTGCTGGGAACTGAACTTGGGTTCTCTGCAAGCAGCAAACACTCTTAACCACCAAGTCATCTCTCTAGCCCCCATGAAGATTATATTTTGCTGCGCTATGCTACTGCCTGGTGAGGGAAATTGGGTCTGGGGATTATTTTGAATGATTGCCAAGGTAACCTGGCACACAGCAGGTACCCAGTGATTTTGGTCAATTTGATCTAAGGATAGAGATGAAAGGGCATTTGGAATGACAATGCCTGTAAGACTTGGGGGTGTGCATCAGAAGTGGTGAATCATACTCTGAAGATTGCAAGTGATTTGTGATTTTTCATGGCACCCTTTGAGTACTGCCCAATACTTTAGAGTTGCTTATAATTAAACAAATTGACTATGGAAGTATTTCCTGATTGAAAAAAAATCAATCATAGGGCATATCCTTTTTTCTAGGGATTTTTCATCAATAGTACACTTTTATCAATGAGTAATTACAATTTTAATTGCTCAAATGTCCATTAAGCAGGATCCTTTCCAAAAGCTACAAAGCTCTGAGCATTTCCTGAAAAGTCTGCCATCCCTTAAATGGCTGCCATGGAAATTCCTTTAAAGGCAAAGGAAAAACCAGACCTACCCTAAAGTGCTTTAGAAGCATCAACAGAAGAACTAATTAATTCTCTTCAAAGACGTTAGCATAGTTTAGAGCTATAGGGGAAGTACTGAAGGAAATGAATGACTGTCGTACTGGCAAAGAACTATTCTCCTTTCAAACAAAGAGTAAAGTTATAGAGTGTTAATCCTCCAACTCATGTAGCAGAAATGCCAACATCTGCATGTGGCCACAGACGTTCTTGGGTTTCATCCCCAGAAGAAAAAAAGGATTCTAACGGGGAGCAGTTGTTTGTCCTGCTCCTTTGGAATGTAGTCAGCCACTGTCTGTGAGTGGCCACAGGGAAACTGGCCTGTTTTATCCTCAAGATTTACAGGAAACAGAAGAGACCCCTTTCCAATGAGAAGTGAATTTAATAGGTCCTGAGTGTTTGCTGGGGATTCCCCAGAGCTCACTGAATGACTGGCATTGTTGCCCATCAGCCTCAGCCAGCAGAGCCTGGCTAACAAGCCCCACTTGGTTTTCTTTCTCTCAAAAGGGCAAATATAGTTCTGCTTCTTAATGAATCTGCTCAGCTGCCTCAGTTTCCCCAGTTTTCTTCAAGCTCCAAAATCGTATCATTATAGCTTGAATGCTTCCTTGAGGACTCACTAGTAGAGGCTGAGCTTGGCCTTCTGTGCGGGCCTCCAGTCAGGGACTCTCACAGAAAATCCTGGACCCAGGGCCCACAGTCGTTTTCTTTTATCATCTGGGTCACATTATTAGTAGTGTTCTGTATCTCTCCTGCCTGTCCCTGGGGCAAGTGCTACTTCGCTGATAGATCAGCAAGTGGGTGAGAACTACATCTTGATGTTAAGAGACCCGACATTAGCAGAGCTCATACTGCTCTGTGCAGCTTTGGGTAGCTTTCCCTGTGCGCCCAGTGAGAGATGTGTAAAAGGAGTGTAACCGAAGGGTTAAAAGAGATGATTTATGTACTGCTTCTAGCATTTAGCAGGATGACTTTAGGTCAGAAATATAACTTTGAAAAATTGATTCTCCTTGCTTCTCATCCACCCCTAGCCACTTCTTCAGTAAATGATGTAATAAATCATAAGAAGTTAAGAGAGTGTGAGATAGTGAAACTTGTATTTCTAGACAAACCATTGAACCATACCAAAGCCATAATAATTAATTCCTTATAAAATAATAAAATGGTGTGTTTCTCATGCATTTTATAAAAGCGCATGCATACACACATTCGTATTAATGGGAAAAAAACATGCGTAAGAAGTTGTCAACCGTTCCCTGTATGTATGTGGAAAATTTTATCCTTTTGCATAAATAGCTTGTCTATTTTCTTCAACAGTTATAAATTACTTACAGAACTCGAATCCATTTCTAAAACTGCTTTGTATCCCTTAAATGGCACTGCATATTTAAAAGACACTGTTTCCTCGGTGCCTTTGTGGCATGGGAACTCTGGCACAGTGGCACAGTAGCAACATGTGCCCAGGCTTGTGTTCTAACATCCCGGATCAAGGGAGAGGGCCTAGTGCAGGCCCAAGGAAAATGCCTCCTTATTCTGTCCTGTTAGAGGATGTATGCCTGCTCAAGAAAGGGACAAACTGTCCTGAAGCACAGCAGGTAGGAAATGGAAATGTTGACCCAGGGAATGGCCTTCCAGGCAGGACATCTACGGGGAGATATGTTTTCAAAGGGTGCAGGGCAGCCAGCTAGCCAATCCTAGATTTTTTTCCCCATCTACTTGCTCTTTCTCAATAGAACATATACCTCCATGCCACTCTAACCACCCAGCGCATGTTGTATGGGATATGCATGATGCATACACAAACATGCAGCTGAAATTCCCTGTTGTTCAGATCCTGTGTATAGAAAAGAGATCTAAACACTTGCTATACATTAGGTGGGAGAGAAAAAAAAAGGCCTCCCAAGAAATGGAAAGAGAATGGCACTTTGGAAGAAGGGAATTTTAAATATGGTTGATCAGTAAAAGCATATAATCTCCAGTGCTCTATGGTGGTGCTGGTGCTGGTCGGGGGGCTCTGTAAAACAAGATCAACTGTAGATCTCAGCCAAAGCTGGGAATCTGACAGAAGGAAACAATGTGGGTGCATAGATAGTGTTTGAAATCAAGTAAATTTGGATTTTTCTATCTGACTTAGAACAAGTCTCCTCACTCCCACCTCATCACCACAGTTTCTCATGTGAAAAGCACACATAAAAGACTGGTTTACTACTGAGCTCAGCCATGCTCTCTAAGATGGCTGTGGGAGGCTGATGGAGTCAATGGAGGGCTGCCGTGGAGAGGTCGTATCAAGGGTAGGTGGGCTATGGTCAGAGCTATCTGGGGTATAGGCAGTAAGAAGATGCATTTCCTGTAGAAAAGTTACAAGCTGTAATAAAGTACAATGAAAAAGTATAGTCGCAAACATTGAATTAATGAAGACTGGCTTGTGATGGTGATTCTAAACAATGCCAATGAGAAGCCACTTCCCCCTTGTGAGGATGACCAGCTCTACCACTGTCCTGTCTTATATCCACTCATCAAATAGCACACTGGCTAGCAGATTTGTAATTGGAAGTTTTCCTGTGTCCTGGCTGGCCAGCAGTCAGGACAAATCTCACCAAGTAAACACACAGAGGCTTATACTAATTATAACTGCTTGGCCATTAGCTCAGGCTTATTACTGACTAACTCTTACACTTAATTTAGCCCATAATTCTTTTTTATGTTTAGCCATGTGTCTTGGTACCTTTTATCAGTTCTGCCTTGTTATCTTGCTTCCTCTGTGTCTGGCTGGTGACTCCTGACTCAGCCTTCCTCTTCCCAGAATTCTCCTTGTCTGCTTATCCCACCTATACTTCCTGCCTGGCCAATCAGCATTTTATTTATCAACCAATCAGAGCAACACACATTCAGAGAATACAGAATGGCATCCCATAACACAGATTTAGCAAAGAAAACTGTTACCACTGGTTTCTCACAAAATAATATATGCTGGAATAAATCTAACTAAGAAAGTGAAAAACTTATATAGTATAAATTTAAAGACACTGAAGAAGTTGAAGAAGACGCTAGACCTCTTATGCTGAGATCATTGGTCCATTTGGCTTCGAGTGAGAGATAAGGTCTTCATTTCATTTTTTTTTTTTTTTACATGTAGCCATCCAGTTTGACCAACACCATTTGTTAAAGATGCTTTCTTTTTGCTCATGTTTATTTTTGGCTTCTTTGTCAAAATTCAGATGGCTACAGGTATGTGAACTTGTATTTGTGTCTTCAATTCTACTACATTGATCAATGTGCCTCTTTTTAATGGCACTATCATTCTATTTTTTAAATTAATCAATAGTTCCATAAAGAGAATGAAATTAGTTCTTTATCTCTCACCCTGCACAATACTCAACTCCAACTAGATGAAGGACCTTAACTTAAGACCTGATACCTTAAATACAATAGAGGAAAAAGTAGGTAATACACTTGAACTAATAGGCACAGGAAAGAACTTTCTGAACAGGACTCTGTAGCATAGATATTAAGACCAATGACTGACAAATGGCCTATTGCCTTTGATGAAGAGAAGAAATTGCCCCTTTCATCCACCAACAGGGAGTGCCTGGTTTTACCATTCATTTCCACCCAGTGATTTTTGAATGAAAAAGAATAATAATTCACAAGAATAGTTGGACTCCATTCATAGCTTTAATATTGATACCTTAGGCAATGAGTCACAGTGTCAATGGGTGTGGGGGTGTCACCAGTTAGAGGAGAAGAGGTGAGTGGCATAGTAGTGAAATCGCACGGCCTCCTTAGTGTCCAGAGACTTTCTGATGAAGCTTTCCCTGCAGCATCTCCAATTTCCCAAGAATGGCCTTCCTTGTGGTACTTGCTGGTTTGGTTACAATCTGGGGTGAAGCATAACCACTTGGATAAATCTAAGTCATGGAGGGAGGCTCAGGAGAATGATGGAAAGGAAACTGTAGGCAGAGCAGAGACACTAGACCAGGGGGACTGAAAGGCAGAGACCCTGAAAACATCTAAGTTAGAGATCACTATTCAGGCATGTAAATTAAATGAAAGAAGCTAGCTAGTGTCAGAGGAAAAGTTTATACTGCCATTCCACTTGTCTAGAAATTCCATCCCTTTCAATGAATCATTCATTTTTCTATATTTGGTAGAAATGTGGATTCAGGTACATATTTTTTAGGTTTACATTACA
Source organism: Peromyscus maniculatus bairdii (assembly GCF_049852395.1). NCBI lineage: Eukaryota > Metazoa > Chordata > Mammalia > Rodentia > Cricetidae > Peromyscus > Peromyscus maniculatus. Next base: position 188,486,917 of record NC_134852.1, on the reverse strand, counting down.
AGAACAAATCACTTGGCATATTTAGTTCATCTTAGTCAGGGTTACTATTGTTGTGATGAAACATCATGACAAAGGCAACTCAAAGAAGAAAGCATTTGCATGGGGCTTTGCTCACAGTTCCAGAGGTTTAGTCCATAATCATCATGGCAGGGAGCATGGTGGGATGCTCTGGAGCAGTAGCTGAGGGCTACATCCTGATCAGCAGGCATAGAGTAACAGAGAGAGAGACTGGGCCTGTCATGGGCTTTTGCAACCTCAAAGCCCCCCACCCCCACCCCCAGGGACACACTTCTTCCAACAAGGCCACACCAACTCCCACAAGGCCACACCTATATCTATATGAGCCTATGGGAGCTATTCTTTTTTTTTTTTTGACAAAATTTATCCTTCTATAATTAAGCAGGATTATGATTATCCTTTTACCAAGGATCTCCTCTGATATTTCTTTTTTTATTAAGATGAAAAACATCTTTTATTGAAATTATGCCCATAGATCAATGCTACTTTAGAGAGGATGTGGTATTGGGAGATGACTAAACCACATGTAACTTGATGGTCCAGAGGTTAGAAAGAAGTCTTTTTTTTTTTTTTTTAAGAAATTTTTTTGTTCATTTTACATACCAATCACCCTCTCCTCTCTCCTCCCACCCCTCCTGTCTTCTACCCTAACCCACCCCCTCATTCCCTCCTCCAACAAGGCAAGGTCTCTCATGGGGAGTCCATAAAGCTTGGTATATTCAGTAGAGGCAGATCCAAGCCCCACCACCTGCATCAAGGCTGTTCAAGGTGTCCCACTATAGGTAGTGGGCTCCAAAAAGCAAGCTCATGCACCAGGGGATCCTGACCCTGTTGCCAGGAGGCCCCTCAAGAAGATCAAGCTACACAACTGTCTTGCTTATGCAGAGGGCCTCGTCCAGTCCCATGGAGACTCTACAGCTGTTGATCTAAAGTTCATGAGTTCCTACTAGTTTGGCTTAGTTGTTTCTGTAGGTTTCCCCATCATGATCTTGATGCCCCTTGCTCATAGAATCCTTTTTCTCTCTCTTCAACTGGACTTTTGAAGTTTGACTGGTGCTTGGCTATGGATCTCTGCTTCCATTAGTTACTGGATGGAGGTTCTATGATGATAGGGTATTCACCAATCTGATTACCAGAGTAGGCCAGCTCAGGCACTCTCATCACTATTGCTAGTAGTCTAAGCTGGGGCCATCCTTGTGGATTCCTAGGAACTTCCCTAGTACCTGGTTTCTCCCTATCCCCATGAAGTCTCGCTCTATCATGGTATCTCTTTCCTTGCTTTCCCACTCCATCCCTGTTCCAGTTCAACCATCCTGTTCTCTCATGTTCTCATCCTCCATCCCCCACCCTCCATTGCCCCCCTATCCCCAGTTTACTCATGGAGATATCCTCTATTTCCCCTTTCCAGAGAGATCCATGCATCCCTCTTTGGGTCCTCCTTGTTAGCTAGCTTCTCTGGAGCTGTGGGTTGTAGTCTGGTTATCCTTTGCTTTATATCTAGTATCGACTTATGAGTGAGTATATACCATGTTTGTCCTTCTGAGTCTGGGTTACCTCACTCAGGATGATATTTTCTAGTTCCATCCATTTGCCTGCAAATTTCATGATTTCATTGTTTTTTTTTACTGCTGAGTAGTATTCCATTGTGTATATGTACCACATTTTCTTTATCTATACTTTGATTTAGGGGCATCTAGATTGTTTTCAGCTTCTGGCTATTACAAATAATGCTGCTATGAACATAGTTGAGCATGTGTGCTTGTGGTGTGCTTGAGTACTCCTTGGGTATATGCCCAAGAGTGGTATAGCTGGGTCTTGAGGAAGATTAATTTCCAATTTTCTGAGAAACTGCCATACTGATTTCCAAAATGGCTGTACAAATTTGGACTCCCATCAACAGTGGAGGTGTGTTCCCCTTGTTCAGCATCCTCTCCAACATAAGCTGTTATCAGTATTTCTGATCCTAGCCATTCTGACAGGTGTAAGATGGTATCTCAGAGTCATTTTGATTTGCATTTCCTTGATGACTAAGGATGTTGAGCAATTCCTCAAATGTCTTTCAGCCATTTGAGATTCTTCTGTTGAGAATTCTCTGTTTAACTCTGTAGCCCACTTTTTAATTGGATTGTTTGCTATTTTGATGTCTAGTTTCTTGAATTCTTTATATATTTTGGAGATAAGCCCTTTGTCACATGTGGGGTTGGTGAAGATCTTTTCCCATTCTGTAGACTGTCGTTTTGTCTTGTTGACCATGTCCTTTGCCCTACAAAAGCTTCTCAGTTTCAGGAGGTCCCATTTGTTTATTGTTGTTCTCAGTGTCTGTGCTACTGATGTTATTTTTAGGAAGTAATCTCCTGTGCCAATGCGTTCATGACTACTTCCTATTTTCTCTTCCATCAGGTTCAGTAACTGGTTTTATATTGAGGTCTTTGATCCACTTGGACTTGAGTTTTGTGCATGGTTATAGATATGGATCTATTTGCAATCTTCTACATATTGATATCCAGTTATGCTAGCACCATTTGTTGAAGATGCTTTCTTTTTTCCATGGTACAGTTTTGGCTTCTTTGTCAAAACTCAGGTGTTCATAGGTATGTGGGTTAATGTCAGGGTCTTCAATTTGATTCCATTGGTCCATATGTTGGTTTTTATGCCAATATCAGGCTGTTTTTATTTTATTTATTTACTTATTTATTTTATTTTATTTATTTATTTATTTTATATTATATTTTATGCCAATATCAAGCTCTATAGTAGAGCTTGAGGTTAGAAACGATGATGCTTCCAGAGGTGGCTTTATTGTATAGGATTGTTTTACCTATCCTGGGTGTTTTGTTTTTCCATATGAAGTTGAGTATGTTTTTTTCCAGGTCTGTGAAGAATTGTGTTGGGATTTTGATGGGGATTGCATTGAATCTAAAGATTGCTTTTGGTAAGATTGCCATTTTTACTATATTACTTCTATCTCTCCATGAGCATGGGAGATCTTTCCATTTCTGATATCTTCTTCAATTTCTTTCTTCAGAGACTTAAAGTTCTTGTCACATAGGTCTTTCATTTGCTTAGTTCGAGTTACTCAAAGGTATTTTATATTATTCATGGCTATTGTAAAGGGTAATGTTGCTCTGATTTCTTTCTCAGCCTGTTTATCATTTGTATATAGGAGAGCTACTGATTTTTTGAGTTAATCTTGTATCCTGCTACATTACTGAAGGTGTTTATCAGCTGTAGGAGTTCTCTGGTAGAATTTTTGGGGTCACTTATGCATACTATCATATCATCTGGAAATATCAAAAGTTTGACTTCTTCCTTTCCAATTGTATCCCCTTGATCTCGTTTTGTTGTCTTATTGCTCCAGCTAAGACTTCAGAGTACTATATTGAATACTTATGAGGAGAGTGGACAGCCATGTCTTGTTCCTGATTTTAATGGAATCCCTCTGAGTTTTTCTCCATTTAATTTGATGTTGGCTGTCGGCTTGCTGTAAATGCCTTTATTATGTTTAGGTATGTTCCTTGTATTCCTGATCTCTCCAAGACCTTTATATCATGAAGGGGTGTTGGATTTTGTTGAAGGCATTTTCAGCATCTAATGAGATGATCATGTGGTTTTGTTTGTTTGTTTCAGTTTGTTTATATGGTGTATTACATTGACAGATATTTATATGTTGAACCATCTTTGCATCTCTGGGATGAAGCCAACTTGATCATGGTAGATAATTTCTCTGATGTGTTCTCAGATTCAGTTTACCAATATTTTATTGAGTATTTTTGCATCAATATTCATGAGGGAGATTGGTCTGTAACTTTCTTTCTTTGTTGCATCTTTGTGTGGTTTGTGTACCAGGGTAACAGTAGCCTCATAAAAAGAGTTTGGTAATGTTCTTTCTGTTTCTATTGTGTGGAACAATTTGAAGAGTATTGGTATTAACCCTTTTTTGAAAATCTGGTAGAATTTTGTGCTGAAACCATCTGGTCCTGGGATTTTTTTTGGTTGGAAGACTTTTAATGACTGTTTCTATTTTCTTAAGTGTTATTGGTCTATTTAAATTGTTTATCTGGTTTTTATTTAATTTTGGTATGTGGCACCTACCTATCCAGAAAAATTGTCCATTTCTTTTAGATTTTCTAATTTTGTGGAGTACAGGTTTTTGAAGTATGACCTGATGATTCTCTGTACTTCTTCATTGTCTATTATGTCTCCCTTTTCATTTTTGATGTTGTTAATTTGGATGCTCTCTCTATGCCTTTTGGTTAGTTTGGCTAAGGGTTTGTCTGTCTTGTTGATTTTCTCAAAGAATCAACCCTTTGTTTCATTGATTCTTTGTACTGTTCTTGTTTCTGTTTTGTTGATTTCAGCTCTCAATTTGATTATTTCCTGGTGTCTATCCCTCCTGGATGAGTTTGCTTCTTTTTGTTCTAGAGCTTTTAGGTGTGCTGTTAAGTTGCTAGTAGATTTCTCCAACTTCTTTATGTGGGCATTTAGTGCTATGAATTTTCCTCTTAGCACTGCTTTCATAGTGTCCCATAAGTTTGGGTATGTTGTACATTCATTTTCGTTGAATTCTAGGAAGTCTTTAATTTCTTTCTTTATTTCAGATTCAGTTGAGCATTATTCAGTTTCCATGTGATTGTAGGCTTTCTATACTATTTTGTTTCTATAATATAAATTTTATTTCTAACTTTAAGCCATGGTGGTCTGATAAAATACAGGAGGTTATTCCAATTTTTTTTGTATCTGTTGAGATCTACTTTGTGACCAACTATGTGGTCGATTTTTGAGAAGGTTCCCTGGGGTACGAGAATAAGGTATATTCTTTTGTGTTAGGGTGAAATGTTCTGTAGATATCTATTAATTCCATTTGAGTCATAACATCTGTCAGATCCCTTATTTCTCTGTTAAGTTTCTGTCTGGCAGATCTGTCCATTGGTGAGAGTGGGGTGTTGAAGTCTTCCACTATGAGTGTGTGGGGTTTGATATGTGATTTAAGCTTAGTAATGTTTCTTTTACATATGTAGGTGCCCTTGTATTTGGGGCTCAATGTTCAGAACTGAGACTTCTTAGTGGATTTTTCCTGTGATGAATATGTAATATCCTTCCTGATCTCTTTTGACTGATTTTAGTTTGAAGTCTATTTTGTTAGTTATTAGGATAGCTACACCAGCTTGCTTCTTAAGTCCATTTGATTGGAAATTGTTTCCCCAGCCTTTTACTCTAAGGTAGTGTCTGTCTTTGAAGTTGAGGTGTGTTTCTTGTATGCAGCAGAAGGTTGGATCTTGTTTTTGTATGTATCCTGTTAGTCTGTGTCTTTATTTATAGGCGAATTGAATCCATTGACATTAAGGGATATTAATGACCAGTGATTGTTGATTCCTGTTCTCTTTTGGTGGTAGTGTGTGTGTATTTCCCTACTTTTGGATTTGCTACTGTGGGGTTATCTATTGTCTGTATTTTTATGGGTACATCTGACTTCCTTAATGAAGGAGTTTTTCTTCTAGAGCTTTCTGTAGGGCTGGATTTGTGAATAGGTATTGTTTAAATCTGGTTTTGTCTTAGAATGTCTTGTTCACTCCGTTTATGGTGATTGTAAGTTTCACTGGGTATAATAGTCTGGCCTGGCATCCATGGTCTCTTAGTGTCTGCATTACATCTGTCCAGGACCTTCTGGCTTTCAGAGTCTCCATTGAGAAGTCAGGTATTATTCTGATGGGTCTACCTTTATAAGTCACTTGGCCTTTTTACTTTGCTGTTCTTAATATTCTTTCTTTATTTTGTATATTTAGTGGTTTAATTATTATGTGGTGAGGGGACTTTTTGAGGGGGGGCCCAGTCATTTGGTCTTCTATAAGCTTCTTGTATCTTCATAGGTATTTCCTTCTTTAAGTTGGAAAAGTTTTCTTCTATGATTTTATTGAATACATTTTCTGTGCCTTTGAGTTGGTATTCTCCTTCTTCTCCCCCCATTATTAGGTTTGGCCTTTTCATGGTGTCCCAGATTTCCTAGACATTTTGTGTTATGACTTTTTTGACTTTGGTGTTTTCTTTGACTGACTGGTGTTTTCTTTTTCCTCTATTGTATCCTTGTTGCCAGAGAATGTCTCTTCCATCTCTTGTATTCTGTTGGTTATGCTTGCATCCGTAGTTCCTGCTCATTTACTCAGATTTTCTATTTCCAGCATTCCCTCAGTTTGTGTCTTCTTCATTGTTTGTATTTCAATTTTCAAGCCTTGAACTGTTTCCTTCATCTACTTAATTGCTTCTTCATGGTTTTCTTGACTTTTTTAAGGGATTTATTGATTTCTTACAATTTTTTTTGTTTTTCTTTTCCTCAATTTCTTTAAGGGAAATTTTCGTTTCCTCTTTAAAGACCTCTATCATCTTCATCAAGTTGTTTTTAGGGTTGCTTTCTTCTGCTTCTTCTATATTGTGATGTTCAGGCCTTTCTGTTATAGAACCGCTAGGTTCTGATGATTCCATATTGCTCTTTATGTTGCTGTATGTATTTTGCACTGGCATCTACCCATCTCTTCCTCCAATAGGTGCAAGAGGTGTCTGTGTCTGAGGGAGCTGCTCTTGGTCCCATCTGTGCTTGCTGTGTCTGTGTCTCAGGGGGCCACTCTGGGTCCAATCATAGCTCTTGGTCTAATTGGAGCTGGCAGAGTCTGTGTCTCAGGGAGCTGCTCTTGGTCCTGGGAGCTATTCTTTTTCAAAGTACCACAGTTGCTTTTCTCTTTGTTAGGACAAAACACCTGATGAAAACAGCTAAGGGAAAAAGATAAGAGTTCCTCAAGGGGGAATTGGGGTGGGCTGGGGCTGAGGTCATGGTGGTGGAAGTGTGTGGCTGGTACTCTTCACATCTTGATAGATCAGGAAACAGTGTCTTTCTCCTTTTTCTCTTGTTTAGGACCCCAACCCATGGAATGGTGCCACCCATACTCAGAGTCCATATTTCTTCCTCTAGTTAGTTTTCTCTGGGAATGCCCTCATAGATATATACAAAATGTGTCTCACTGATTACCTAGATAATTCTTAATCCAGGCAAGTTGACAGTGGACATTAACCATCACACTTGACTTCTTGCCAAGAAGAAACTCTGGAGGGTGAGGTACTAGGTAGAGGAAACAAATTTGTCTCATGAGTAACCACCAATAAACTCTGATCCTTCACAACAGGACAGCAAACCGACAAGAGGACCAGGAAACATGGACTGTTACGTGAACTCAACTAATATCTAAGTATTGGTTCAGATTAAAAAACACAATGAAGAACCAGACAGCACTTCAGATGTGCTGCTGAGATGTGCCACTCTTGTTCTGAAGCTTGCATCAGATACATCTTCTAGTTTACTCCTAAAGGGGGTACAGACTATGGAAACAATTTCTTGGATAGGTAGGGTCTTTCTAGGTTGCATAGAGCCATCAACTCTCCCTAGGCATATACATCTACTCCTGAGAGGTGACATGCAACCTAGGCTCCTGAGAGAGTGTTTCACAGCCACAGACAATTGCATCTCTTCTTCTCCTTTCTGGATTAAAATTCTCCTTGTCCTGGATGTCTTCATGGCCAGAGACAGCTTTAGAATCTCTATTTAGGAGAGATTTACAGTTGGCCATCTGGTTGGATGGAAGGTCAGCCTTGAAATTATTTCACATAATTAAGAAAAGACTGTAAAGTATCCTCCTTAGGTATAAACGAATGCTGCCCCACACCATCAGAGTTTCTCCATTACTGCTGTAGAAATGTTGGGGGCATAGGTTGGGGGACACAGCTGCTCACATGAATCAGTTATAGAGAATGGTTTGTAGTGTCTTTCTCAGGAGCATTTATGCAGTGACATTTTCTTAAGTCATTAATTCACCCATTGGAGTGAAGTGCTGGTCAGAGTTCCCCATTTGAACTCCTTTTGTGATTAAGTACAAGGACCCAATTGCATCTACAGTGCCCTGGTAGGTCTGATTTGTGCTTATTTTCCTGTTTGTACAGTTGCTGCTTGGTTCCTTATCTATGACAGTTTCTCTCCGGTGTTTATTGACTAGCTCCCATCATCCTTTGAATGTCTTTAGGCATCTCTCCCTCTGGCTGCCCTTTATTCTCTCTCACCTCCTATTCCACTTACGATCAACCTGCACTGATGTCTTTCTCACATGCTCTTCTTGTCCTATTATTTCGTTGTCTCATACCACATTGAGTCACTCCATGAAACAGAATTATGGGTAGGGAAGACTGAGGCAGGACATTGGTCAGTTTCCTGGGCTGTCATAATAAGTTCCCACAAAGATGGCATAGTTCTGGAGAAGTTCAGACGCAAGGTTGCAGCAGGGCAGCATTCTTTCTGAAGACCCCAAGGGAGTGTATTCTCCTGCTTCTTCCCATCTTGTGGCTCCACCAGTCCCTAGCAATGGTGTTATCACCCTATTTCTTCCTCTGTCTGGCAATGTATTTCTCTTGAAGGAGGATCTGGGTGGTATGTTTTTCTCTGCCTTAATTCATCCCTTAATATATATGCCGTATATATTATATGGTAGTTTTCCAAAGTTCCAATGGGTTTTCTTCTTGAAGGAAGACTTTGAAGAGGGGTCCTCCCACTCCATTGCTGTTGGTCTTGGGGCTGCAGTTGGTTCTCATCATTCTCTCTCTCGCCATCCATTCTAAATTCTCTTTATTCTCAAATGCCTCTTACTGGTCTGGGTAGTCCCCCTAGTGATGAGAACCCAACTCTGAGCCTCCAGTAACTGTGCCTTTCTCAGGCAAGGGTTTCCACATTTGTTCATTCCCAGTTGATCAAAAGAGTACTGAGAGGTCCTTGGATCCATCAGCTGGGTTCTGTGAAATAGTCTTCTTTGGTACTCTTGTGCAAAAGCAGCCCTTCCTCTTCCTAATGATCAGGGTAAATGATCCCTGACAAGAGTGGTGGCTCCTCTCCTTGCCAGCATGTCTCTGAACAGAAGGAATCTAGAGTGCCCACATGGGTTGTAGTTTAACACGATAACTGCTCTTTCCCTGGTGAGAATATCCTCTTGGGAGACCAGGAGTTCTAACCTGCAGAGCCTGGAATTAAAGAGAGGGGAACAAGGAAGACCTTGATGTCCTACCACCGTGCTATTATTTCCTTGGCATCTTGATCTACATACTCCTTCTCTTGGGAACCTATGACATCTAAAAGGTTGGTGCTTTGAAATGTAGACATGCATTCAGGAGGAAAGCAGCACATTATTTCTGCTTCAGCTGCACCTTCAGTAGGCCACCCAGTGCCTACACAAATAGAGAGTTTGGTTGGTTGGGCATATGATATAAAAAGTGAATCCCACAGTGGTAGGCTCTTCCCCATGGGTTAGAACAGTGTTTCTAGGCATGGCAAACATTGCTTCCAGATCTTATAAAAGTCTATCAGCACTGCACTTCCTTGTTTTAGTAAAGATACATTTTGTCTTTTACTTTGAATACAATGTCTGGCATAGAATGAATTCAGACCCCTGAAAGCTTTACTGAAGTAGCAAGTTTTGAGATCTTGCATACTTCATGTCACTTCCTGACACCCATATGTATAATGAGGACTTCCAATATGGTAGTCACCCCTCGCCCATCACATCATGAATTATATGGGCTGATGCATAATATCCAGTTATCTTTAGTATATATTATGACAGGTATGAGAAATAGTGTAGCCTTGTAGAAATGCTAGTTTATGAATTACATTGCCTATAACATTTGAATGTGAGCTGTTTCTAATGGTCCTTTCTATTGAAAGCCTTCATTTACCAAATCTCTACTGTATATCACATGTCGAGGCCATATTTATCTGCTCCATTGGTGAGCAGTTACAGGCAGGGATATCACTGGTTTGCATTTGCAGTAGTCTTCAGGCTCTCAGATTCATTCAGTTTTCATAAGGGTCAACTGGGGGATTAAATGGAAATTTGACAGAGAATATCATCCCTACAACTGTAATCTTCCACTGTTGTCTCCAGGAGGCAGCTCTGGCTTTGATTTACTTATTTCAGACAGCAAGTTCTGAGATTTCCACTTGACCTTCTGCACTGTGACAGCTTTAGAGGCCAAGGACCCAGAGTGGGATTCTTATTGACTGCCAGGATAATAATATCAATTAATACATGCTCAGCAGAAAAAATGACTGCTCTTGAGGGCCATGAGTGAACAGACTCTAAAAACCTTACTTGGGCTGGAAATCTGTTTACTGCTGGGTACTCATGCCATTGGCATGTTATGAGAGGCCATGATAACATTTTAGGCCTGTCTTGGTTTTTTTTTCTTCCTTTTAAAAAAATTATTGAAACTATTTTCATACAATATATTTTGATCTTATACTCCTCCTAGATACTCTACACTTCCCTACCTACCCAAGTTCATGATCTGCCTGTCAAAATAAAAACAAAAACAAATGAACAAAAACTCAGAAAAACAACAAAAGAACAAAAAAATGAAAACTAAATCAGACTGTCTTAATTTGGGTTACCATTGCTATGATGAAATACCATGACCAAAAGCAAGTAGGAGAGGAAAAGGTTTCTTCGGCTTTTGCTCCCAAATCACAGTTCCTTGTCAAAGAAGTCAGGACAGGAATTCCAACAGGGCAGGAACCTGGAGGCATGAGATGATGTAGAAGCCATGAAGGAATGCTACTTAATGGCTTACTCCTTATGGCTTGCTCAGCCTGCCTTCTTATAGAACCCAGGATCATTTGCCCAGGGATAGCATGACCCACAATGGGCTGGGCCATCCCTCATCAATCACTAATTAATACAATACTCTACAGGCTTGCCTACAGCCCTATCTTATGGAGACGTTTTTTCTCAATTGAGGTTCCTTCCTTTCAGATGACTTTAGTTTGTGTCAAGTTAACATAAAACCACCCAGCACACAGACAAACTGAAAAAAGAAAGAAGAAAGAAAGGAAGAAAGGAAGGAAGGAAGGAAGGAAGGAAGGAAGGAAGGAAGGAAGGAAGGAAAGAAGGAAGGAAAGAAGAAAGGCAAGCCAATAAGACAAAAATACCAAAACCATGCAAAACATAAATTGCACACCAAAAAATGGAGTTCACTTTGTGTTGGCAAACTACTCCTGGGCATGGGGCCTGCCCTGGAGTGTGGTTGATATGCCCAGTAACACTCCATTGAAGAGAACTGATTCTCTCTCTCCAAGCAAGTATCAGTCACAAGTAACTTCTTTGTTAGTGATGGAACTTTATGTTCACTTCCCCTTCTAGGTGCTGGAATTTTGTTTGGTGTTGTGGGATATTCCTTTACACTGTATGAAGATAATGTCATTGTGATTGTTTTAATAAAAAGCTGAACAGCCAATAGCTAGGTAGGATTTTCGGGGCAGAGAGGACACTGGGAAGAAGAAAGCTGAGTTGACAGCCAGACATGGAGAAAACAGGAAAGCAGCCTGGGCAGTATAGAGTAAAGGTAATAAAGCCATGAGGCAGAAAGTAAATTAATAGAAATGGGTTAATTTAAGTTGTAAGAGCTCATTAGAAACAAGCCTAAGCTGTTGGCTGAGCTTTCATAATTAATAAGAAGTCTCTGTGTGGTTATTTGGGAGCTGGCAGGTGAGACAGAGAAAGACTTGCAACAGTCTGGTTTGAACCTGTACAGGTCTTATATGTGCTGTGAGTTCATACGTATATCAGTCCTGTCAGTTGTATTATGAAGCCATTATCCTGGTTTTCTCCCCTCCCTCCCTCCCTCCCTCCCTCCCTCCCTCCCTCCCTCCCTCCCTCCCTCTTTCTCTCCCTTTCATTTGTTCATCTTTCTTTCTTGTACTGTTAGGGGTTGAACCTAGGATCTTGTGTGTAGTAGACAAATATTCTACCATTGAGCTATATTCTCCCCATCTCTTTAGGTTTTACTTTGAGATAGAATCTTACTAAGTTGCTTAGGCTAGCCCTCTTGAGCCTTCACTCTTCCTGCCTCATCCTCCTGATTACCCAGGATTATAGGCCTGTACCACCAGCCCCAGCTACACTTTGGGGTCTTTATGTGTCAATTAAAATATGAATCAAAATAAAACTGTGTGCCCAACAGTTGTTGGGAAGTCTAGCTACTTCTTGTAGTATGAATTTTAATTGGTCTTAATAATGAAAACCTGGAGCCAGATACTGGGCTAAATGCTGAAAGATCAGAGAGACAAAGGAGCAGGCCACAGCCACCTCTTACCTCACCAACTCCTCAGCCTGAAAGGGATGAGCTTCTGTCTTCTCCCATCTTATATTCCTCTCTCCGCCCAGCCATATCACTTTCTGTCTCCACCTTCCTAGTGCTGGGATTAAAGGCGTGTGTCTCCCAAATACTGGGATCCAAGGCATGAGCTCTCAAGTGCTGGGCTTAAGGATGTGTGCCACCACTGCCTGGTTTCTATGGTTAACTAGTGGCTACCTCTACAATCTGAATCTCCAGGCAAGCTTTATTTGTTAGAGCACAAACAAGATATCACCACAACTTCTCTTTCCTTGGTATAGACTAAAATAAGCAAATAGCCGTATCTCCTTTTGGAAGGGATCTGAGGGTCATTATAGTATATGGTTGCCATGATATTGTATTTTGCCTTGTAGACTTCTTCAGCCAATAGGAATTGGAATATGAAAGTGGGCTTTATTCTGCAAATTGGCTGTCTTGATGTTTCATGGTAACAACTGTCCTTAGCCTCTTGCCTATCTTTGTTGGCTGGACATCTCTTTTGTTCCCAGAAGTGCTGAGTTCTACTCTCTATTTTCACAGTTATCTCTGAGGGAGGCTCTCTTGGCTGCTGTGTGTTCTTGTCTGTCATGGTCATTGTCACTACCTTTCTTCTGACAATCGAGTATCATGCCTGGCCTTGGTTGGTGGAGCTCAGTATCTTCATTGCTATCAGTGAGCGAAATTCTGTAACAGACTTATATATTGTCGTCTCTGTCCCTAGGAAGTTCCACTGAACCACTTAGTGATAGTAGATGTGGCTCTCCCACCACCACATTGCCAGTGACCTTGGTAAATAGTGTATCTTTTGACTAGCCTTTGGCCTCACATGATACACCCATTTCCCTAAATCTTTAATTTCTTCTTCTCTGTCTTCCATGGCAATCAGGCAATTCAGTCTCTCAGTGGGAGCCATTCTTTTTTCCAGGCTTCTAGGAGTTACCATGGCAGCAAATTCACATTATTTCCTGTGTTGTCAAATCCTGTTTCTCAACAGAGTGACCCCAAGTAAAAAGCAACAAAACAAAACAAAACAAATAAACAAACCCCTCTCTTATCCAGACTCATGTCTTTGTCCGTAATCAGGCACCTCGATCCCTCCTTGCCCACCCTTTATGGCATCTTGTAGCTCCCTTCAGTTACGTTCATTTTCTTTATCAGGCTGAGCATATTTCTGGCCAGACTATGCTGACTCAATCCTGTCTGTAGGCCTGACATTCAGGAAAAGAGAAAGGAACCATCTGTTGTCTTTTGAAGAAAAGACCCTTGTGTCAACTTCCTGCGGGGAGGGGGGAGCTGGCTTTTCACAGGGATGGGTGGACTACCTCTGAAGACTCAGAGGGTTCAGCAATCAGGGGGCATCCATCCAAATCTTCTAATCCCAAGTGTCAGAGACTAGATTTTGCAAACTAGGACACTTAATTTGGTTAATATCTCTGCTTTGAATTTGAATATTCAGTTGTCTTTAAGGTTTAGTAACTGTTAAATCCAGTGACTTATCTTCTGTTCACCTATTGTAGAAATTCCTTTCACATTGTTTGAATTGTTCACAAATTCTCTTAGCTTTTATTATCCTCCTATAGGGCATTGATATAGCCACTAAGTGCCATTATTCTTATACTTATAAATCCTGTTCTGTGTTTCAAATGCTTCAGTCAGTGTGTTCCTCTCTGTCCATGTGCCATCCTAGACCATCAATGATGAACTTTTAACCAGTGAGTCTCCATCTCATGCTAAAGGATGTCTATATGCCTGCCACTATGGAAAATGTCCTCAGAACAGTTGAGTGGTGAAAAATTCAATCCTCAAGCATTTTATTATCAACTGCTTCCTTGGATCATTTTTAGTACCAATTACTCCTATAAGTTGGGTTTTCTAGACAGCAGGTCCTGATATAGAGTTGGAAACACAAAAGATTTGGGGGGATGTCATATGTTACAGTAAAAGGAAAGAGGGCAGGAGTGTATAGAGAAAGTCATCAACCTGGGAGATATCACAAAGTCTGTCAACCTAATGAGTTCCAAAGCAAAGACCGAGCATTAGCAGAGTGCAAAGCTGAATGGAGCAGAGGCCTTTGAGTACTTCCTTCTTGGTTACTGCCTGGAGAGTAAGGCTAATAATAGGCAGGATGCTAAGTAAAATTGGCTTTGCAGATAAAGAATGACTTTTTAAGTAGAAGTATAACTCACACAATATCTGAGATAAACTAAAAATAAAAACAGAACAAAAACGATAAAGCTCTAGTTCCTTGTCTCCATTGCAAATTTAACCAGGTATTCTAAATTTTAATTTGCTAAATCTGGCAACTCTAGCCAGGTATGATTAATTTCATTTTAACTTGATTACATTGAGGAACTCCTAGGGTATTGGTGAGACAGCTTTGGGTATATGAGGACATTTCCAAAAGAATTAACTTAAGAAGTAAGGGCCACATCGAGTGGGCTGGGATCCAGAACATAGCAAAAGGGGAAAAGGAGAAAGCCAACTCAGTATTGGCATTCTCCTTTTCTTTGAACCGAATCTGAGCGAGCAGCCTCCTGCTGCCACAGACAAGACTTGGTTTTCCTCCATGCCTTCTCTGCTGTTGTAGACTGTATTCCCTGAAATGTAAGCCAAAATAAAGCTTTCCTCTCTCAAGTTTTTTCTCACCAGATATTTGGTTACAGCAACAAGGAAAATAACAGAAATACTGGCCAGAGGTCACTCTGTGATATTTCTCAGCTACTTCCACTTCCATCAGGCAGTTGTCTGGGAATCACCTTGAAAACACTGTGACTTGACTTGACTGGGTGAGTCACAGTAGACTGAAATACGGTCAGTTCTGGGGACTGCCAAGAAAGAAACAAGTTTCTTGAAGGGAGAGCTGAGCAGGTCTCTGCATTTACCCTACCTATTTTCTGCTTAAATGTTGTCTCTCTTGCAAGCCATGAAGAACACAAGTTTTCTTACTTGTCATTTCCCCAGTGACTAACAGTGCTTGGCTCATGGCACTGCTTCTGTTGTTACTTATTAACTCCAATTGTACTTAACGATTTCAGGGATCCAGCAAATATGGGTAAAACAGAAAGAGGGCCTGTGTTGTTTTGTTCTCCGAATAACACTCTGGGTTTTGCTAACCTTTCAATAGCTTTCTGTGCTATGCTTACCACACGAAGGTAAAAGAGGGATGGTCGGCTGTAAGCTGGAGTCTGAGTCCTGGAGCACTGACTTCCGCGGCAGAGCTAATTATTTTTGGCATTAATTAAATACTTTCCAAGTAAACTAAGTAGGCTCTAGTGGAGGAATTTCAAAACAGATCTCGTATGTGGAGATCAGCGTGTAGTGTCAATATGTGTGCAGCTGCCGCCATCTATATATACTGCAAGAGGGTTTAAAGCCACAAGATCTCAAATAGAATTTATTTTTTTGTTCCAGCATTGATTCATCATCCATAGCATTTCTAGTAGGTAAGCCAAAATCTTTGCCAATTGTTTATCTCTCCACTTCTTTCTTCTTCCCTTCCCTCTTTTCTCTCCTCCTATCCCTCCCCTTCTCTCCTCTCTTCTTTTTGTTTACCATGCTGGTGGTTGAATTCAGGGTTTTTGGCATGATAGGTTAGCTAGTCAATTGTGTGTGTCACATAGTTGATACTGTGGCTATTTCACTGACCACACAAAAGCCTACTCAACACTCCCCTGGACAAAATGTTATCTTCGAAGAAGCTTTTCCTTAATTTTCCAGGCAGACATGACCTGTTTCTTCTTACACTTATAGTTCACTATGCCTGTGCTGGGCAGTTTTAGGTTTTTGTTGTTGTTATTTGTGTTTTGTTGTGTCAACTTGAAACACTTTAGAGTCATCTGGGAGGAGAGAATCTTATTTGGCAGATTGCCTCCATCCTTTGGCCTGTAGGCAAGTCTGTGAAGCATTTTCTTGATGAGTTATGTATGTGAGAGGGCCCAGCCCATTATGGATGGTGTGACCCCTGGTCCCTGTTCTTAGGTGATATAAGAAAGCAGGCTGAGCAAACCGTGGAGAGCAAGCCAGTAAGCAGTGTTCCTTCAGGGTCTCAACTTCAGTCACTGCCTTGGCTTCATTCAGTGACGGACTGTGACCTAAAATGTAAGCCAAAGATACCCTTTCTTCCCCAAGTTGTCTTGTTTAGAGGACTCTGTCGTAACAAAGGAAAGCAAAGACAATGCTCTTTATCCAGAACACTATTAACATTTTTTTGCTATTTTCTTCTGTTGTTTCTGTTTTCCATTTCTACACTGAACGTGACCTTAGAGAGGGCCTCTATTCCTATTTTAGGATTGCAAGGCCTTGCTGCTGCAGCTTGCTTAGAGTAGATATTCAGTGAAGGACTGCTGGATGGATGAGTGCACAGTCACCCTTGGAAGGTGGGGAAGCACATATGCATGTTGGATTCTCTTTGACCACTTTCTGTTGTAAGATGAGTGTGTTCAATTAGCATTCCTTTGATTCCCTGGATGGTAAATACCGGTGAATTTGTCCTGTATAATGGATTTATATAGCTGAGTAGGGTCCTGAGAAGCTCATACAACTTAACTGGTGAGCATCCAGTCTTTAAGGCAGGGTCCAGAACCCCAGCAACCTAGGATCAGCAGTTTGCCAGCCTTTTATGTGGGAGGTGCCATGGGTTGACTCAGCCTGGCTGTCTTCTGTTTCTTTTTGTGTTTGCCTTTAGATCTTCTACTCAGATTGGCTTCTTCCAGGTTGTCAGGTTTGGGGGTCTAGGCAGACCAACTTCAGCAACAAAAACCAGAGAAACCATATGTCCAGAGTTTGAGTGGTGAGCAGGTGTGTGTGTGTGTGTGTGTGTGTGTGTGTGTGTGTGTGTGTGTATGTGGGGAGGGTGCAGAGGAGCAAGGCTGATACTAGAAGTGGGAAAGAAGAAAGAAGTCTTGTCACTTTTATAAAGAATAACTTGCAATGCAAAAAAAAAAAATTGTCATCAACATTGAGTGGGAAAAAAATGAGGCAGACAGATGGGCTGAGAGCAGAACCAATGCAAGGGAGCTAAATACATTCTCTTTACTCCACTCTGACAGGGCCTAGGGAGTATCTGTGTGCCATGTTTCCACACATGCCTTTATGCATGCTGTCCTCTTCTGCGAGAGGGTCGTTCAAGCCACCTGCAAGGTTTCGTTTGTGGCGTTATAGAAGCCTTCTTATAGCAAGGCATGGCTTTTGAATCACTCACTAGCTTTGGCGCTCTTCTCCATAAAACAAGACTAACAATAGCAGCCACCCCTGCTCGGCAGAGCTGGGAAGCTGAAACAGTAGCCTGCGTGCACAGGGCCAACATTACCGAGCAGAACTCAAGCAAGGCAAAGCAGGGAAGACAACTTGCAGCTCGGGGAACACTTCTAACCTCGGTCTGGTCTGTTCTACGGGATTGCTGGGCTTGTGCTCCGGGGTGGAGGTGGCGGTGCCGCAGAAAGGTGCAATCTCTCCCTGCTCACCACAGCCCGTTATTACACAAGAGCAGTTGGACCGCAGTTCCCCTGAGAGTGGCAGGGGAGTGTGGGAAGGGGTACAGTGAGAGAGGGTGGAGAGGCCTCCCAGAGCAACTGCCATGAGAGTGTGGGGAACTCCTGGGAGAACTTTTCTTTTTAAAACGACAGTACTGATGTACGGGACGGAAATGCTCCTCTTTGAAAGGAAATAAAAACAGTTTGCTGACCATGTTTTGTCCAGCTCCTGCTTTTGGCTGGCTGGCTTTGCAGTTATTAATGCTGTCACTTGTAACCTACCTACCGGAGGAGTTAGCTCTGCCACCCGCTGTTGTTATCTCCCCCAATCTCTTGGCTGCCTCAGGAAATGCAAACTAACTTTAATATTGGTTTAAGCAAAAATAGAGCAGGATTAACTGGCTGCTGAGAAGAAACAGAAAACAGGAGCTCAGACAAATGAGGAACTCGGAGGGAATTCTGGGCCGTTTCTATGCGCCCAGCAGGACTTTCTCCAGGCGCCCATCCTCTGCAGAACAGTTACTGGCCACTTTGCTGGGGTCCTTTATCGCATGTGTCTGTCACGGATTTCGGAGCTAGAATAGCATCCTGGCTCATGCACTTGGACTAAAAAGGCACTATAGTACTTTCATTCTTGTCCTCTACTTTGAGGTATAAACAAGCAGAATAACCGCCCCCCCAAAAAAAAATCCTCACAAAACAAAATTTAAAAACAATGAGGCAAAGTGAGGGGGAACAATTTTCTTCCTTCCTTCCTTCACAATTGTCCTGTCTTTATCATTATTCCTCTCAGTAGCCATCAAGGAAAATATTGAAAATGAACACTTTATCTATTCCTTGACAGCCATTTTCAGAACCGTTAAATCATCATTAGAGTAACCTGATGGGTCTGTCTGGAGAGACCGCTAGAGGAGTCTGGTGCAGCCCAGGGACACGGAAGCCCAGAAAAAGCTTTGTATCTTTCTGTTCCTTTGATTTAAGCAACAGGTCTGTTAGGTAAGGCTTTCTGTTTCCCATTTTGTAAATGAGGTAATCCAAGCTTATGTCCTCTTGCCCAGAGTTCCCTAACTAATAAAAGCGGAAGTGTTATTTCAATCCATACAACCACAACAAAACAATAGTCAGCTTTTAATAAGTATTTGACAGTTTCCAGGAACTCTTAACCAGCCTTGGGTGTTCTAGCTCCTTTAGTCTCCTGAGCCACTGTAGAGGCAGGGGCTGCGGACTTTTTCATGTAAGGTGAAGACACTAAAATTTTGAAAGAGACGTTCCCATATGCCTAGCTCAAAGCCAGAGCACTGGCTGGGGGCTGGAGACTCCTCTCATTTGTACTTAACTGTTGCTCAGGGCCTTCATGCCCCAGGACTATCACTGAGCCCCTAGCGATCAGTGCCTGGGGTTCAGAGGACAGGTTGTGTGAGGTCTGCAGTGGCCTCTTCCGGCAATGATATTAGCAAGCAATTATACTGCATTCACTGGTGCAGATGTTGTATTCAAAGTGGAGTCGGGGGGGGGGGGGGGGGGGGGCATTCTTCTAGATAGAGGAAGTATGTTATATCCAATATTTCCCTTTAAAGCTTGATTTTCCAACCTTTTCCTCTGTGAGGGTTAGGTTATTGAGAGAAAATAACTGAGGTTGTATCTGCCTCTAAGCTTCAGAATGTTGCTGACTTGGCTGGGGCAATTTTAGGCTCCAAGAAGTAGCAGAGACCAATCCCTGGGCTGGGTCTCAGGTCAAGAGATCTCCAAGGTCATTTCCAAGAAGAAAAATCAATAGGTCTGGGAGGAGTAGGATCCAGCCCAGAAAGTTGGGTCAAGACTGGGCCAGCATAGGCATTTCTCTGGCTGCTACAGGATGGCATTGAACCTTGTGGATGTTAAAGGTCAGTGCATATGAGTGCAGGTTATATTTACACAGTGGGCTAAAATTAGCTGGCATGCTCTCCTGGCAACAGGGAGGATATAAGGTTCCCAATTTATCTAGCAATGCTAATTTTGGCACACCCCAACATGGTTCTTCTGTTCTCAGTGGATAGACATTCAACTTCAACAGCGTTCTTTTCCTTCCTCTTCTTCTTCTCTACATTTTAGGAAATTGCAAATATAAACCCAGGCTGACTTTGGTTCAGCACCAATTCCTACAAATATGAGCATCTTTAACAAGAGTCTTGTAAACTCAAGAGTTTAGCAACTAACTCCTCAATCTACAAAAACTCTATGTTACAATGTTTTCAGCAAATACCCAAGAACAGTTAACTAAGAAGGGCATTAATTGGAGCATTTGCGTTGTGTTACTGGGACATTTAGGGGAGGGTAGATGAAGACAGGCTACCCATGGTGGAGGCAGATTTAGCCTGGCTCAACCTCCCTGGAATCTGTCTGAAGAAGAGGGAAGTTCTGTATATCTGGATTCAACATGAAAAACTGATGAGATCTATTATCAATATCCATCAAAGAGTAGTATCAGGACATGTGCCAGGCATTCATGATACAGCCAATAGAGAGTGTAGACTAATAAGAGTCTAGATGTGTTTTAAATTAAACCTGATTCAAGCTACGTGGTCTACTTGGATAGCAGGTAGTTGACTTGAATGTACTGATCAACACTATGCTTGTCCTTAAAGAGAGACCAGTGATGGTAAAACTTAAAGTCCCTGGTGTCTGAGGATGGCTAAAAGAATAAATGAGGGAGGTGTGGGAAAAATATGGCCTCCAAAGATCAGAAAAGCTTCAATAAGAGGAAGCAACTGTTATATTAAGGTGCTAGAGAGGTATATTAGAAAATGAAAGAAAACCATCTGTTTTTATGAAATTTGAAGATATATATCTGAAAAATAATACTTTCCCATTTTTCTATTGCCAGTGTCTGTGAACTTGTGCTTACTAATATTAAACTAGGGCTCTGCCTTTGTCTAAATATGATTTTCCTTTTTCCTTCCACTTCACTAATTTACATGATGGCTTTATGGTGTATCTTTTGATATGTAAATATTCATACAAAACACATGTTTTTAGAGTGAATTTATTAACCTATTATTTCATGGGTGAGTTTTACATCATAGTTACAAAGGTCTAGTTTTCCCGTACTTTTGTGAACTCATTTTCTTATGCATGTCTTTGATTTATCTTTAATTAATTTTGTATGGGCCGAGCTGCTTGGTTCAACTTTACTTCTCACAGTCAGGCCACTCATTTGTTTGAACAATATGTATTGAATAAATAATATTTTCCCCAATGAATATGAAATGCCACATTGCTGAATTACTGTCTAAATGTATTTGAGTGTATATCATATTTCAATTAGAATACACTTGTTTATTAACTTTTGTGCCCCATTGCTAAAATTATTGTGGTTTTCTAATGTTTGTTAATATCTACTCATGCATTTTAAATTTTAGAGTGCTTTTAGTAATTTGAAATTTTTTCTATAGAAACTTTTAATTGGCTTGTTTAAATTTCAAATGATCCCTATTGGTAATTTTTAATTTTAATTGTAATTTTATGTGTATAGATATTTTTCCTGCATGTATGTCTGTGCACCATATGAGTACTTTGGACCCATAGAGGACAGAAGAGGGCATCAGATCCCTTAGAATTGGAGTTAGTTTGTTGTGAGCTGCCAAGTGGGTTGTAAAAATGGAGTCCTGGTCCCCTGGAAGAGCAGTAAATGTTCTTAACCACTGGTAATTTTAGTGGAAGGTATTTCACAAATTCTAATCAACCTTGAAAGAACTGATGATTTTATGGCCTGAGGATTTTCCATCTGACCACAAAGCAGCTCTCCCATTTGCTCACATCTTTTGATGCCTCTGTAAAATGCTCCTTTTCCTCTCTGAGGATTGCTAGGGCCCCCTGAATGGCCACTAGATGAGGGGTCTACTATTAGGGTCTGAGAGAAGACCATCAGTCATATATGCAATCAGCAAGAGCATTTATTATTTCCAACATGTTGGGGTGGGAAATAGCGACCCTGAAGGGAGGTTGCAAATGCCTTTTAAGCAGCGAAAGAAGAATTCCATGGAGGAGGGATTAATCTGGTGCTGATTGGTGGAGGAGAGATTAGTCTGGGGGCTGATTGGTGGGAGGCTCTAGTGGTTAGGGACCTTCCAGCTGCAGAGTAGAGAAAGCCATCTTTAGCTAGCAGAAGGCTGGTGGGGGGGGGGGGGTACCTACTGAGCCAGCAGAAGGCTGCTGATTGGTTGCCCCTGAGTTGTGATCTTCCTGAGAACTACTTGCTCAGCTCCAGCCAGTTCCAGTAAACTGAAACTAAGGTTTGGTCCCTGGCGGGGCTATTCAAACCTGTCATGGCTCTGGCTTGGCTCACTGGCCCTCTCATCTACCACTGAGCTATACTCTTAGCGCCAAATGCTCTTGTAAACAGCATAGATGGAAGACTATAGTCTAATATGAAATGTCCTCCACAGGCTTCTAGCTGAAGGCTTTGTCCCAGGCTGGTGGTGCTATTTTGGGAGGTTCTGGAAACATTAGGAAGAGGACCTAGATAGAGGAAGTGGATTGCTGGGGACATGTGCTTAGCGACTGTATTTTGCCCTGGTCCTTTCCTGTTTTCCCCCTTACTGATTCCTCACCATACCAGGTAAGCAGTCTGCCCCCGTCCCTTCTCTTTGAACATTGGTGTGTAGTAGTTTACTCCTAGATTGAAACCTCCCATCTTACAGGGAAGCTCCTTAAGACAGAAAGTAAACAACTCTAAATATCTTCAGGAGTCCCTGAAACTGACCAGATTCACTAGGTCCCCTTTTCTCTATGACTAAACAGTAAAGACAGCTAAGAGGCGCTCTAAAAAGAAGCCAAAGCAAAGAAGACTCAAAGACCAGTTGAGCTTCCTGGAAGAGGTTTGAACCAATAGAACTGGTTGGAAAGGACATTCCTCAAGCTGTCGAGCTTCATGCAAACTGTGCAGTGTGCTCCAGATTCTCAGCTTTTGTGAGATGTCACCCATACTAGGGTGGGCTTTGGGGATGCAGCTGTCTTTTAGTCGTTTCTGCCCCCGTAAGTAACCCCTCACCCATATTCCTGTAATTAACCCCAATAAAACTTATTGTTCATCAAGTTGGGCTTTGGTGGTATCTCTACTTTAGTCTGTTGTGGTTCCCTATCTGGGGTGAGCACATAAGTGTGTTTAATCTCCCCAGGAAAACTCTGTTACACAACACATGTGCATGGTTATGGGATCATTTACTTAATTATGGGCAATGTATCAATACCTCATCACTGAAGAAAAACTACTTCACCATCCAGAGGCCATTGACTTCCGATAGCTTGTTAGCTAGGGGTGGGAACTGCAGATCCCCTCCCCTATATGTGTTTGAGTATTTGAGTACAGAGTACCTACTCTGTATTTCAGTTAATTCACAGACTACATTCCCTCCGCTACTTCCTATGTCCTATGAATTACTTCCTGAAATCTTTACAAATTGTTTTCCGTACCTTAGAAAATTATATAGAACATAGTTCCTTAGTTATAATTTGAGAGGCAATTGAATTTTATGGTCTTATTTTATCTTCTTCATTGCTTATTAGTTATAATTCTAGTTGACTGTAGTAATTGAATCAAGGTTTGTAGGTCTTATCTTTAATTTACCACATTATGCAGCCGAATGATGTATAATACTATTTCATGCTTGCTACAGAAACTTTGCAACAACATGCTTCCGTTTCTTTTCTCCCAGACTTTAGAGCATAGTTGTCTTTCATTTGTTATTGCAGGCAGACATAGGCCAGGGTTTGGGAAAGAAAGGGAAGAGAAGAGACAGGTAAATCTGAAGCCAATCTTTAGAAGAACTGTGTTCCTCTGCATGTTCTGTGGAAGAGAGTTGCTAAGTGTGTTGGGTGTATAAAGGTTTAATCTCCAATCCCAGGGGAGCTGTAATTTTTCTGCCTGAGGAGTTCATGAGTGTGTGTTGATTAAATAAATGAATAAAACTGTGTGTGTTATAAATCTGTCACTGCATTGTTCTTCTTTAAAAATGTATAAAATTTAGATAATAAAAAAATCTTACATAGTTACTTACACAGTTGATATTTCTAAGCTCTTCATTCTTTGTGTCTATATTTACTTTGGTCCTGTATACTTTCCCTAATGTTTTTATGACAAAATATCTTCCCTGTTCCTGAGGAAGTCTTTATTTCACCTTTTATTTTGAAGGATATTTCCTCTTAATAAAGAATTCTGATCTGATTTCTTTTCCAGTAGTTTGAGCCTTTGCCCCGCTGTCTCCTCATTGTATTTTGTGGATGAGAGGTCTGCTGTTATCCTTCCTTTGTTCCTGTTCCCCTGTATCATTCACTTCAAGCAACTTGACCCTTAATTTCACCTCTTTCAACACACACACACACACACACACACACACACACACACACACACACACACACACACACATCTGTTAACCTTGGATTTCTTTTACGGTTTTCACCAAATTTGGAAATCTGGAATATTATTTCTTAAATACTTTTCTGTTTTGTGGACTCCAGTTGTACTTTTGTTAAGACATTTGAAATGCCCCCAGCTGACTGGTACTTTCTTTTTTCCTCCAGCCCCTGCTCCCTCTTCCTCCATCCCTCCCTCCTTCCCTTCTTTTTTCCCTTCCCAGCCCCCTTTCTGAAACAGGTATCACTCTAGCTCTGGCCGGCCTTGAATTTATGGAAATCCTCCTGCCTTAGCCTCTTGAATGCTGGGTGTGATCTCCCCTCAGATCTACTACCTTCCACAAATTCCGTTTCATTCTGTGTCTTGTTGTCCAAAGTCCTTATTGGTATTTTCAAATGCACTCATCTCTTCTTCCTCAGTGCCTGATCTACTATGTCAATCTTATCCCAAATATTTTTCAGCTCGTACTTCATAGTTTGGATTTCTAGATGCTGATGTAGAATGCTTCTTTAAAATTTCTATGAGTCTATTTAATTTTTACTATAAAGAATTCAGTTATAATAGCTGTCTTAGTGGTTTTGCTAATGTTAATGATTGTGTGAGTTTCGGAGTAGCTTTAATTATTTTTCTCCCTATTATGGGTTGAATTTTCCTCCTTTGTATGGTTGACAACTTTGCAGAAGATGTTAGATGTTGTAAAAAAAATTTTTTTTTCTGGGATTCGGTTGTGTTATTTGGAAATACTTTGATCCTTTTGGATCTTGCTTGTAAGACTTGCTAAGTGCTAAGCAAGACTGGGACAATATTTTAGTGGGATGCTACCTTTTCTCCACTACTCAAGTCCCTCCTGTGTGTTTATTCCATGTTTCATGAGTCTGTTCCAGCTGGTGATTGCTCGTGTTGTTACCTGAAATTCTTTCTGTGATTCTTTCACCAGCCTCCTCATGCAGTTCCTTCTCACGCATGAGCTGACCAGCATTTGGCTGACCACGCAAGAGGAAGTCTCCAGGTTTTTTGGTGTACTGTTTTTCCTCCTTAGCATTGTATATCAGAAACTCTACTTGCTTTGGCCTCCCACTTTCTCTCAATGCCATTGCTCAGCTCTGGGAGAGGACTGCATCCACTTCGTGTTTCCTTCCTTGAACTGTAGCCTGCGTAGCCTTGATTGGGAAGTTGAGGCATTTACTAGTCTCATCTTTTTCATAACCTCATGGATCTTTTATTGCTTGATGTTCAGTGTCTTGAAAACTGATATTTCATACATGTTGTCCATTTTCTTTTACCGTGGGGAAACAAGTATGGTCCCATTCCTTCCTCTTGGCTTCCATCTAACTTTAAATATCTCCACGAGGGAGTCATCATGGGGTGTGAATGGCTGAGCTGTCTCGGGTACAGGATGAGATGGAGACCTTGAGAGTATACTTTGGGAGGCATAGTTAATGGTTTTAGAACCTTTTCCTAAAGGACTCACTTTCCCACACAAGTCATATCTCTGTTGTGTTCATTCTGAGCTCTGCTTAGATGAGGATGATGCCCTGGCTGAGCTGCTTCTGTATCTTTAAGAGACAGATTTATGGAGATGTTCCCTGCCACCCTCTGTGGGAATTAGAGGGAATGATAAGTTCATCAGCTGACTTCAATCAGCAAAGCTTCCAGGCATCTCTGATGTACTGAATTTATGAGAGTTGAAAATTCCATAGGCTTTGGAGCCAAACTGCAATTCACATGTGAAGTAAATAGGAATTAGTTTGTGATTCTGCTGTTTTGTTTCCCAGCCCAGCACCTCCTGCAAAAATAGAAATATCAGTGCCTGGTGGTACTGAAGCTTGCCAACTGATACTGTGACCTGGAGGACCGTGCTAGCTGGCAGGCCGCCACTGCCGATGGGGAAATCATTCCTGTGTGATAAGACAAGAACAAATGCTTTTCCAGTGGCCAAGATTAAAGCAGGCTCTGCCTTATGACAACAGTGCTTCAAGCTTCACATAGCAGTCATTTTTGCTAAATATTCGTATGCTTATTTATACTCTCGTCAGCCTAATCTGAAATCAGGGGGGTTAGAATTTAAGGTACAAACCATTTCCCATTTGCCAAAGGAAAATGAGTAGACCCTGGCAGAGTAGTTCACGGGTTGAGGGAAGGATGGGGGCAAAGGATAGGTAGACAAATCCATAATCAATGGGTTCTTAGAACTCTGTGCATTCTGTTGAAGGGAGATGCTAAGGTCTAGGGGTGTATCCGTTTACACTCTGATCTGGAGTGGGGGGCTGCATTTTTCCTAACCTAGCAGTGCAAAAATGTGTGTTGAATGAGTAGACAGATGAGTGAAATTTTATTTTTAAGAAATGATGCAGCATGGAGCCCGAGGAGGTGAATGGAGAATATTTACACTCTGGGCTGGTATGTGTTATCCCTGCTGGCCTTAGCTAGGGATGCTGTGCAAACATTTGAGAGCAAGGGGAGGAAGGAGAAAGAGGGTGGTGGGAAGGGAGGAGAGGGAGAAGGGAGAGGGACAGAATGACAGAGGGGCTGGAAGCTGGTTGGGAGTGGGCTGTCTTGGGAGTCCTCTAGAAGCCTTCTGACCCGCCACTTAACCCTGCCCTCCTTTCTACGTTCACAAGAGTCCTGTCTGCTTATGTCAACTGAAGAGCTTATGGGCTTTACTGGCAATTCAGGGCACTTTGATGGGATTGTGGAAAGGGAATGTAGACTTTGTAATTGCCTCCAGTGGACAAAGTTCTCTCTGGCTTCTTTGTGGAACAGTCTAGGGACTGGTCTGGAGACTGGGAGTGTTGTCCCCACCACATCTGTGCCTCCACATGGGTGTGAGCAAATTTGTTTCCTCTAAGGACTGGGTGACTGGAAGGTTGTGTTGTAAGATCTTGGAAGTCCTCTGGGCTGGAGCTCCTCTGTGATTCTACAGAAGGACTGACCCCTCCCAGTCCTAGGGTGATGTAGGTACCCTGGAACTTGATGCTTAAGAGGAGTGTGAGATGGAGGACATGCTGAGTCCCCAGGCTGCCCCAATTTGATACGGTGAAGCCCAGCACATAAGCGTTGAGAGAAAAGTAACCTGGCAAACAGCAGATACACAAGAACTAAGGAGTCTGCTTAGCACTGGAGACCTTGTCTTTTGAAAGTGAGATGCCCCCTGCCCTGCTTTTTCTAGTTTTCTTCACCATAGATACAAACACATTTGTCCTGCAGCTTAGTCTGGGTTAGTCCTTCACCAAGGCAGAAATTACTGTTATCAAGGTTATTAGAGTCAAAGCCTTGGTCTTGCTAACCCCAACAAGCTAGACCATCCCCAATAGGTCAGTTAAAAAAATAAGTATTATTTGTATGAGGTCTCACCTATCCATTGTAGGCCTTAATATCTGGGCAAATGGAGTCCTAATCAGAAACCCTTTCCTACAGCTGTATCTTACAGGATGTTGCCTATGTTTTCTTCTAGCAAGTTTAGCATTTCAGCTTTCACATTGAGGTCTTCTATCTGTTTGGTGTTGTGTTTGGGACATAGAGACAGATAGGGTGTCTAGTTTCATTCTTCTAAACATAGATGCCCAGTTTAAGGGCTACAGGCAATTAACAACTGCTGAGAGATGGAGAATTAGTCTTCCTCAGAGACAAGCCCCCTAAATGGGTATCTAATACTAAGAAGTCAGCCCTAAAAATATACATATAAGTAATACTAAACAAACTCAGCAGGCTGCATTTATACTTTTATTCACACACACACACACACACACACACATACACACACACACACATATATATATATATATATATATATATATATATATATATATATATATATATATGTAACAATAATAGCAAAAGGGGAAAAGGCCATGGATTTGAGAGGTAGTATGTGGGGCACACAGAAGAGTTTGGAGTGGGGAGTAATATAATTAAAATTTTATAGGAGGAAGGGGCGATAGTGAGTCAACATGGCCACACTGGGAAGAAAAGCAAAGAGATCCAGTGAAGCTATAGGACTGTGCTCGGGATCCTGACATGAGTTTTAAGTCTGAACAAAAAGCAAGAGGTGTGCAGAGCTAAGCAGCAGTCCCTGTCAAGGTGTGGTCCTGGCCATTGTCTAAGCTTTAGCCTCTTCTGCAAGGTAGCCTGGCAAACTGTGAGAATGGTATGAAGACTCTCTCCAGCAGACATGTCGCCACTTTGGCTGGCACTAGGCCTCAGCCTTTTCCTTCTTCCCGTGGCATGCCATGCCTGGCAGAGATGCCAGTTTCTTCCAGGCCCTTGTTTTAATAGTCCTGGAACCAAAGAGGAGAGAGACATGTCTCAGAACATCACCATTCAAGTCAGGGTGGTCGTGTTACCCTGGCATAGGCACACACTGGTATGACTCGGGTGATAATAAAAATAAAAATGGTATTTTTAATTGAATCTACACCACAAACTTTAGAGAGTCAGAAATAATGCATTTCTACAGTTTTTTTAAATGTTAAATATATTTGAGAGTCTCCATCCTACCAAACTAACAGGAAATCCATCTTAATTATTAGTGAGGCGCCATGCTGATTACTATTGGGTAAAACAGCAGATTATTAGCATGATCATTTTGCCAATTAATTGTTGGGTTACAACTCTTCTATGACAAGCTTTGGAGCCAGTTACCAGGGTTCAGCTTCCTTCCATCTGATACACTAAGATATACCACCTACCAGGATTCTTCCAGGGCGGGGGGAGGGTCCTAGAAGAAATTCTAGTATGGGGGGGGGACACTATAAGCTGCATCTGATTGATATCTTAATTGTCATCTTGAGGGGATTTGGAATCAGTGAAGAGACGTGACTCTAGGCAGGTCAGTGAGGGCAAGTTCTTAGCCTCTCCAACATGCAGAAGGCCATTGCTGAACTACCTAGCTCCTATTGTGCAAGCCAGTCTAGTGAGTTCCATGTACACGTACATGCTTTCTATCGGTTCTGTTCCTCTAGAGAATCCTGCCTAATACACTGGGCATGGTAGTGTATGTATGTAATGAACTAGAGAGGCTGAAAGAGGGAGATCAAGAAGTATTCCAGGCCAGTCTGTGGCTAGATAGCCAGATCCTATCTCAAAAATGGAGACGAGGGGTAGGAATTAAGGGTATCTGCTTAAAATATAAGGGAAATGTAAGGATAAGAAATCCTAACTGGATATTTTATCAGATTATTTTTTCATCCATAGCATCGTCACGTCATTCTCTCGTCATTGAGGATCAGCTGCAGGTTCATAATTATTGGACTTGCAAGTGTTGTCTCTAGCACTTTACAACAGTTTTGCGAGGATATCACAGCCCTGTGTTATCTGGAGCTCTGTGGTGGCATTTCACCATGCACATATAAAGAAGCAAAATGACTCCTCAGTGTGACTATGGGTTAGGGCTGGCCACTGGAGAAATTTAGACGACATTTGGAAGACAGAAGTACAGTAGCTGCTCTTTCTATGCCGAGCACTATGGCATCCTGTACACATGTCACTGACCTGTTGTCACCTCCGCTTGCCTGGTAGGGCAGCAAACTGGCTCCCAGCTTCTCATTTTCTCAAGAGACATTTCCTGAAGCTTCTCTGAGGCCTGGACTGCTTGCATACGCAGCTTTATGGTCAAGAAGGCTTTATGCCTTCTTCTAGAAGTCATCCTGCCATCAAGGTTGGAAGTCATTTGTCTTGTGTTCTCTTTTGTCCTTGTGAGTTCCACACAACCTTGTGAGTCCTACGCTGTCTTATTACCGTTGCTACTATGTCTAATCTACAGTGGGTCAAGTCTGAAATCAGACGCAAAAGCAATGGTTTTTCATAGACTGCACCACACACCATGTGACTGGGTAAGGTGGAAATCCTATAAGTTCCTTCATGTACAACACTTACAGTAGTTCTCTTTCTCTGAGAAAACCTGACTAAGACTCTGGTTTCAAGTAATAAATCAACATCACATTGCCTAGGCATAGAAAGGGTGTTTTAAGGACTTGGGAATGTCTATGGCCTTCAAATATGGGAATACAGTTGGATAACAAGGAATAAGAAGATGTTCCATATTAAAACCAATTACTACCCACAAAAATCCTTTTCTCTCTCATGTCCTGTTTTTCAGTCTATAGCCTGGTTTTGAGAAAGTATTCCAGGCCAGCCTGTGGCTAGATAGCCAGATCCTGTCTCAAAAATGGAGATGAGGGGTAGGAATTAAGGGTATTTGCTTAAAATATATGGGAAATGAAAGGATAAGGAATCCTAAATGGATATTTTATCAGATTATTTTTTCCTTACTTCATGAAAACTGAGTTCTAACCCCCATAACATCTCCTTCTCAAGTGCAATGCATAGTTTCATGCCTTCCCCACCAAGTATTCATCACCGCAGGCAATTCGCTTGCTAGGATTAGTTATGCACACACTCCCAAAGTACACCCGCCACTGGACTTGTCCCAGCCACTGTTAAGTGAAGATGGCAGAGCCTTTAGCTGCAGGTCTGTTCAAGTATGAGTTCAGTTGTCCTTAAAATCCACTAAGCATTGTGCCTCTTGTCCTGATGGTAGGTGGGGCTGGGTGCCTGCTCCACACTACTGAACTCACAGAAATTTTGCTGAGGTAGAAGGTCCTTGAATGTTAGTTGGGTTGATTCTCTTATTGTCTGATGTGCAAAGGCCTTACCAACAAATTCAGAATGGTGGATTTTAGGAGATTCCAAATAGCAATGTGCCAGTAAATGGAGGGGCTTGTGGGAATCAAGTCTCAAAAAAATTTGGCCTGCCTGATTCACAGTGGATCCAGTGGGTCCCCGAACTCATCCTGTGGTTATTCCTTCAGTACTCAAATGTATAATGGGGATAGGTAAACGTAGAAGTTAACAGAATACTCACATTGGTTCCCTGATCCACAAAGTGAAGACTGTTATGGTTGGAAAGGCCATGGAAGTTATTGACTTGCTTCTCAGGAAAATAATGAACAAAAGCAACATCATATTTCTAGAGGGATTGTAGTTTGAAAGAAACAGGACCGATGGTTCCTACCACATCTCCATTGGACTCCATTTCACATGTGCAGAAGATAGATGGACCTTGGAGAAGGAAGCTGACTGTTGTAGGTTTAACCAAGTGGTAACGTCAACTGCAGTCAGCTGCTGTACAAGATGTGGTTTCCTTGTTTCCATGGATTAACACATCTCCTCATTCCTGATTTGCAGCTATTGATCTCACAAATGCTTTGTTCTCTATACCTATCCATGAGGCCCGTCAGAGCAATTTGTTTTTGGCTGTCAGAGTTAGCAGTACACCTTCACACTCTTCTCATATGAGTATATGATTCTCCAGCCCTGTGTCCTAACTTAGTTCACAAGGATCTTGATCATTTGTTTTTTTTTTTAACACAAAGTATCATAGCAGGTTGTTACAATGATGACATGATAATTAACTTAATCAGTGAGTGGCTGGGTGTCAAGTTGATGAGGGATAATGGGTGATATGAATTATCGGCTTGATAGGATTTAGAATAAACTAGAGCATATACTTCGTGGTTTGATTATGAGAGCATTTCTAGAGATTATTAACTGGCAGGGCAAGACCCACCCTCAAATGAGCATTTTCTAGTAAGTGTCCCAGACACAGTGACAGGCAAGGAAGAAACAGCATGTATAGGATGTTTCTGCCTGCCTTCACGACTTTACTGCTGCTCCTGTCATCCCCTCTTGGCCACATGCACTGTGGGATGTCTTTCTGTACACTATGAATATGTATTGCTCTCATCGGTTGATAAATAAAGCCATTTGGGCCAATAGCCAGGCAGAATAAGGTTAGGCTGTACAGTCAAACTACAGATGGAGAAGGGCAGAATCAAGCAGACTCGATCCAGTGGCCCAATGAACAAGATGTCAGAGAACCAGTAAACCACGGACCATGTGGCAATGCGTAGATTAATGGAAATGGGTTCATTTAAATGTAAGTGCTAGCTAGTAATAAGTCTGAGCCATCAGCCAAGCATTTATAAGTAATATAAGCCTCTGAGTGATTATTTAAAAGGGACAGCAGGATGGGGCAGGACAGAGAAAAGCCTCTGGTTACACACATATTCTAGCCTTTTCAGATTTCCAACATGGAATCAATACCAGTGAGTCTCCAGGGGCCTTCTGGACTTTCACTGGATTAGAACTACTGAAGCATCTACATGTTGTTTATGTTGGGATGAATAACACTGTTGTCTGCTTTTCCAGTGTGTAAATGACCACTGTTGGACTATCCAGCTTCTAACTGAATAAATCTCTCTGTACAGTTTCTATGCATTATAAACCAGGTTCACTTCCTCTAGAGAATCATCCCTACTTCTTACTTTTGATTCTGCTTCCTTTACCAGAGTTTTCCAGCTCAGTAGAGTGCATCTACCATATTCAAGTCAGACACCCAACTACACCTGTGATTCAGCCTGGCTTTTGCCCTCTGAAATCTTGTGACAAGCCTTGTCTCTCATCTCCAGTTGGAATCATAGAGCTGTTGCAAAGACTCAGGATGGTGCTGAGCAGTCAGTCATGCACACAGCCTGAGATCAGTTCCCAAAGAGCTCTTTAAAGCATGTTGAGCTTCTAACAAAGGCTCAGAGCAATACAACAGGTCTGAGGATCCTTAAAGCAGTCTTTGTTATTTTGACAATAAGCCACGTTCTTTACTCCAGAAGGTTGCATGAGAA
The DNA here is from genome assembly GCF_049852395.1 of Peromyscus maniculatus bairdii. Taxonomy (NCBI): domain Eukaryota; kingdom Metazoa; phylum Chordata; class Mammalia; order Rodentia; family Cricetidae; genus Peromyscus; species Peromyscus maniculatus. Next base: position 188,454,164 of record NC_134852.1, on the reverse strand, counting down.
TTGTTACCAGCGATCTCCTCTATTGTTCATGTCTACATATGTTCATATATACATCATACTAATGTGAACAGTGTATATTTCTGTTGGTCCTGGCAGGTTGTGTTTTATTTTGCCTGTAGTTCCTGGGAATCATAAAAGGAAAATACTACAGATCTACAGAATAGCAAGCAAACAAAGTGACAGTGCAAATATGTATAAACAGTGCACTCAATCAAATACTTACTGAACTCTTGTTTCATTCCAGGCCATCTTCTAAGAGCTGCCAAGGAGCTCACTGAACGAATAAGCTGTGGTGCCTGTGTTTTCACAAAATTGTTAAGAAAACAAAGCACAGTGAGGGAACATTAAGTATTGAGACTGTTTACACGAAGTAACGCAGAGGAAATTATATATTGGGACTGCTTTTCAACAACATTCTGCAAGTGATTATAAGCATAAGGACCGAGCAGTGTGAAAAGAGCCTTTGATTGTTTTCAACCCAGTGGAGAATGTATCTTAGTAAACATCAGCATCTCAGCTACTCACTTCCATAGTAACCAAACAGTCTAGGGAAGTGGTAACATTAATACTTATCAGGACAATTAAAATAATGATAGCATATGCTGAGATGGACTATAATTTAGGCAAAGGTAATGTGATTTTGCTGGTATTAACTCATTTAAGCCTCATAATAACACTCCAAGTTAGTGAGTATTACTAAGGGCTCAGAGACAGTAGACAACATTCTGTCCTGTAAGTGGCAAGAACTATTTGGCCACAGCTCATGCTTCATAGCCACTAGGTGACATGTCAATATGGGAGTATGCCTCATCCTTGTACTTATTTTTGAAAGCAAAGAATGCAGAAAATCTGAGTTGAATTATGTGGAGGGGACAGGTTGGTGGGATATAGAGAATCAGAGTAAATTCTCCTATGTACATTCCACCAACATGTGTAATGGGGCAAGGAATATTTGTAGGCATGTGTTTACATACAGATTGCTGGGAAGTCAACTTTTTGTTCAAATGACACTTTGGAATAGAGGTCTAGTTCATGTTATATACAGTAGATGAAGAAAGAATCACCAAGATTGTTATTCCTTACCTTTGTAAAGAGAATGTATGTAGATGTAGTGTACATTTTAAACATTAACTCACAAATTCAATAAAAAGTTCAGAAAAATTAAATTTTTGTTTCAGAAAGTGGACAAATTCTTCCACAAGAATCCATTATCACTCTAGCAGAAAATATTGGTAATTCCTGTGAGTTTGGATATTCTGTGACTGACTTTTGCTAAATTGGGACAGCTCATTGTTATATTGCCAATAATTTTCCCCAGATAGGTAGAGTTTATGGTGGTTTGAATATGGAATGTTGGGAGTGTTTCCACCATGAAACCAATGAATGTTCTACATCACTCCAAGAGCCACTTCCTATGGCTGAACAGCACATCACTGCCTAGTAGCATCGAGGGCCTTAGCGAGCATCTCTTTGTTCGCTTGGGCAATCTTGAGACAGTGGATGCTGCTAACACGAAGAAGAGTGAATGGAGAGAGGGAAGATGAAAAACATGCAAACTGAGATCAAGTGACAAATGTGGATTATGATTCCAACATCAGGTTGCATGTGAGAAATGGTTGGGGAACTTAAAAAAGAGAGAGAGAGAACTCCCAGATCCATACACATATCTAGTAATAAGCTATAGAAATGAATTACGAAGATCAAATCTTCCAGGAGATGTCTAGCACATTGGTATGCACTCTTCTTTGTGATTAAAAGTTACCTTATTATACC